>NC_090320.1:210336583-210653910 GCF_040869045.1 Eurosta solidaginis | reverse complement strand
AATTCTAGAAGGAGAAACGCCTAGATATATGCGAACGAGGAAACCGAAGAGTATAAAAGCAGTACCAGCTGAGGCATTAGCGATCAGTTTGATTTAATCACGCTATTGGTTGTGAAGTGTTATTGTGAAGTACTTTCAAGTAATCTAATAAATACCATTTTTGCATTATTGAATATTGGAGTTATTTATTCAACAGTTCAGTGATTCGAACGTTAGCAGATGATTTGGAATAAGCGAAATTTCCCTAAATTCGTTACAGTATGTATATGAAAGAAGATGTTGTGAAATTGAAATTATTATTATTACCAAATAAAAACATCAATCAATGGAGGATTATTGGATTAACTTAAAATAATACCTGGATTTAGTCCCTTTTAGTTTTATACCCACTGTGGAAACAAAAGTTTAATCTAAAATATCCATTAGATTTTTTTAATCATTTTTCATATAATAATTATTAACATGAATATGCAACTAGCGATCATCAACATATGCCTATTTTGTTGTTTGTGTACAGCAGTCTCGCAAACATGCGACAAATATAAACTGGAAGAAATGAGAATGATAGAACATGTTTGAGAGAGAATTGTATGACGTGGTTTGAACACAAATTGTAGCTTAAATATTTTTTTGTTGCGATCTCCCTTAAACATTTTGTATGAATACGTATGGTTACCATCATGCGCCAAATTTATTATAAATTGATAATTTATATTTAAAAGAATATTTGAATGCTTATGATATTCCTAATGCAGCAACTGCAAGCGTGAACGCCTTCGATGCTATGCAGCAATGCAATATATATATATCCAGGCCCGACGAGAGGGAGGGCGAAATGGGGGGATTCCCCCTAGGCCCTGGGTTTCTCAGGGGCCCGCGATTTAGAGGTACTAAAACATTTTTTTTAATTCAGGAGAGTCTTTAGTTGTTCCATGTGCAAATATAAGCCGAATTTCAAAAGCAACGAATATTGATAATGATTTTTGCCTGGGCCTGAGGAGGCAATAAAGACACCAAACAAAAATCTGTTTCTCAGGGGGCCCGCGAATTAGAGGTACTAAGATATTTTTTTTAATTCAGGAGAGTCTTTAGTTTTTCCATGTGCAAATTTAAGCCGAATTTCAAAAGCAACTAATACTGATAATGATTTTTTTTTCTGGGCCTGAGGAGACAATAAAGACATCAAACAAAAATGTGTTTCTCAGGGGGCCCGCGATTTAGAGGTACTAAGACTTTTTTTTTAATTCAGGAGTGTCTTTAGTTGTTCCATGTGCAAATTTTAAGCTGAATTTCAAAAGCAACGAATATTGATAATGATTTTTTGTCTGGGCCTGAGGAGACAATAAAGACATCAAACAAAAATATGTTTCTCAGAGGGCCCGTGATTTAGAGGTACTAAGACTTTTTTTTTTAATTCAGGAGAGTCTTTAGTTGTTCTATGTGCAAATTTTAAGCTGAATTCAACAGCAACGAATATTGATAATGATTTTTTGCCTGGGCCTAAGGAGAAAATAAAAACATCAGAGGTACTAAGACTTTTTTTTTAATTCAGGAGAGTCTTTAGTTGTTCCATGTGCAAATTTAAGCCGAATTTCAAAAGCAACGAATATTGAAGTTATCTCCCGTCTTGTGGGAGATGTAAAAAAATTAAAAGTGTGGAGGAACTCACTGCCCTCCGATACTTGTGAAATTAAACAAGGAACGATTTCAGATTAACGTCACAACTTCTTTATTCGTGCCACTTGCACGCTAATTAACTACTGCCCTAAACATACGTTGCAACTTACTTAAATTACTTCTAAGCTTAACTAAAAAGTTTACATTGCAGTTCCCATGCTTTACCCAGAATTGCTCGCGCGTGTACACAGGAATTGATTAGCGTGCGATTCCCATAACTAACGTAAGGTGACCTGATCTATGGTTGCGCGTGTGACGCGTCAGCGACTTTATCTTATTGAACTAAATAAGTCACATGCTTAGCAACGTGATCGTAGGGTGTGCCGTATTATGGTACCTATGCGTGTAACTTTGATAATGATTTTTTGCTTGGGCCTGAGGAGACAATGAAGACATCAAACCCAAATGTGTTTCTCAGGGGGCCCGCGATTTAGAGGTACTAAGAAATTTTTTTTTTTAATTCAGGAGAGTCTTTAGTTGTTCCAGGTGCAAATTTTAAGCTGAATTTCAAAAGCAACGAATATTGATAATGATTTTTTGCCTGGGCCTAAGGAGACAATAAAAACATCAAACAAAAATGTGTTTCTCAGGGGGCCCGTGATTTAGAGGTACTAAGACTTTTTTTTTTAATTCAGGAGAGTCTTTAGTTGTTCCATGTGAAAATTTAAGCCGAATTTCAAAAGCAACGAATATTGATAATGATTTTTTGCCTGGGACTGAGGAGACAATAAAGACATCAAACCAAAATGTGTTTCTAGGGGGCCCGCGATTTAGAGGTACTAAGATATTTTTTTTTAATTCAGGAGAGTATTTAGTTTTTCCATGTGCAAATTTAAGCCGAATTTCAAAAGCAACTAATATTGATAATGATTTTTTTTCTGGGCCTGAGGAGACAATAAAGACATCAAACAAAAATGTGTTTCTCAGGAGGATCGCGATTTAGAGGTAGTAAGAAATTTTTTTTTAATTCAGGAGAGTCTTTAGTTGTTCCATGTGCAAATTTTAAGCCGAAATTCAAAAGCAGCGAATATTGATTATGATTTCTTGTCTGGGCCTTCGAACAGTGAGGAGACAATAAAAACATCAAACAAAAATGTATATTTACATGAATCCGAAATCGTAAAGTTTTCGTGGTGACACTGGTGAAGGTTCGTCTTCAAAAAGTGTTCCAACAATACCACCAACTCTGTATCAAAGCCCAGATTATTTAAACGACTTCGATATCGGTATCGTGAATAATGAGTTTTTGCCATCTGAAGAAGTCAATGAAATAGTTCGTCGAGGTCATCACAAGTGTCCTGTTATTTTTCCACGTGATTCTCATGACGAGGCATTTCCTACCTCATGGTTAAACAGAATCTTGCAAAATGGAGAGAAAGTGGAGTGTGACTGGTTGTTGTGGAGTGCCAGTGGCAATGTTTTTTTTTGCCTACCATGTCGTCTGTTAAGCACCAGTACTTTAAATCGACCTAAAATTTGTTGTCCTGGCGGATATATTCGAAATTCCAGGTATGGAAGAAGCTATACGATAAACTGTCATCACACGAAAATACTCAAGATCACATTAAATGTTATATTCAATGGCAATCTTTACAAAATCTAATTCAAAAGAAGGCTACAATTAATACACTTATCAATGACCAGCTAATCACTGAAACTCGAAAGTGGAAAGAAATTTTATATAGAATTGTGGACACTATTTTATTTTTGTGAGAAAGAGGCCTAGCTTTCAAAGGCGAAAGTATATACCTTCGTGAACGAAACAATGAGCATTTTTTGGCCATCTAAGATCTCATAAGCCATTATGATCTGATTTTTAGAGATCATTTGGAGAAAGTTGGGATTTCACAATGGCAACGCATACGTTTACAGGTTCACTATATTTCCCCAGACATTCAGAACGAGTTTGTAGAAATTTGTGCAAGGCACGTGAGGCAAGCTATATTATATCAAGGCAAGAAAGCCAAGTATTTTGCTATTATCGTTGATGCTATGCCTGATGCTAGTCACGTTGACTACGTTTAGTTTGCGCTAACTCCATTTCAATTCGAAAGCTACAAATTTTACAATTCAGGAACGGGTTTTGGCTTTCGTGAATTATAACCAAAAACTGGTTAGAAAATCGCTGATCTAATTTGTCATACTCTAGGTAAACATGAAATCCCATTAAAAGATTGTCGTGCACAAGGGTACGATAACGGTGCCAATATGAACGGAGCTTACAACGGGGCACTACGTCACATTCTCGACAAGAACTCGAATGCTGATTACTCGCCTTGCGCAACCCACAATCTCAATTTATGTGGTGTTGATGCTGCAGAATGTTGTACGGTTGCAATTACTTTCTTCGGAGTTGTAAAAAAATGTTTTACTATTTTCAGCAGCAGAACACAACGATGGGACATCCTCAAAAAAAATGTATCTAGCTCTCTTCATAGTCATTCTCAAGTACATCAAGAAGTTCGAATGTATCTTGCTGTCCTCAATTTTATTCAAAATACTGACTACTATTAATGAAAGAAACGTGGTCCTCCAAGCTAGATACGCCACTATCGATGTTGAGGTCCGACGGCCTTATTAGCTGATTTGAAGTTGACCAGGAACCAATGGGAAACAATTTTAAACGAATGCAAAACAGTTGCTATTCAATTGAGCATCTCGCCAAATTTTCGGACATTCCAAAAGACGTTCCGAAGATAACTTAAATTAGATAATTGCGGATTATTCAGAGTCTGATTTAAAAAAAAATACACACCTGGTGATCTTTGATTCGGTAACACGGGCATTACTGAACGACTTGATATGAGAAATTTGAACGAGGCGTTTTCCTTTTTGTGGCAATTTGAAGACAAGAATGAAACTACGGTTCGCGCGAGCGCAGCAAAATTTGTCGAAAAATACAAGTCGGACTATTCTCAAAGCTTAGAATGCGAAATAATTCACTTTAAAGACATTTACAAAGCAAATTTTGATAAAGGTCTGTCACCATTGGAATTGCTGAATGCCATCTATGTTCAAAATCTGTATACGTTTTTCCCCAACATTTGTATTGCTTTGTGTATCTTTTGCAATACACCTGTCATTGCAGCTAGTTTAGAACGTTCCTTCAGCGTCCTTTCAAGAATCAAAAACTTTCATAGATCGTGTTCATCTATAGAGAGAGTTTTAGGACTTGCCACGCTTTGTGTTGAATCTGTTTTGGAAAGACAGTTTAATTTTGTTATTATTATACAAAATTTTGCAGCGAAAAAAGCAAGTAAAGCCACTCTTTGATATCCGAACTTTCTATATTGAATAATTAAAATTTATAATCATCATTAAATTTATCAGTAATGTATTAAAATATTACCAAATAACTAGAAAAGATTACTTGAAACAACATGTGGCTGTTAAAAGAGAATTTTATTTCTACGTTACAATAAAATAGTATAAATATTAAATATTCTGTGTTAATTTTATTTTTAGCTCTTATTCCAAAAATCATTTAGTTGATGTGGCAAAAAATTTGTTTGATGTAATCCATCAATAATGATTCAGACGTCATTAATTCAAATTAATCAAATGTATTAGTAGATTTTTTTTTGGGGGCCCGTAAATATTTAGTCCCGGGCCCGGATTTTCTCTCTACGGCCCTGTATATATCCATATATATAATATATATATCTACTTTTTTTATGCCCTAAATATTCAAGCGTACATATGCATATCTAGTTATAAGCTTTTATTAATGTTACTTAAATACATATTTTTCATAAAACCAAAACACCTATCCCCCGATTTACACGGTACTTGTTTTACACGATTTCGCTTTTACATGGTTCATAAATCAGAAAAATTTGAAAAACTCCGAAGATTCACAATTCATTAAAAACCTTTTTAAGTCCCCTTGGCAACACTGATTGCAATGTTGAGGGATTCCCCTTATTGTGAATATGTATGTACATAACCAAACGCAGAGTACATATGTAGTTCATGTGGAAGGAAAATCGTTTGATGAAAATTTGAACAAAACGCCATAATTTTTACTATTATTGCGAGTTTTTTTGGTTTGAACTGGTAAGTTATCCATTTAATTATCTTTTCGTGAACCTTCATTAAGATGTTTTAGATTTGTTTTATTTAAATAAATGACTGAATTGTGTAGTTTTTTCGCTTTACACGGTTTTTGTATAGGACAACGAAGATTTCACTTTACATGGTTTTGTCTGGAACCGATCTTCCGTGTAAATCGGGGGATAGGTGTATATTATGTTGTTGTCGTACATACATGTTGTGTGTGCATAAGGATGTGCGGATATACGAATGCAATTTCAACTTAAGTGAAATTGGATGATTTTTAATGTTATTTAATGTTAAATATTTTGTTCTTGCAAAGTGATTTTTTCTTTTCGCATCTACATACATACATATGTATAACGCTTTTTGTTGAATTTGAAGATAACAAGTAAGGAAGGTTAAGTTCGGGTGTAACCGAACATTACATACTCAGTTGAGAGCAATGGTGACAACATAAGGGAAAATAACCATGTAGGAAAATGAACCAAGGGAAACCCTGGAATGTGTTTGTATGACATGTGTATCAAATGAAAGGCATTAAAGAGTATTTTATGAGGGAGTGGGCCATAGTTCTATAGGTGGACGCCATTTAGGGATATGGCCATAAAGGTGGATCAGGTTGACTCTAGAATGCGTTTGTACGATATGGGTATCAAATGAAAGGTGTTAATGAGTATTTTAAAAGCGAGTAATCCTTAGTTCCATAGGTGGACGCCGTTTCGAGATATAGCCATAAAGGTGGACCAGGGGTGACCCTAGAATTTGTTTGTACAATATGGGTATAAAAAGAAAGGTGTTAATGAGTATTTTAAAAGGGAGTAATCCTTAGTTCCATAGGTGGGCGCCGTTTCGAGATATAGCCATAAAGGTGGACCAGGGGTGACCCTAGAATTTGTTTGCACAATATGGGCATCAAACGAAAGGTGTTAATGAGTATTTTAAAAGGGAGTGGGCCTTAGTTCTATAGGTGGACGCCGTTTCGAAATATCGCCATAAAGGTGGACCTGGGGTGACTCTAGAATGTGTTTGTACGATATGGGTATCAAATATTAAGGTATTAATGAGAGTTTTAAAAGGGAGTGGTGGTAGTTGTATATGTGAAGGCGTTTTCCAGATATCGACCAAAATGTGGACCAGGGTGACCCAAAACATCATCTGTTGGATACCGCTAATTTATTTATATATGTAATGCCGGCCAAGATTTTAAGGGTTTTTTATTTCGCCCTGCAGAACTTTTTCATTTTCTTCTACTTAATATGGTAGGTGTCACAACCATTTTATAAAGTTTTTTCTAAAGTTATATTTCGCGTCAATAAACCAATCCAATTACCTCACCATGTTTCATCCCTTTTTTCGTATTTGGTATAGAATTATGGCATTTTTTTCATTTTTCGTAATTTTCGATATCGAAAAAGTGGGCGTGGTCATTGTCGGATTTCGTTCATTTTTCATACCAAGATAAAGTGAGTTCAAGTAAGTACGTGAACTAAGTTCTTTAAAGATATGTCGATTTTTGCTCAAGTTATCGTGTTAACGGCCATGCGGAAGGACAGACGAACGACTGTGTATAAAAACTGGGCGTGGCATAAACCGATTTCGCCCGTTTTCACAGAAAACAGTTATCGTCGTAGGATCTATTCACCTACCAAATTTCACAAGGATTGGTATATTTTTGTTCGACTTATGGCCTTAAAAGTATTCTAGACGAATTAAATGAAAAAGGGCGGATGCACGCCCATTTTGAAATTTTCTTTTATTTTTGTATTTTGTTGCACCGTATCATTACTGGAGTTGAATGTTGACATAATTTACTTATATACTGTAAAGATATTAAATTTTTTGTTCAAATTTTACTTAAAAAAAAAAAATTTTTAAAGTGGGCGTGGTCCTTCTCCGATTTTGCTAATTTTTATTAGGCGTACATATAGTAATAGGAGTAACGTCCCTGCCAAATTTCATCATGATATCTTCAACGACCGACAAATTACAGCTTGCAAAATTTTAAATTACCTTCTTTTAAAAGTGGCGGCGCCACGCCCATTGTCCAAAATTTTAATAATTTTCTATTCTGCGTCATAAACTAAACTCACCTACCAAGTTTCGTCGCTTTATCTGTCTTTGGTAATGAATTATCGCACTTTTTCGGTTTTTCGAAATTTTCGATATCGAAAAAGTGGACGTGGTTATAGTCCGATGTCGTTCATTTTAAATAGCGATCTGAGATGAGTGCTCAGGAACCTACATACCAAATTTCATCAAGATACCTCAAAATTTACTCAAGTTATCGTGTTAACGGACGGACGGACGGACGGACATGGCTCAATCAAATTTTTTTTCGATCCTGATTATTTTGATATATGGAAGTCTATATCTATCTCGATTCCTTTATATATGTACAACCAACCGTTATCCAATCAAACTTAATATACTCTGTGAGCTCTGCTCAACTGAGTATAAACAAGTAAGGAAGGTTAAGTTCGGGTGTAACCGAACATTACATAATCAGTTGAGAGCTATGGTGACAACATAAGGGAAAATAACCATGTAGGAAAATGAACCGAGGGAAACCCTGGAATGTGTTTGTATGACATGTGTATCAAATGAAAGGCATTAAAGAGTATTTTATGAGGGAGTGGGCCATAGTTCTATAGGTGGACGCCATTTAGGGATATAGCCAGAAAAGGTGGATCAGGTTGACTCTAGAATGCGTTTGTACGATATGGTATCAAATGAAAGGTGTTAATGAGTATTTTAAAAGGGAGTAACCCTTAGTTCCATAGGTGGACGCCGTTTCGAGATATCGCCATAAAGGTGGACCAGGGGTGACCCTGTTGTACAATATGGGTATCAAATTAAAGGTATTAATGAGGGTTTTAAAAGAGAGTGGTGGTAGTTGTATAAGTGATCGCCTTTTTGAGATATAGCCATAAAGGTGGATCAGGTTGACTCTAGAATGCGTTTGTACGATATGGGTATCAAATGAAAGGTGTTAATGAGTATTTTAAAAGGGAGTAATCCTTAGTTCCATAGGTGGACGCCGTTTCGAGAAACCGCCATAAAGGTGGATCAGGGGTGACCCTAGAATTTGTTTGTACAATATGGGTATCAAAAGAAAGGTGTTAACGAGTATTTTAAAAGGGAGTAATCCTTAGTTCCATAGGTGGACGCCGTTTCGAGATATCGCCATAAAGGTTGACCAGGGGTGACCCTAGAATTTGTTTGTACAATATGGGTATCAAAAGAAAGGTGTTAATGAGTATTTTAAAAGGGAGTGATGCTTAGTTCCACAGGTGGACGCCGTTTCGAGATATCGCCATAAAGGTGGACCAGGTGTGACCCTAGAATTTGTTTGTACGATATGGGTATCAAATTAAAGGTATTAATGAGGGTTTTAAAAGAGAGTGGTGGTAGTTGTATAAGTGGTCGCCTTTTTGAGATATAGCCATAAAGGTGGATCAGGTTGACCCTAGAATGCGTTTGTACGATATGGGTATCAAATGAAAGGCGTTAATGAGTATTTTAAAAGGGAGTAATCCTTAGTTCCATAGGTGGACGCCGTTTCGAGAAACCGCCATAAAGGTGGATCAGGGGTGACCCTAGAATTTGTTTGTACAATATGGGTATCAAAAGAAAGGTGTTAACGAGTATTTTAAAAGGGAGTGATGCTTAGTTCCACAGGTGGACGCCGTTTCGAGATATCGCCATAAAGGTGGACCAGGTGTGACCCTAGAATTTGTTTGTACGATATGGGTATCAAATTAAAGGTATTAAGGAGTGTTTTAAAAGGGAGTGGTGGTAGTTGTATAGGTGGTCGCCTTTTCGAGATATCGCCATAAAAGTGGACCAGGGGTGACCCTAGAATTTGTTTGTACAATATGGGTACCAAAAAAGGTGTTAACGAGTATTTTAAAAGGGAGTAATCCTTAGTTCCATAGGTGGACGCCGTTTCGAGATATCGCCATAAAGGTTGACCAGGGGTGACCCTAGAATTTGTTTGTACAATATGGGTATCAAAAGAAAGGTGTTAATGAGTATTTTAAAAGCGAGTGATGCTTAGATCCATAGGTGGACGCCCTTTCGAAATATCGCCATAAAGGTGGACCAGGGGTGACTCTAGAATGCGTTTGTACGATATGGGTATCAAATGAAAGGTGTTAATGAGTATTTTAAAAGGGAGTAATCCTTAGTTCCATAGGTGGACGCCGTTTCGAGATACCGCCATAAAGGTGGACCAGGGGTGACCCTAGAATTTGTTTGTACAATATGGGTATCAAAAGAAAGGTGTTAATGAGTATTTTAAAAGGGAGTAATCCTTAGTTCCATAGGTGGACGCCGTTTCGAAATATCGTCATAAAGGTGGACCAGGGGTGAATCCAGAATGCGTTTGTAGGATATGGGTATCAAATGAAAGGTGTTAATTAGTATTTTAAAAGCGAGTAATCCTTAGTTCCATAGGTGGACACCGTTTCGAGATACCGCCATAAAGGTGGACCAGGTGTGACCCTAGAATTTGTTTGTACAATATGGGTATCAAAAGAAAGGTGTTAATGAGTATTTTAAAAGGGAGTAATCCTTAGTTCCATAGGTGGACGCCGTTTCGAGATACCGCCATAAAGGTGGACCAGGGGTGACCCTAGAATTTGTTTGTACAATATGGGTATCAAAAGAAAGGTGTTAATGAGTATTTTAAAAGGGAGTAATCCTTAGTTCCATAGGTGGACGCCGTTTCGAGATACCGCCATAAAGGTGGACCAGGGGTGACCCTAGAATTTGTTTGTACAATATGGGTATCAAAAGAAAGGTGTTAATGAGTATTTTAAAAGGGAGTAATCCTTAGTTCCATAGGTGGACGCCGTTTCGAAATATCGCCATAAAGGTGGACCAGGGGTGACTCTAGAATGCGTTTGTAGGATATGGGTATCAAATGAAAGGTGCTAATGAGTATTTTAAAAGGGAGTTATTCTTAGTTCCATAGGTGGACGCAGTTTCGAGATATCGCCATAAAGGTGGACCAGGGGTGACCCTAGAATTTGTTTGTACAATATGGGTATCAATAGAAAGGTGTTAATGAGTATTTTAAAAGGGAGTGGGCCTTAGTTCTATAGGTGGACGCCGTTTCGAAATATCGCCATAAAGGTGGACTAGGGGTGACTCTAGAATGCGTTTGTACGATATGGCTATCAAATGAAAGGTGTTAATGAGTATTTTAAAAGGGAGTAATCCTTAGTTCCATAGGTGGACGCCGTTTCGAGATACCGCCATAAAGGTGGACCAGGTGTTACCCTAGAATTTGTTTGTACGATATGGGTATCAAATTAAAGGTGTTAATGAGTATTTTAAAAGCGAGTAATCCTTAGTTCCATAGGTGGACGCCGTTTCGAGATACCGCCATAAAGGTGGACCAGGGGTGACCCTAGAATTTGTTTGTACAATATGGGTATCAAAAGAAAGGTGTTAATGAGTATTTTAAAAGGGAGTAATCCTTAGTTCCATAGGTGGACGCCGTTTCGAAATATCGCCATAAAGGTGGACCAGGGGTGACTCTAGAATGCGTTTGTAGGATATGGGTATCAAATGAAAGGTGTTAATGAGTATTTTAAAAGGGAGTTATCCTTAGTTTCATAGGTGGACGCAGTTTCGAGATATCGCCATAAAGGTGGACCAGGGGTGACTCTAGAATGCGTTTGTACGATATGGGTATCAACTGAAAGGTGTTAAAGAGTATTTTATGAGGGAGTGGGCCATAGTTCTATAGGTGGACGCAATTTAGGGATATAGCCATAAAGGTGGATCAGGGTTGACTCTAGAATGCGTTTGTACGATATGGGTATCAAATGAAAGGTGCTAATGAGTATTTTAAAAGGGAGTAATCCTTAGTTCCATAGGTGGACGCCGTTTCGAAATACCGCCATAAGGGTGGAACAGGTGTGACCCTAGAATTTGTTTGTACGATATGGGTATCAAATTAAAGGTATTAATGAGGGTTTTAAAAGAGAGTGGTGGTAGTTGTATAAGTGGTCGCCTTTTTGAGATATAGCCATAAATGTGGATCAGGTTGACTCTAGAATGCGCTTGTACGATATGGGTATCAAATGAAAGGTGTTAATGAGTATTTTAAAAGGGAGTAATCCTTAGTTCCATAGGTGGACGCCGTTTCGAGAAACCGCCATTAAGGTGGATCAGGGGTGACCCTAGAATTTGTTTGTACAATATGGGTATCAAAAGAAAGGTGTTAACGAGTATTTTAAAAGGGAGTGATGCTTAGTTCCACAGGTGGACGCCGTTTCGAGATATCGCCATAAAGGTGGACCAGGTGTGACCCTAGAATTTGTTTGTACGATATGGGTATCAAATTAAAGGTATTAAGGAGTGTTTTAAAAGGGAGTGGTGGTAGTTGTATAGGTGGTCGCCTTTTCGAGATATCGCCATAAAAGTGGACCAGGGGTGACCCTAGAATTTTTTTGTACAATATGGGTACCAAAGAAAGGTGTTAATGAGTATTTTAAAAGGGAGTAATCCTTAGTTCCATAGGTGGACGCCGTTTCGAGATACCGCCATAAAGGTGGACCAGGGGTGACCCTAGAATTAGTTTGTACAATATGGGTATCAAAAGAGAGGTGTTAATGAGTATTTTAAAAGGGAGTAATCCTTAGTTCCATAGGTGGACGCCGTTTCGAAATATCGCAATAAAGGTGGACCAGGGGTGACTCTAGAATGCGTTTGTAGGATATGGGTATCAAATGAAAGTTGTTAATGAGTATTTTAAAAGGGAGTTATCCTTAGTTCCATAGGTGGACGCAGTTTCGAGATATCGCCATAAAGGTGGACCAGGGGTGACCCTAGAATTTGTTTGTACAATATGGGTATCAAAAGAAAGGTGTTAATGAGTATTTTAAAAGGGAGTAATCCTTAGTTCCATAGGTGGACGCCGTTTCGAGATATCGCCACAAAGGTGGACCAGGGTTGACCCTAGAATTTGTTTGTACAATATGGGCATTAAAAGAATGGTGTTAATGAGTATTTTAAAAGGGAGTGGGCCTTAGTTCTATAGGTGGACGCCGTTTCGAAATATCGCCATAAAGGTGGACCAGGGGTGACTCTAGAATGCGTTTGTACGATATGGCTATCAAATTAAAGGTATTAATGAGTATTTTAAAAGGGAGTAATCCTTAGTTCCATAGGTGGACGCCGTTTCGAAATATCGCCATAAAGGTGGAACAGGGGTGACTCTAGAATGCGTTTGTAGGATATGGGTATCAAATGAAAGGTGTTAATGAGTATTTTAAAAGGGAGTAATCCTTAGTTCCATAGGTGGACGCCGTTTCGAGATATCGCCACAAAGGTGGACCAGGGTTGACCCTAGAATTTGTTTGTACAATATGGGCATCAAAAGAATGGTGTTAATGAGTATTTTAAAAGGGAGTGGGCCTTAGTTCTATAGGTGGACGCCGTTTCGAAATATCGCCATAAAGGTGGACCAGGGGTGACTCTAGAATGCGTTTGTAGGATATGGGTATCAAATGAAAGGTGTTAATGAGTATTTTAAAAGGGAGTTATCCTTAGTTTCATAGGTGGACGCAGTTTCGAGATATCGCCATAAAGGTGGACCAGGGGTGACTCTAGAATGCGTTTGTACGATATGGGTATCAACTGAAAGGTGTTAAAGAGTATTTTATGAGGAAGTGGGCCATAGTTCTATAGGTGGACGCCATTTAGGGATATAGCCATAAAGGTGGATCAGGGTTGACTCTAGAATGCGTTTGTACGATATGGGTATCAAATGAAAGGTGCTAATGAGTATTTTAAAAGGGAGTAATCCTTAGTTCCATAGGTGGACGCCGTTTCGAGATATCGCCACAAAGGTGGACCAGGGTTGACCCTAGAATTTGTTTGTACAATATGGGCATTAAAAGAATGGTGTTAATGAGTATTTTAAAAGGGAGTGGGCCTTAGTTCTATAGGTGGACGCCGTTTCGAAATATCGCCATAAAGGTGGACCAGGGGTGACTCTAGAATGCGTTTGTACGATATGGCTATCAAATTAAAGGTATTAATGAGTATTTTAAAAGGGAGTAATCCTTAGTTCCATAGGTGGACGCCGTTTCGAAATATCGCCATAAAGGTGGAACAGGGGTGACTCTAGAATGCGTTTGTACGATATGGCTATCAAATGAAAGGTGTTAATGAGTATTTTAAAAGGGAGTAATCCTTAATTCCATAGGTGGACGCCGTTTCGAGATACCGCCATAAAGGTGGACCAGGGGTGACCCTAGAATTTGTTTGTACAATATGGGTAGCAAAAGAAAGGTGTTAATGAGTATTTTAAAAGGGAGTAATCCTTAGTTCCATAGGTGAACGCCGTTTCGAAATATCGCCATAAAGGTGGACCAGGGGTGACTCTAGAATGCGTTTGTAGGATATGGGTATCAAATGAAAGGTGTTAATGAGTATTTTAAAAGGGAGTTATCCTTAGTTTCATAGGTGGACGCAGTTTCGAGATATCGCCATAAAGGTGGACCAGGGGTGACTCTAGAATGCGTTTGTACGATATGGGTATCAACTGAAAGGTGTTAAAGAGTATTTTATGAGGAAGTGGGCCATAGTTCTATAGGTGGACGCCATTTAGGGATATAGCCATAAAGGTGGATCAGGGTTGACTCTAGAATGCGTTTGTACGATATGGGTATCAAATGAAAGGTGCTAATGAGTATTTTAAAAGGGAGTAATCCTTAGTTCCATAGGTGGACGCCGTTTCGAGATACCGCCATAAAGGTGGACCAGGGGTGACCCTAGAATTTGTTTGTACAATATGGGTATCAAAAGAAAGGTGTTAATGGGTATTTTATAAGGGAGTAATCCTTAGTTCCATAGGTGGACGCCGTTTAGAGATATCGCCATAAACGTGGACCAGGGGTGACCCTAGAATTTGTTTGTACAATATGGGTATCAAAAGAAAGGTGTTAATGAGTATTTTAAAAGGGAGTGGGCCTTAGTTCTATAGGTGGAAGCTTTTTCGAGATATTGCCATAAAGGTGAACGAGGGGTGACTCTAGACTGTGTTTGTACGATATGGGTATCAAATTAAAGGTATTAATGAGAGTTTTAAAAGGGAGTGGTGGTAGTTGTATATGTGAAGGCGTTTTCCAGATCGCGACCAAAATGTGGACAAGGGTGACACAGAACATCATCTGTTGAATACCGCTAATTTATTTATATATGTAATACCTGCCAAGATTTTAAGGGTTTTTTATTTCGCCCTGCGGAACTTTTTCATTTTCTTCTACTTAATATGGTAGGTGTCACAACCATTTTATAAAGTTTTTTCTAAAGTTATATTTCGTGTCAATAAACCAATCCAATTACCTCACCATGTTTCATCCCTTTTTTCGTATTTGGTATAGAATTATGGCATTTTTTTAATTTTTCGTAATTTTCGATATCGAAAAAGTGGGCGTGGTCATTGTCGGATTTCGTTCATTTTTCATACCAAAATAAAGTGAGTTCAAGTAAGTACGTGAACTAAGTTCATTAAAGATATGTCGATTTTTGCTCAAGTTATCGTGTTAACGGCCATGCGGAAGGACAGACGAACGACTGTGTATAAAAACTGGGCGTGGCATAAACCGATTTCGCCCGTTTTCACAGAAAACAGTTAACATCATAAAATCTATGCCCCTACCAAATTTCAAAAGGAGTGGTAAATTTTTGTTCGACTTATGGCGTTAAAAGTATCCTAGACAAATTAAATGAAAAAGGGCGGAGCCACGCCCATTTTGAAATTTTCTTTTATTTTTGTATTTTGTTGCACCATGTCATTACTGGAGTTGAATGTTGACATAATTTACTTATATACTGTAAAGATATTAAATTTTTTGTTAAAATTTTACTTTAAAAAAATTTTTTTAAAAGTGGGCGTGGTCCTTCTCCGATTTTGCCAATTTTTATTAGGCGTACATATAGTAATAGGAGTAACGTCCCTACCAAACTTCATCATGATATCTTCAACGACCGACAAATTACAGCTTGCAAAAATTATAAATTACCTTCTTTTAAAAGTGGGCGGTGCCACGCCCATTGTCCAAAATTTTACTAATTTTCTATTCTGCGTCATAAATTCAACTCATTTGCCAAGTTTCGTCGCTTTATCTGTCTTTGGTAATGAATTATCGTACTTTTTCGGTTTTACGAAATTTTCGATATCGAAAAAGTGGGCGTTGTGATAGTCCGATATCGTTCATTTTAAATAGCGATCTGAGATGAGTGCTCAGGAACCTACGTACCAAATTTTATCAAGTTACCTCAAAATTTACTCAAGTTATCGTGTTAACGGACGGACGGACGGACGGACGGACATGGCTCAATCAAATTTTTTTTCGATCCTGATTATTTTAATATATGGAAGTCTATATCTATCTCGATTCCTTTATATATGTACAACCAACCGTTATCCAATCAAACTTAATATACTCTGTGAGCTCTGCTCAACTGAGTATAAAAAAAGAGTATGCTTACATGAATAATAGTTTGAACACACCATACCTTTCATTGTATTTTTATGAAACAATAGGCAAACTAAGCTAAGATCCTTAATATTGTAATGAATTGATTTTGACATAATAATAATTGTTATAATGGGTAATTTGTTAGTTTTACTTTGGTTTGAGACACAGGAGTTAGTGGTAATGTATCGGGACCTCAATAACACATATGAGACCAATGGTAGGGCGGGTACAGAGGCAGCTACCAAACGTTGCAACAAGGAGCTGCCATGCATAAACGTGGTTATACGGTGTGTCATATTGATGACTTGTGGCATGCAAGTACGTTTGTTGTTTTTTTTTTATTTTCTTATGGTAGAGTATCCCAGTGTGCAAACTAAATTATCCTGTTTGACCATTGGCTGGGAAGAGTAGTGCTGTGCAGTGATCACGTAGGAATCCACGAAGCTGAAGCTCCGGGCCTAAACGCCAGTGCACACGCCGTGGTAATTGCCCCTTGCCACAAGCACTGCTGCTCTTTTGACAATGGATATCATAACATAACTCAGATTTCACTTCACTCCAACCAACAAAGTGTGGCGAGAGTACTTCATTCGCCTCACTGTTTAGGTGGTGTTCAGAGAGCGATGATTTAGCAGGGCTGTATTTTCTTCTAGTTAGTATTCTTAAGGCTTGACTACCATATCAGGGACGCATAGCATGCAAGTGGCTGACCAAATTCTTTGTTATTGGTAATAAGCGTATATTTGTCTCTACTTCAACTGCTGACGGCAAGAGATCTTAGGATTTTATAACGGCTCTTGATTTGAGGTACAATTGCCGTTGAATGCTCGACAAAATATAGATGCTTATCGAACGTTACACCCAGTATTTGTGGCTGTAAAACAGTAGATAGCCATCGACGTGGATGTCCAATATGGTCGACATTTGCCGTGCCTATGATTTAGCCAGTGACAATATCAAGTTCCGCGAGGCGAAAAACCTGGAGAGTTCAGGGATATAGCTGTTTATTTTATTACGCAGCTCATCGATGGCTGGGCAGGGACCTGTGGTCATTATCGTGTAGTGGTTAGCGTATAATACATTGATGACTGTGATACCCCTTGTTTAATTTTTCTGGGGTTAGATATTACGTTCCTGAATTACACCCACGCTTTCCGCAGATAATTTGCGGTGCACCTTTTGAGACTTGGAGAAAGGAAGAACCCTTCGAAGAATTGCAGTAATCTACTGCGGTTGAATGTATCAGAAGCTTTGGATAAGTCTAGCAATTGCTTTCATGCCATTAAAGTATACTTTTGACAGCCGCGTAAGCTTTATAACAAGTTTACATGAAGATAAATATTTGGGGACCAACACGCAAATCATCCACCCTCACAATGTTCAAAAAATGGTTACGTTATTTTCTTTAATCACGTTAGAGACGCACCATATATGAAGTACGCTGCGTAAACGTGATTAGCAAATATACAAAAAATATGTTTTATACGGAAGATACATTCGTCAACAGTCCAATCAAAATCTCAGGAGACAAAGCCTTGAAGTGATTTACAAGGTATAATCCTAACAGCTCTCCGTACTGATGTCGCGTTTTTTCAAGCAATTACAAAGGCCAAAACAAATACATATCAAAAACGCCGAATGGGCTGTCACAGCGTTCATCAGAAGATGCCATGAACTTTTCACGCTTCATTTACTTGCATGCAATGCGCCTATAGATAACAAGTAAGGAAGGCTAAGTTCGGGTGTAACCGAACATTACATACTCAGCTGAGAGATTTGGAGGCAAAACAAGGGAAAATCACCATTTAGCAAAACGAACCTAGGGTAACCCTGGAATGTGTTTTTATGACATGGGTTTCGAATGGAAGGTATTAAAGAGTATATATATATAATAATCTTTTTACAGGACAAATTGTACTTAATGCATCAATGTAAATGTAATGTTATAAAATTTGCTTATTGTCTAACGACAGATTGTAAATAAAGACGATAAAGAATTATATATTTTGAGTCAATAAACCAATCCAATTACCATGTTTCATCTCTTTTTTCATACCTGGTACAGAATTATGTTATTTTTTTCATTTTTCGTAATTTTCGATATCGCAAAAGTGGACGTGATCATAGTCGGATTTCGGCCATATTTTATAACAAGATAATGTGAGTTCAGATAAGTACGTGAGCTAAGTTTAGTTAACATATATCGATTTTTGCTCAAGTTATCGTGGTAACGGCCGAGCGGAAGGACGGACGGTCGACTGTGTATAAAAACTGGGCGTGGCTTAAACCGATTTCGCCCATTTTCACCGAAAGCAGTTACCGCCATAGAACCTATGCACCTACCAAATTTCACAAGGATTGGTAATTTTTTGTTAGACTTATGGCCTTAAAAGTGTTCTAGACCAATTAAACGAAAAAGGGCGGAGCCACCCCCATTTTGAAATTTTCTTGTATTTTTGTATTTTGTTGCACAACATCATTACTAGAGTTAAATGTTGGCATAATTTACTTATATGCTGTGAAGATTTTAATTTTTTTGTTAAAATTTGACTTAAAAAAAAATTTTTTTTAAAGTGGGCGTGTTTGTCATCCGATTTTGCAAATTTTTATTTAGCACACATATAGTCAAAGGAGTAAAGAGCCTGCCAAATTTCATTATGATATCTTCAAAGACTGCGAAATTATAGCTTGCAAAACTTTTGAATTACCTTCTTTTAAAAGTGCCACGCCCATTGTCCAAAAATTTGCAAATTATCTATTTTGCATCATAAGGTCAGCGCACCTACAAATTTTCATCGCTTTATCCGTCTTTGGTAATGAATTATCGCACTTTTTCGGTTTTTCGAAATTTTCGATATCGAAAAAGTGGGCGTGGTTGTAGTCCGATTTCGTTCATTTTAAAAAGCGATCTCAGATGAGCGCCCAGGAACCTACATACCAAATTTTATCAAGATAGCTCAAAATTTACTCAAGTTATCGTGTTTACGGGCTGACGGACAGACGGACGGACGGACGGACATGGCTAAATGAATTTCTTTTTTCACCCAGATCATTTTGATATATTGAAGTCTGTATCTATCTCGATTAGTTTATGCCGTTACGGATTACCGTTATGCGAACAAAATTAATATACTCTGTGAGCTCTGGTCTTACTTACTTACTTAATTGGCGCTTAACCGTCTAAACGGTTACGGCCGTCCAAAAAGGCGCGCCAGTCGCTCCTTCGCTCCGCCAACCGGCGCCAATTGGTCACACCAAGGGAGTTTAAATCGTTTTCCACCTGGTCCTTCCAACGGAGTGGGGGCCGCCCTCTACCTCTGCTTCCATAGGCGGGTTCCGATAGAAACACTTTCTTGGCCGGATCATCATCTTTCATTCGCATAACATGGCCTAGCCAGCGCAGCCGCTGCGTTTTAATTCGCTGGACTATGTTGATGTCTGCGTTTAGCTCGTACAGCTCATCATTAAATCTTCTTCGGTACTCGCCATCGCCAGCGCGTAGAGGTCCATAAATCTTTGGAAGCACTTTTCTCTCAAACACTCCCAAAGCCGCTTCATCTGCTGTTGTCATGGTCCATGCTTCGGCCCCATATAGTAGGACGGGTACGATAAGTGACTTGTAGAGTATGATTTTCGTTCGCCGAGAGAGGACTTTACTTTTTAATTGCCTACCTAGTCCAAAGTAGTATTTATTGGCAAGATTGATTCTTCGCTGGATTTCAGTGCTGATGTTGTTGCTAGTGTTGATGCTGGTTCCCAAATAAACGAAATTTTTTACTATTTCGAAATTACGGCTGCCAACAGTAGCATGGTTTGCAAAGGCGGAAATACGCTGAATCTTTGCTCGATGAAAGCATGTACTTCGTTTTGTCCTCATTCACCATCAAACCCATCTTTACCGCTTCTTTTTCCAGTTTGGAGTAAGCAGAACTAACAGCGCGGGTGTTTAGGCCGATGGTATCAATGTCATCAGCATATGCCAGTAATTGCACGCTTTTATAGTATATTGTTCCAGTGCGGTTAAGTTCTGCAGCCAGCATCAAATTAAAGAAAACGCACGATAGGGGTTCACCCTGTCTGAAACCTCGTTTAGTTTCGAACGGCTCGGAGAGGTCCTTTCCAATTCTGACTGAGCTGATGGTGTTGCTCAACGTCATTGTGCACAGCCATATAAGTTTTGCGGGGAAATCAAATTCCGACATAGCGGCATATAGGCAGCTCCTTTTCGTGCTGTCGAAGGCGGCTTTAAAGCCGACGAAGAGGTGATGTGTGTCGATTCTATTTTCACGGGTTTTTTCCAAGATTTGGCGCATTGTGAAAATCTGGTAGATGGTAGATTTATCAGGTCTGAAGCCGCACTGATAAGGTCCAATCAGCCGGTCCCCGGTGGTTTTCAATCTTTCGCACAATACACTTGAAAGGACCTTATATGCGATATTAAGAAGGCTGATTCCACGATAGGTGGCGCATTTTGCAGTATCCCCCTTCTTGTGGACTGGGCAAAGAACACTTCGATTCCAACCGTCGGGCATGCTTTCGTCCGCCCATATTTTGCTAAGAAGCTGCTGCATGCGCTTTACCAACTCCTCGCCGCCGAACCTGAATAGCTCCGCAGGCAATCCATCAGCGCCTACCGCCTTGTTGTTTTTCAATCTAGTTATTGCTATTCTAACTTCGTCATAATCGGGCGGGGGGACAAATATTCCATCATCATCGATTGCGGGATCGGGTTCTTCATCTCTGCGTGGTGAATTGCTGCCTCCATTTAGGGGAGCAGAAAAGTATTCCCTCCATAATCTAAGCACTCTCTGGACATCAGTTACAAGGTCGCCGTTTTCATTCCTACAGGAGTTTGCCCCTGTCTTAAAACCTTCCGTCTGTCGCCGTATTTTTTGGTTGAATTTTCGGGCATTATTCCTTGTGGCTAGCAGCTCAGGCTCCTCGCACTCACGCCTTTCTGCTTCTGCTTTTTTCTTCCTGAAAAGGCGTCTCGCTTCCTTTTTCAACGCACGATAGCGTTCACACACTCCTCTTGTCGCGCTCGGTTTTAACGTAGCCCTGTGGGCAGCGTCTTTTCTTTCAGTTGCAACGCGGCACATCATACCAGTTGGTTTTTCGTGGCCGCCGGTAACCAGTTTGTTCCTCGGCGGCAGTATGAAGTGCTTTGGAGATATGCTCCCACTGCTCCTGTGTTCCTTCAGGATGAGTTGTGATCTCAGAGGTGTGAGAGTCGAGTTGCGAAATCATTTGCAGTTGTGATTGAAGCTTTTCGACGTGTAGCTTTCCTTGTGTTTTTTGTTCCTTGTTTTTAGCCGCGTTGAGGCGGGTGCGTATTTTGGCTGCAACGAGATAATGGTCCGAGTCGATTTTAGGTCCTCGGATCGTGCGCACATCTAAAACACTGGAGGCATGCCGTCCGTCTATCACAACGTGATCGATCTGATTGCGAGTATTTCGATCAGGAGACAGCCATGTAGCTTGATGTAGCTTTTTATGCATGAACCTCGTGCTGGACATGACCATGTTTCGAGCACCGGCAAAGTCAATCAACCTCAGTCCGTTAGGAGAAGTTTCATTGTGTAGGCTGAACTTTCCGACTGTCGGGCCAAAAACACATTCTTTGCCCACCCTGGCGTTAAAGTCGCCAAGCACGGCTTTTATATCATGACGGGGGCAGCGCTAGTATGTGCATTCTATTTGTTCATAAAAAGTGTCTTTCACTTCGTCGCCTTTCTCCTCTGTCGGCGTATGGGCGCAGATGAATGATATATTAAAAAATTTTGCTTTTATTCGGATAGCGGCGAGACGCTCGTCCACAGGCGTGAACGCCATCACTTGGCGACAAAGTCTCTATCCCACCACGAATCCGACGCCGAAACTGCGCTTATTCGCATGGCTGCTCCAATATATGTCACAATTTTTGATCTTCTTTCTTCCTTGCTTCGTCCAACGCATTTCTTGGATGGTGGTGATGTCAGATTTTGCTTTGACGAGGACATCAGCCAGCCGGGCATCTGCACCAATCCCATTAGGGAGCGGACGTTCCAGGTGCATGCCCTCACTTCATTGTCCTTCAAACGTTTGCCATGGTCGTCATCAATAGAGAGTGTATTTATCCGAGGCTTGTTGTTATATTTCATTGAAGTATGTTTTTACGTGGCGGGTCCCAAGCCCAGCGCACAACCCGCTCAGCGGGGGTGAAAATATTACTTGGCACGTTTATATAGCGAGCCGCTTGCTCCAAGACAGACGCCCGCTTACAGCCGCACCTAGAGGTGTACAGACGCTGCCGATGAGATCTCCCCCGGCTAGCCCTTAAACTGATTATGTCAGAGTGGCCTAGCCAGGTTGTCGCCTTCTCACATTAGCTCACCGCTAAACGGGTGTTTAGCTACCCAGAGGATACTTGGCCGCAAGCGACCGGCAGTAGTGAGCTGCTTGAACCGCATGCAAAAGAATCGCTCTGGCCATTCCCAGGTGAATGGCGGTCAGAAGCTTTCCCCACTTTCGTGGACTTCTACACACGGCCCCACCCTCCAGCTCTGGTCAGCTGAGTATAAAAAGCAGTCAATGCGAAAGAAACGAAAACGAGGAAAACTGAGGTGATAAAAAACAGGTAAGAGGATGAAATATTTTGTATGAATGTGTGTACCTCTGTGCATAATTGTGAAGGCGATATATACATGTATTAGCGTCACCTAGTGGCATACTAAACAACTAAACAACAAGCACAATAAAGAAAGAGACACAAAAGTGGCGATTGGTAGTACGCGACAGGTGCCAAACACAAAAGGAAACGGCGGCATGCAACCGTGACATAATTGCAAAAACCCAAGCTGAGCGCAATTGGAACAGAGAAGAAGAAAAAAGAACGAAATGACCAAAAAAAGTAGAAATATAATTGGAAATAACTAAAAACAAGTAAAGATGTCTAAGTTCGGGTGTAGCCGAATATTATATACTCAGCATGAGCTTCAATTGCACATTTAATTTCAGATAAATTACTTTTCTACTTAACACGTGGCACGCCCGTAAAAAAATGTCTCCCCATTTCCTCTTACAATAAAACTTGATAAGTGAAATATTATTGATTCAAAACTATTTTTTGCGAAATTATAGCTTATTATTCTAGTCTATGGCCTTTTTAAACTTGTTATCTAAGTTGCCGTGATCTCTAACCGATCCCGTCCATTTTTACTGAAAATATTTTCTACTATAGGGAAAATTTATGTACCCTATTTTAATATGATTCGTTAATTTTTCTTCGAGTTATAGCTCCGGAAACATAGAAAATTGCTTGGCCATAAAACGGGCGGTGCCACACCCATTTTCAAAAATTTTAAAGTTTTCAATTTAATGTTATAATTCAAATTAAAAAGTAAAATTCTATTGAAACAAAGCTCTTTGTCGCTAAGATATAGCTTATTATTTTCGTCTGTGACCCTTTTAAAAATCTTTTATATAACAGTGGGCGTGGTCTTTAACCGAACTCGTCCATTTTTTTTTAGAAATATTTCCTGCTATAGGGAAAATTTTTGTACCCAATTTTATTACGAGCCGTTAATTTTTCTTCGAGTTATGGCTCCCGAAACATAGAAATTTGCTTAGTCATAAAAGGGGTGGTGCCACGCCCATTTTCTTAAATTTGAAGTTTTTTTCTTTTTATTGTTATAAATCCACTTGGGAAATGAAATACCATTGATATATACCTCTTTTTTGCAAAGATATAGCTTATTTGATTCGTCCATGACCCTTCTAAAAATCTTTTATATAAAAGTGGACGTGGTCCTTAACCGATCTCGTTAATTTTTCTTCAAAGCATTCCGTATAGTAAAGGCAATCTCTCTGCCGAATTTTGTTACGATAGATTTAACGATTTTTGATTTATGATTAATAATATTTGTAAAATTGATTTTATCACAAGTGTGCGGTGCCACGCCCATTTTAAAAAAATTTTTCAAATTTTTATTAAAAGTCTCAATATCTGTCCACACGTCAAATTTCAGCATTCTAGGTGTACTATTTAGTAAATAATCAGGTTTTTTGTGTTTTCCAAAATGTTATATATATAAAAAGTGGGCGTGGTTATCATCCGGTTTCGCTCATTTTCAACAACAATCTATTCTGAGTCCAGATAAGCTCATGTTCCAAATTTGGTGAAGATATCTCAAGATTTACTCAAGTTATCGTGTTAACGGATAGACGGACGGACAGACGGACGGACGGACGTACAATAAAATTTTTTTTCGACAGTAATGATTTTGATATATGGAAATCTATATCTATCTCGATTCATTTATATATGTACAACCAACCGTTATCCAATCAAAGTTAATATACTCTGTGTGCAAAGCACGCTGAGTATAAAACGCAAAAAAACAAAAAATAATCTCGTGGAAAAAATTGAAAACAAACAACAGCACAATAACAAATGACAACACCATTAACAATAACAATAATGATGACAACAGTTAAAAGGAGGTGCGAAACATGGCAGTACTTTTGTGAAATGTGTAAAGTGGTTTTATTTGTAACGAAGTAGTGAATGCAAGAAAGCTATTGAAAGCGAAATTGGAAGTGTAAAAAAAAGAAAAAATAGAATATAATAAAAAGCTACTTGCACTCACTGAGATTTTTAGATAACACCAGGTTGTAAAAGGTAAGCGTGTAGGCATGTACCTACATACATATGTATATAACTTGCGCTCGATGCT
Source organism: Eurosta solidaginis (assembly GCF_040869045.1). NCBI lineage: Eukaryota > Metazoa > Arthropoda > Insecta > Diptera > Tephritidae > Eurosta > Eurosta solidaginis. The sequence continues at coordinate 210,628,961 of NC_090320.1, read as the reverse complement.
CATTAAAAATGCCCGGGCGTAACTGTACTGCACAATTATATTGAAGGACATCATGTACAAATATATTAAACAAAATGAAACTAAACAATGTTCGCTATCAAATTCGTCTACAAAACATGTTGAGCATTTAAATTTATGTTAGAATAGGAAAAATGTAAAAAGAAGGTGCAATTTTCGTACTGGATACTTAAAATGTAGTGCAATCAGTGACAACAATAATACATTTGTTATAAGGTGTTCTAATTGCTAAGTGTTGGAATAACTGAGCAAGGTGTTTTCGTAATTTGCAATGCTTTGAATAAAATTTTTTTATACTTGAATTGATTGGGGTGGAAGAAAACCAGCTCAAAGCACATTGTAGTATATAAAAAAATATTTTCAGTGATTAAGAGCTAAAATTTTTTTAGGTACAAAACTGCATTTGAGGCCCAGCTGTGCTTATAAGGAGAGCATTATAACGTAAGCAGCAAACAGTGCAGGTTGCGTTAAGGATTTATAGAATTCCATTTGTAAAAATGTTACACATCGTGCGTGCTCTGTCTACCAAACATAAGATCCTGGGTTCGACTACCGGGTAAAGCAACATCAAAAATTTAAAAGCATGTTTTTTTAATTAGAATAAAGTTTTTCCAATCGGGGTCATCACACTGCAGTGATTTGGTAAACAATCCGGATGTACTTTTTGTTTTGAAAACTTCTCAGAGAATACTCTTCTCTCTTTCAGATGCTGTTTTAAGTCGTCGTAAAACACATATGTCCCGTCTCGCCAAATTGTAAGAAAAACTAAAAAGGGGCACGACGTAAATTGGACAAGAAGAGCGTCCTCAATTCCTCTTTTCGAAAGTGTGTCTTGTTTTTATTAATGTTTTTATACTCAGCCGAGCAGAGCTCACAGAGCATATTAATTTTGTTCGCATAACGGTACCCCGTAACGGCATAAACTAATCGAGATAAATATAAATAATCTGGGCGAAAAAAGATATTCTTTAACCATGTCCGTCCGTCCGTTTGTCCGTCCGTTAACACGATAACATGAGCAAATATTGAGATATCTTCACCAAATTTGGTACACGGGCTGATTTGAACCAGAACAGTTTACTATTTCAACTGAGTGCAATCGAACTGTAGCCACGCCTACTTTTTCGATATGGAAAATTTGAAAAAATGAAAAAATTAGGTAACTAAAAAATACCGCTAAGCTAATGAAATTTGTCCCCAGGTGGCGGATAGGGGAATGCCTCCCAGATATGGGTGGTAGGAGAGAAATGAAATATCTCCCGCGGACCACACAGGTCGAAGAAGGACAACTTCATTAATAAACCACCAATCCTGGCGCCTATTTGGGAGCCAAGAAGCCGGCAGGTGGGCGCCTGTTCCCCATTTAAGGGCGGCCCTAATTCGAGCAATCCGTGAGCTCATCACTCGCTGATTAAGAGTTAAATAATATTTTGGCATGAATCAAAACGATAGCGGAAACAACTCTCCACGGGGTAACCAGCATTTGCTGCACAATCCCTCTGCTCCGGCAGCTGGCACATCGGATGTGGAGGTGCCAAATTCAAACTTAAATATTACAATGAATGAAACCGAGACGACCGAGCAGAATCGTATTCGAAACCGTGGCAATATAAATATGAAGCAGAAAACGAGAATATGTACGTGGAATGTGCGTACACTCCATGATAGTGGAACAACTTAGAAGGGAAACGCAGCACTATAAACTATACATAGTAGCCATACAGGAGTGCAGATGGACAGGACATGGCCGCATAAACGACCAAGAGACAACTTTTCTGTACTCAGGCCGAAAAGAGGGAGAGAGTCACACCAGTGGCGTGGGTATCCTAATGACAAGGAAAATAGCAGACAGCACCATTGAATGGGTGCCAATAAGCCCTAGAATTCTGATGCTGATGCTACGTACAAGGGCAAGGAAGTTGATCATAATGAATGTGTATGGGTCTACTGAGAACCAAAGTGTAGAAACAAACAATGAGTTTTTTGATACGCTAAGCAGCTGCGTAAACAGATATGTACGGCAAGGTGACATATTTATGATGGTGGGCGATCTTAACGCCAAAGTCGAATCCGAAAATGACGGGCCAGAAATATACTTGGGTAAACACAGCCCCGGTATCCGGAATGACAACGGAAGCAGGCTCATCGACTTTTGCTGCGAATATGATTTGGTAGTCGGTGGAAGCTTATTCCCACATAAACAAGCCCACAAAACGACGTGGACGTCTCACGACCAACGCACCAAGAATCAAATTGATCACATACTGATAAACAAGAGATGGAGAACATCGTTGCTAGATGTGCGCATTAAAAGAGGCGCGGAAATTGGTAGTGATCATCAATTGGTAGTTGGTAGTTTTAGAATCAAAGTAAATGCAGTAAAGAAAAGTCTACAGAAAATGAGTAAGAAAATCGATATAGGGAAATTAGAGCACCAGGAGTTCCACAGTAACTTCAATGCGGCAGTGCGAGAACGTTTCGAGCACGAGTGTACAAATGATGGTACTACTGAAGCGCTGAACATGGTTAGCAATATATATCAAGAAGTTAGTAGCAGCATCCTTGGATACAAGAATAGAACAATGAAAGTATGGCTAAGTAACGACACGTGGACTCTAGTTGAACAGCGACGACAAATCAAAGAATCCCTTCTCAGATGGGAAAATAATACAGATTCAGTTGAAGCAAGAGAGTTATCAGCAAACTGTAAAGAAAAATGCGGACAAATAAAGAAGTCAGCTAGAAAGGATAAGAGAAAATGGGTTGACGCATTAGCAAGTCGAGCCGAGACGGCAGCTAGACTAAATAACATGAAGATACTATATGGTATAAGCAGAGAACTCACTGGGAAGCATTATAAGGGACCAAAACCAATTAAATATACAAATGGAAACATTATCACTAACAGCGAACAACAAATGAAGGTATGGGTGGAACAATTTAAGAATATTTTGAATAATCCTGTAGGTGCTTATAGCGAGGACGCGGGCAACAGTGATATTATCTTAAACTCCAGCAACCAACCCCCCTTTAGTGAAGTGAACAGTTCGCCACCCACCAAAAATGAAATTATAGCTGCGATCAAGTATCTAAAGAAAGGTAAAGCACCAGGAATTGATTACATATATGCTGAATACCTCAAAGCAGATCCAGATACTGCAGCCGAAGCTCTGCTTCAAATTTTTCGTCAGATATGTGAAGAAGAATCCTATCCCCATCAATGGAACGAAGGCATTCTTGTGAAAGTGCCAAAAAAAAGGAGATGCTTCAGATTGTAACAATTACAGAGGTGTCACTTTACTCCCTATTCCCAGCAAAGTATTCTCTATGATTTTAATAACGAGAATTCAAGAGGCCGTGGAAACAGCGTTACGGGAAACCAGTTCGGCTTTAGACAAAACAGATCCTGCGTTGACCTAATAAATACTGTTCCAATTATTGTGGAACAATGCTGCGAATATAGAACATCCGCCTATTTACTACTAATTGACTTCAAAAAAGCCTTTGACAGCCTTGACAGGCAATTCATATGGGATGTATTACGAAGCCGAGGTATGTCCACTAAAATAATCAACATTATAAAGGCCATGTATGACGAGTTTAAAAGCCGTGTGAGTCACAACGGATGTCTTTCGGAACCCTTCGATGTCAAAAGCGGTGTACGTCAGGGTTGTGTACTTTCTCCGCTTTTGCTCATCGTGGCATTGGATGAAATTATGAGGCGTGCGACAACCAGAAGGCATGGAATACAGTGGACACCTTTCGGTCAGTTAGAAGACTTAGAGTATGCAAGATGCTAAGTCACAGAGGCACAGACCTACAATATAATTTGGAAGCCGTGGACAGATACGCCAAAAGGGCCGGCCTAAGTATCAATACCGACAAAACAAAAATCATAAAATGCGGTTATAATGTTTCAGCAAGACCAGCAATGTTCACAGTCGATGGAAACGAAATTGAATGTGTAGAATCCGCAGTTTACCTAGGCAGTATTTTCTCCAATAGAAGCGGCGCGGAAAAGAACGTTACATCTCGCATAAATAAAGCAAGAGCGGCTTTCGGCCAACTGACAGAAGTATGGAGGTCCAGTCATATATCACTGAAAACTAAGCTGCGACTATTTAATTCAAATGTTAAATCAGGCTCTTTTATGCTTGTGAGACGTGGAAAAGTTCAAGCTTAATTGAGAAGCGCCTGCAAGTTTTCATTAATAAATGCCTAAGCCGAATCTTCAAAATTCGATGGCCCGAAATAATAACAAACGACGAATTGTGGCGAGGGACAAGCCCAACAAAGGCAGCCACAGAAATGGCAAAACGCAAGTGGTCGTGGATTGTACTCGATTAGGAGGCCTCCAGCCAATATAGCAAGGCAAGCACTGCGGTGGAACCCGCAGGGAAGCAGAAGACCCGGGGCGCCAGCGAAAACCTGGCGTAGAACTGTCGATAAGGAATTGGAAGATGCAGGTTACACGTAGAATGATGTCACGAGGATAGCACCAAATAGAATAAGATTCAAGTCGGTTGTCGAGGCCCTATGCTCCATTAGGAGTTAAGGAAGGAAAAAAGAAGAATGAAGTTTGATATTAAGATTGGTTTTATGACGCAAAATATTAATTCCAATAATTCTGAAATATGGAGGTGGCACCACACATTTTAGAAGAAGAAAATTCGGAAGTTTAGCAAGCCGTGAATCAAAAGCCGTTAAAGATATGACATTGACAATTGGAGAGCCACTATTCCCAAATTATGTATAGTACCACGCCACTTTTCAATTTTAAAATTTTTCAATAACTCTGTGGTATTTAATTCCGTTTGACTGATATTCTATCTCAGTAATGGTATAGTTGAGCTAAGAACAAAACTTAAACAAATAGCGTGACCCGCCCCTCCTTTGTTACTTTTTCCAAAATACTTTTAAAGCCTTGGTTTGAAGTGACGATCCCACAGTTGCCGATATTTTTGGTGATTTCTTTAAATCAAACTACGTACAATATTGCGTGCCCGTCCAACCGAATATCCTTTTTAGCTCGCCACTGCTTTGCGATGTACGAGCCCCTTCGATATCCTGTAACGACGTGTTTTTACACCTAGAAAACCTAAAAACTTCTTATGCTAGTGGTCCCGACAGCATTCCTTCTCTTGTTCTAAAAAGTTGCGCGGAATATTTGTATCGGCCCTTAACGCATATTTTTAACGCTTCTCTAAAGCAAGGTGTATTTCCCTGTTTCTGGAAAGAGTCTTTTATTATACCACTGTACAAAAGTGGCATTAAATCACGTCTTGCAAAACTTAGCGAAGTACCTAAACTTTTCGAATCCATTATAACTAAACAACTAGCTCATTCAGTTTCTTCTATCATTAACCCAGCTCAGCATGGCTTCTGCAAAGGCAAGTCAGCTGAGACGAACCTGTTGGAATTTACTATTCATGTCTCCAGTAACTTTGGAAATAGCCTACATGCCGACGTAATTTATACAGATTTCAGAAAAGCTTTCGATAAGGTTTCCCTCTTACTTAAAAGGAAGGAAACAAAAGGTGTTTTTTAAAAACAGCGAATATCAATTCATTAGGGTTACTTCTGGCGTACCGCAAGGTAGTCACCTTGGTCCTTTGCTATTTTTTCTATTTATTAATGATCTTCCAAGCGCGTTAATTCATTCCAAGATTTTGATGTGTGCTGACGATGTAAAGCTTTTTAAAGCTATACTCACTCCAGAAGACAGTTTGATCCTTCAAGAAAATCTCGATAGTTTAGTCAAGTGGTGCAATATTAATGATATGAGCTCCAACCTAAATAAATGTAAATTCATGAGTTTTGGTAGAAAATCATTTCAAGTGCACAATTACACGGTTTGTGACTACCGGCTGGAGCAAGTCACTAGATTTAATGGCCTGGGTGTTACATTGGACCCAAAACTCGAGTTTAAATTTCATATTGAAACTTGCGTGACCCGATCGAAAGGAGTTCTTGCTTTTGTTAAACGATGGTCTAAGGAATTTAATGACCCCTACGTAACAAAATCTCTCTTTACTGCTTTAGTGAGACCTATATTGGAGTATGCATCAATCTTTTGGAACCCGCGGTATCAAATATATCGTGACAAGCTTGAATCGGTTCAAAAACAATTCCCATTTTTTGCTTTGAGTCATTTGGCATGGGATCCAACAATAAATATTCCCCCTTACAACAGTCTGTTAAAGCTTATAAACCTCCCTTCTCTCGAGAGTCGTGAGGCTATCAAGGCATTTCCATCCGTTTTTTTTGAGCAGATGTAGGTCGAATTTCGAAATGCATGAAGCCCTTCTTTGTTTGTGCCGGGATTTTAACAAGCATTATAGTAATTTGGATACGTCGGACACTTTTTGAGTTAAATAAGTATATATGTATACATATATCAAATAACTAACTAAAACTTACTGTTCCTCCATTTTATATATATATGATATAGCAGCTCTTTCTGAGCGATTCGCGTCAGCTCCCTTCTGAGCACCTCTATACTGGGCAATCAGCTCCTTTCTGAGCAATTCTCGTCAGCTCCCTTACTGGGCCTACGTATACAAAACTCATACCCTCTTGTAAAGTTAAATTATTTATTTAAATTATCGCACATATGATTATACATTTCACCTCTTAATATCAAATATGTAACTATAACTCTTCAGATCGCTTACTTAATGTTTTACACTGCACATTCGTTTTGTAAATATACTGCTATTTGCTATTTAGTCTGTTTAAATTGCTCAATTTATGGACTATAAATAAATAAATAAATAAATTCCATAAATCGAACAAAAATCTCCCAATCCGAACGAAATTTGGCCTAAATATTTTTTTCATATCTACAACTGTTAAACCTCACTTTTACCCGCTCAAGTTCATTAGTGGTAGCCTCTCTTTTTGCTTTTTTGAACGAAGATAAGTTTAGAATAGAACCATATATGTTTTATTGCGCAGCTTTATAACACGACTAACCACACACAGTAATCAACAACGCGTTTCAAGTGCACAGCTGGGTATATAACGTTCGGTTTAACCCCAACTTAGAGTTTCTTACTTGTTATTTTATTTCTTGGACGTTGTGGCAGCGCTCTGTGGACCAAATCAACCATAATTCTGTCTATTTATTTGTTTTGCCGAGTCCTTGGCTGGCAGTGGCTTGTCAAGCGCTGAGATCTTAAACGCGCTCAATGTTATTATATTGACTGAGTGTAATTTTTAACAATTAGAGCAAGAAAATACAATTAATTTTAAAGGGGGTAAGTAGTATTTTTTATAAAAAACCAAGAAATATGATTTATCAAATGTTATCATCTTGGCACAAACACCGGAAAGGTTCGTTAAGTTTGAAATTCGTTTTACGTTGTCATAGAAGAAGAGGTTTGTAGTGTCTCGTGGTTTGTGAGGGACCACTAAAGGTTATCTTGTTGAGATGAAATGTGCATCAAATCGATCCCGTCAGTAGTTTAGTCATACGTTGAAACTAACTTTGCAGTTCATTGTAACTCCTAAGTAGACAAGAACATTGATTCTTTCAAGGTTTTAGTTCTAAGCTCGGTTGTACGCTCCTGCGCGAAAAACACATTAATTTAAATTTTTGAAGAAATAATATTTCCCCAAATAACTAAACAATTTAAATTCGCCCGATGTTAAGAACGTCTTTTTCGTCGCGTTAGTATTAAAAGGCTTTACATCATTTGCACACATCAAGATCTTAAAATATATTATAGTTATGAGGATATCGTTTATAAATAGCAAAAACAGAATTGGATCAAAGTGGCTGGCTTGAGGAACACCAGAAAGATATCAATGGTACTAGAAAACATTTTTTTAAAATTACTCTTTTTGTTGTACCACAGAAATAGGAGGAAACTCAACGAGTGAGACTGGATTGACATCCAAATATGTCGAGTTTATAGGAAATAATACTTTATCGACTGCTTTACTAAAAGCGTTGTATATTGTAATGAATTTTAGGAAATTCTTAATTATTCAGACTTTCAGTTATATTTCACGCCGCTGAGTTTTCGAATAAATAAATTAAATATAATCCACATGATTTTTTGTAAAGTGAGTCCCCACCAAATTTAAATTTATTTGCTAATAAATGAGATGTCCGAATACCAAACTTCTTACCCTAAAATTAAATTGGTCCCAAGGTTTACTTTACAGCAATTTCTGGCAAAAGTTTTCTTTAAAATTATCAAAGTTAAATTTCTCTTACCATTTAATCCTTTCTTCAAGAGGAGTTGGCTGATAATGTTAAAATGACAAAAGACTGTCCGAAATAATTTGCTCACGAGTGAAGGACTTGAAGCAGCAAATTCCTTCCAATCTTAGTTTGCCAACATTTTCACTACAATCATTTGAAAATGTCACTGTAAGAATTTATGCAATATATTAATTTCAAAGTGTGTACAAAGATGTATGCATTTCTTCTTTATTTACTCAAATAAACTTTTATATTTAACTCTTCTGTTTATATAAACATTTATTTTGTATATGTACTATGCTTTCTATATTTTGTTTTTGACAAGATAAGTTACAGATTGAAAAACTTCGTCTTACTAAACAATTTGGATGGTATCTTATAAACTTTAAAATGTAAATCAAGTTATGCACTTACACGCCAATATTCTGGCATTTTGTGAATCAAGTGTATATAAAGATTTTCAAATAAATATTGTCAAGCTAAGTTTTTCCATTTGTTGTTCTCTAATAGTTTACATGCAAAATTGCTTTACTTTCTTCTTAGTAATTTCACATATGGCAAACAAAAATCAGTATATAATTTAAGATATATAAATAAATGTATAGATATGCATATATCTTTATGTATGCAGGTAAGTATAATAGATATAGTAGGTCGAGTCTTGCCATGTGCTCTTTTTTTCTTTAGCTGTAATAATAATAGTGATTTTGATTGTTGTTTTGCTCGATTTCAATATTGCAATAAATTGGCAGAATGACAAAAATAACAATATCTGGCGTTTTCTCTCCTAGAAAAAATGTTACCCTCATGTTGCACCATTTAATTCTATCTTTTGAACTAGGTCAGCTATCTCCCTGCAGAATGGCTGAATTTGTAGGTAATTTTGGCCCTCTATACTATACTATAGAATCTGATATTTATGCTGGCTTTGGAAAAACAAAACATGTAAAGAAAGCAGCAGAGCTGAAGAAGACAACAAAGAACCTTAAGAAGAGTTAAGTTATGAACGAAACTAAGGATGTAATGTTCTCTTCAAATTGTAAAATAATGAGCAAAGGGCTACCCACATGACCACGGCACGAGGAGCGGGAAAGCCTAAGAGAATTATCACTGGAAGGCGAAGAAGACCCCGAAAACTTTTAAATATGGTACATAAGTCAAACGAACCCATACACACGATACTTCAATAGTGCTAGATCATGTTCAATACTGAATGCGATCATCTGCCAACAATTGCAGCGCTATCTGGTCCAGAAGCAAATGATTGTAAAACAAGTAAATGTGTTTAAATTTGGGTGAAACCGAATATCATAGTTTATGGTGCGTTTCAATTGTACAGTTTTTTTCAAATAAATAACTTTTCTTATCCCACTGAGGCATATTTTTAACACAAACCCAAAAAAGTAAGGGATTCTAAGTTCGGGTGTAACCCGGGGTTAATTTTTAAAAGAGCTGGTAAAAAAATAGTACATAGGTTTTGTCGATGCATGTTGTGGTGCTAATTTTTTTCGGCAATTTCAAGAACAAAAGCGGAGTATATGATCCCTTCTGAACCTGCAAAAGAAGGAAAAACTCTAAGACTATTATCGATTGCGACAATATAAAAATAAATTTTACCCACATTACTACGTATTCCTTAAAAGAACCAATATTCACTTACAAAATTTCGCGAAGCAGTAGTATAAATATTCTCCCTATACAACAACAAGTAAAGGTGTCTAAGTTCGGGTGTAACCGAACATTATATACTCAGCGTGAGCTTCACTTGCACATTTCATCATAAATTACGTTTCTACATAACACGTGGCACCGTCCGTTTAAAAAAAATGTTTCCCCATTGCCTATTACAATAAAACTTGATAAGTGAAATATCATTGATTCAAAACTATTTTTCTCTAAGTTATAGCTTATTATTTTCGTCTACGACCCTTTTAAAAATCTTTTATATAAAAGTGGGCGTAGCCTTTAACCGATCTCGTCCGTTTTTTCTAGAAATATTTCCTGCTATAGGGAAAATCGGTATACCCAATTTGATTACGATCCGTTATATTTTCTTCGACTTATGGCTCCCGAAACATAGAAAATTGCTTATTCATAATTGGGGCGGTGCCACGCCCATTTCTTAAAATTTGAAGTTTTCCTATTTATTGTTATAAATCCACTTGGGAAATGAAATACCATTGATAAAAAGCTCTTTTTTGCAAAGACAAAGCTTATTATATTCGTCCAGAACCCTTCTAAAAATCGTTTATATAAAAGTGGGCGTGGTCCTTAACCGATTTCTTTAATTTTTCTTCAAGGCATTCCTTATAGCAAAGGCAACCTCTCTGCCAAATTTTATTACGATAGGTTTAACGAGTTTTGATTTATCATTAATAATATTTGTAAAATTGATTTTATCACAAGTGGGCGGTGCCACGTCCATTTTAAACAAATTTTTCAAATTTTTATCAAGAGTCTCAATATCAGTCCACTCGTAAAATTTCAACATTCTAGGTGTATTATTTACTAAATAATCAGGTTTTTTGAGTTTTCCAAAATGTTATATATATAAAAAGGGGGCATGGTTATCATCCGATTTCGCTCATTTTCAATACCATTCTATTCGGGGTTCAGATAAGCTCGTACATCAAATTTGGTGAAGATATCTCAATATTTACTCAAGTTATCGTGTTAACGGGCGTACGGACGGACGGACCGACATGGCTCAATCAAATTTTTTTTCGACACTGATGATTTTGATATATGGAAGTCTATATCTATCTCGATTCCTTTATACCTGCACAACCAACCGTTATCCAATCAATCTCTGTGTGCAAAGCACACTGGGTATAAAAATACTTGCTAAAACATTTTGTGTTGTTGTTGTTGGTGTTGTTGTAGTAGTGTTCAGCCCCGCCCAATAGGTGCGACCAATCACAAATTGTCATCAATGTCCACTAACGGTAGTCCAAGAAAACTGTCTGTTTCCACAGGTATGGACCATAATGAGAGGGGTGTTAGAGGCGCTGGTTCCACATTACAATTGAGGAGATGATTAGTGTCAGGTTGGGACACATTACAAGCAGGACATACATTTTGTATATCGGTGTAAATTCTGAATAGACAAGAGTTAAACCTGTTACAGTACCCAGATCGAAGTTGAGCTAGAGTGACGCGCGCTTCCCTAGGGAGAGTGCGTTCCTCTTCAGCGAGTTCTGGGTATTTTTCTTTAACCTTTTCGGTACTACTGAGATAATACTTCCCAGCAAATTGCAAACGTCTGAATTTTCTTTTATATGTACGCTATTGGTTAAGCAAAAACTCTCAGGAACAGATTTAGGTATCGTTTGTGAATTGTAACAAAAATATAACGGTAAATTTTTGCGTTTTGATGTCACATTTCACGGAATCGCGCACTACAATCAAATGTTATCAGTTTGGCTTCGTTTTTTTGAAAAATTAGTCACAATAGACGTATGATCAGAAATTTCGTATTTTGTTTATGATAGAAAGACTTTAATAAGTGATATCAATTGATTTGAATTAAATTTTTAATAAAGAAGGGTAAGTTAAAATACAGTTTATGAAGATGTGGTATATAATCCCAATAAGCTTTTTATGTGGGATTATTTGTCTCAATACTACTTTTACCTGGGATTATTTGTCCCAATAGATGGCGAAACGTAAGTTAAATCTTGAGGATTTGGAGCGTATAATGTGTGAGGAATCAGACTTGGATAAAAGACAGCCGTATATGATGTCAACCGCAAGTCTCAAAAGTGGTAGAAAAAAGTTTTCTATAAGCTTCTAATGGCAAGCGTCACAAATGCTTGGATAGCTTACAGTGAAAATAAAAAGCAAAAGTTACCCCTGAACGACTTTCTGGTCCCACTTGCTGAACAAATGATTTCGGAAGGAATTAAAAGGAGCTCATTATTTCCCCGACGGCAGGGAGGTAGACCATTCAAACGTTCAAGAACTGCTTGCCTCAATATTGGAGACCATATGCCAGTGGAACAAGAAAAGCGTTGTCGTTGCGTACGCTGCACCCCGCTTGGAATCGAAACTCGAACAAAAATGATTTGCTCAGGCTGCAACAACGCGCTCTGCTACACATTTTTTGGACCCTTTCATAAATAAGTTATTAATTATATTATATTAAACCAATTTCAAATTAAAATACTTTGAATTATTCTATCAATACAGCTTTTTCTCAATTTCTTTTTTGAACTTTTAAAGCCAATTAAAAAATTACTGGGATTATATATCCCACACAGAATGCTTATTGGGATCACATATCCCACCCAAAATGCTTATTGGGATTATATGTCCCAGGATAAAAGGACAATTTCGGGATTTTCGAGTATGCAGAAGATAATTTTTTATCCCAATAAATAGGTGTTAGTATAATTTTTCGTTCAGGCTATTCCCATTTACCGAATAAAACTCCGTCCCGAAAGGGTTAAGTACTGGGTCCGCCGTGCAGCTCCAAACATAGAGGTCCGAAGACTGTTTGTGGAAATCACTGAGGACTTACTTGTGCTTTTTTGCTTCATACGGCTATGTTCTCGGGTGCCGTATTTCCTTATAATGCTTACGGATATGACCCCTTAAGCCCCTGGAAAGTGTAGCCTCATCAATCAGATGTCTATTGGGATGCCCGGGTTTCTCTGTGTTCAACAGAAGCTCTTTGTTTAGCATTTCATTTCTCTCCCTAATGGGGAGTAATTTCGCATAATTGTGTAGGTGGTGTTCTGGGAATATAGGCAGACCCGTAGCGGTTCTGAGGTCAGTATTTTGGCAGACCTGTATTTTCTTCCAATGAGTAACCGTTAGGCTTGGCGACCATATCGGCATCATGCAGCATACAATCGGAATGCCAATTGCTTTGTAAGTAGTAATGAGCGTGTCTTTGTCTTTACCCCAAGTGCTGCCGGCAAGAGATTTGAGGATTTTATTATGGCTCTGGAACAATTGCAGTTGCATGCTCTCCAAGATGTAGATCCTGGACGAACATCACAACCAATATTTTAGGGTATAAGACAATCGGTAGCGTGATGCCATCGATATTGAATATGGTCGACATTTGGCGCGTTGTAAATAAGGTCGGTGACAATGTCAGGTTTCACGAGGCGAAGAAACTGGAGAGATCTGGGATATAGCTGTTACAAAGCTCTTAGGTCTGTAGGCCTGGACCTGTGGCCATTATTGTGCAGTCATCGGCGTAGGAAACCATAGTGGCTCCTTCTGGTGGTAGCTTTGATATGTATAAGTTAGACAGAAGTGGGGATAGGACACCACCCTGTGGCACCTCTTGTTTAATTCTTCTTGGTTTGGATGTTATGTTTAGCCGACACTTTTCTAACATTTTTCGCAATTAAAAACTGAAAAATTGTTTCACTTTCAAAGTACGCCAGCACCCTTAGTCAAAGCAAATGTCAAATTCTTCTTCTTAGGCTTTGCTTGCAATCTACCGTCCTCCATAAAAATAACGTGCAATTTACTCATTACGCATAAGATTGGGTTAAACGTATCTATATGAAAAACTGCTTATGTGAGGGGCTTTGAGGGGCAGAGTTTTGAAAAGCCGCTCCGTTTTGTAATATCGACTTTATCTGTCCGTTTTTTTGCGTTATGATTTTGCAAATTCTTCACAATTGAGTTTGATGTATGTAGCAAGCCTCTATACAGATGATTGAAACATCATAATCATGTACTCTATATCTTTCTATATATTCATTGTTATTGTTAGTGTAATATGTGTCACTTTTAAAAATCTTTGGTTATCCGTCGAATTTTCAGGCATCTTAAGCTACTAGCAGAAATAAGTTTCTGCTTCACTCGTCTACTTTCTATTACGCGCCACTATAACATTAAGTAATATCTACAACAAAATTTAAAAATTTAAGAATATTATTTACCACGTTCTCTTCGTTCGAACAGCAATTCAACTAATAACAGATGGTATGCTATGTATATTTTCCCTAGTTTGTGCTTTAGTTGACCACGCACACATCTACATACAAAACCCCTGCTGGTATGCATTGCAAATTTTGCGTTTCGCATTACTACCTTACAATTCATAAATTTTATGAACCTTTAAATATACCGTTAAAGTGGCACACTTTACGTCGTTTTTTGAAATGTGCCGCAGGTTGTTGAATACGGGAGTGATGGGAATGAGTAAAAATGAACATGTTTGAACTATTTAAAAGCTATAAAGACATCATATTTGGTAAAAAAGGAAGAATATTTAAGTAGCATAAGACGTGTAAAGTTTGATGGGATTCTAAAATTTTGTGACCCGTACAATTTATAAATATTACCTTAAAATTACCAATTATGTCCGGATTACAGGAATCAGCGTTTAATAATTTTATAGAATCTCAATTTCGTTTTATCTTTGGAATGTTGGCGAGGTATTTGGACAAGCTGGAAAAGCAAGCACGTACGTAAAAGTTCGGAAACAAACGCATCGTTGTTAGTGTAACCACAAAAGATTTGGTGGTTGGTTTCGAATGTGAGTTGCACACTGCAGATATAAAACAGGCACGTTTAGATATTGGCACGTTCTGATACTTTCCCGATCGCCTGAGGAATGATTTTTTTACCCCGCGAACCCTCGCTAAACCGACGGTGAGAGAGAAAGAGCAGGTATAGCAATTTTATTACTTAATAATATTTTTTTTTATACTATCTTGAAATTAAAATAATAAGTGTTATCCAGTGAGTAGTAATTTCTTTTCCTATCTATTTGAGAACTTTAGTTAAGAAAAATTGCTACTTAAGTTTGGTTGGGTAAAGAAATCGTCCACGGGGAACTTCCAAAACTTCAATTCGGAGACATTTTGTTCCATGCTGAGTGCCGGGTGGCGGCACATTCGTCCAAGGAGTTTACTTCCTAGTAATCCTCACGCAAAAACTTGCTTTCTCTGATGAACTTGACTGGGAATGAAAGATCCACCTTCTCAAGCTCTGCAAGACTGTCGAAAAACTATATGTACAGAAGTCCTAGCCGTATTGTTTGTAGTACCGGCCGTTGGCTGCGAAAGTGGCCACTCGATTCCTCTTCCTGCTCTTCTTGATATTTTCTACAAAAGACACCCGTGAGTGCTCTCAATCCAGATGTGTTAAGCTTGAAAAGGAAGCACGTTTCCTTCCTTTCCAAAAATGGCTTGAAGCGCCTCACAATCATCCACGGTAAGTACGTTGCCGCAATATCAAATTCCTGGATATTCCTCAGGAGACAACCCACCAGTGGTCGTACGGAGCTATTCAGATCATTTGTTTCTATCACGTAACATATCCTGGCCATCTGATCCTCAAATTCATTCCCTTTAATACCTCTGTGCGCAGGGACTGACCAAAGGGAGAAATTGAGATGCCTTATGGATGCCAGCAGGCTACAAACCTTCGAACGATATCCGCTTTTATGACATTGACATCTTATGCCTTCAAGCTGTCAAATAAGATTGTTACATTAGTGCCTGGGGCCGCACTGTCCTGGATAAGTGTGCCTGCAGTAACCCCGTAAAGGATCGCATTTGGTGAAATGAAATCAAATCAAAGATCTTTCAACGCTGAACTCTTTCTTTAGAACATTTTTAAAATGGCAAAATGTGTATAGGGACAGGCTCATAATGATTAAGGTAAGATTAGCACAAACAACGTACTTTTTATTGAAGGTCCCAAAAACTTCAAGTATTTTCTAAGGGGACGGAGTTATTTTATAATTTTGAACAAACTTCTAGGAACACAATGGCCTTATTCAGTCTATGTGACTTAACCATGAGGAATTTTTCATAGCAAAAAATAATCTTAAGCGAAGCCACGTTATGATATTGAGCGTTTTACATGAGTCGTATTGATGAGTCATCCACAAAATACAATCGTGAGACTTTAAAATAATAGAAAATAGATGTGAAGTAATAAAATCCACTCTCGTGGTCAGATATAAGATGAACAAGCGGGTTCCTTAGAGTCCGACTAGGAGCGCATCCCTGCAAGCTCCAGTCAGTAACAAGGGAATTATTGGGTGCGCCATAGCTCAGCAGTTAGCAATAATAATGGTATCATGAACAAACACTAGGGGAAGACGGAGCGGACGTGCATGCTTGTATTAACCAGGCTTTTTCACTCGGGACGTCTGGGTTCTTACTCCTATCGAACCGCCCTAGTATTAGCATATATAATTTACTTCATGTACTACCCTGAATGAGCCCGAACAAAATAACTATTCATTAAGAAAAAAGAAAAATGCATGCACCTTTTACGCTTTGTAAACGGACAGACTGTTAACTAGCATAGCATAACAAAAAACAGACAGACACAAAAAAATTCGGAACTCTGAGAATCATAAAATCTCTATATAAGATTCAGCAATCACTGATCCAAAACACAACAAGAGGATTTGCTACGCAGAAACTACTACATGCGATAGTTAACAAAAGAACATACCTGCGAGAGGAGGTTTTTGGTGTTGTTTTTCCTCCACATTAACTCTCCCTCCCTGCCCTACCAGTGTATTGAGAGTTGACACCGATCTCTCCCATACCCATCCAATAAAACACCCACGACTACATAATCAAATCACAAAACTTACTTTAGATGGTCTACTCTTTGTTCATAATTGTTTAATGCAAGGCACTAATGATTATTACTATGACAAGAACAAAAAAAGAGACTTATCCTCATTCTCCTATATTTCATTTTACTTTCATAATTCAATTCAGGTATTTATAACTGGGTATACAAAAAAGCTCGCATATTGTAACGAATTCAGTTTAATTCTTCTTATGTGCAACCTTCTACTAACGTCCGAATCAATAAAATGTTGAATAAATAACTCCACTATTCAATAATGCAAAATGGATTTTATTAAAGTACTTCACAATAACACTTATACTTCGCAACAGATAGCTTGCTTAAATCAAACTAATAGTCGTGCCTCTACTGTTGCTGCTTTTTATACTGTTTGGTTTCCTCGTTGACATATTTCTAGGCGCTTCTATTTCTAGAATTTACTAGTTAGTTATCAGTTATAAAATGACGAACTATATCTACTTATAGCTTCTCATATGCTCGTCTATATGTGAGCGATACTTGCACAATTATAGCTTCTCATATGCGTGTATATATGTGCGTGATACTTGCACAAATGATTTCATACTTTCGGGAGTATCTCAGATATATGCATGCGGTTTTGCTTTGCTCTCCGCTGCTTGTGTGGACATAATGATTAATTTGGTTATGAGCATACGAGTCACTGCTCAGTGTCGGCTTAGAGATGATAGCATCTCTTAGTGTTGCCAATATTTGTCACAATATATATGCTTGCAATAATATAATGATATGAACGATGTGTGCGCAAACAGGTTGTTTGGGGCGTTTGATGAATTGATTATAATTTTAGTTGGCTACTGGTTACATTTTTAATATATTTACATAATAAGTTGTTGTTGGCGCTAAGGCCAAGTTAAGTTTAAACTGGTATGGTTTCGGGACACAAATTAAAGATTTTTAATCCTAATATCTTATTTAACTTTTTTTTTTCGATTAAACCAAGCTTCCTCCTCAAATATATATTTTTTTTTTCTTTTTTTTCTTTTGTTTATTTATTATTGGTTAATTAATTTTTGCGCTAAATTATTAGCAATGATTTTCACATGAGGACATGCAAAAATAAATTGAAGTGCGAGGAAAACTATATATTTGAATTAAATAAAATTAGAATAGAAAATAAGAAGAAAGTCATCGAAAGCTTTAACTTTTTCTTTGGAGCAATAAGAAGTACTACTTAGATTGTAGTTATATTTTAACGTTTCACGTTTGTACTTTCCGCAGATCGTCGTTGGGGGTAAGTTAATTACTCTGTATGTGTTTAATTGTAAGTATTCGTAATTATTGTCTATTGGTCCGGGTTCTCCTTTTATCGAACTTAGTCGCTGTGAAGATGAAATTGCTTTCGAGTCTTGCTTCTTGCTTCCGTCTTCCGCTACGTTTATGGAAGACTTGTCTTCGTCTATGGCACAATTTAAGGCGATACAAAAGCAAGGGTATCCCTTCCCTGTAGGGGTTTCCTCGTGGGAAGGAACCACTTCGCCTACGAATATAGAAAAGTGCGCTTTCAATAACTACGTAGGTAATTCCTAATTCCAACGGATTTTGAAGGTGCTTCCTGCAAAATTATATGAAAAAAAACTCAGATGCCCTTTCCAATCACTATTAATTCATTAATATTGGATTAAGCGAAACAATAATATTATCGCAATGCTGAACCTTTTTAGCAGATAACTGACTTCAATATAATTAAAACTTTGTCGCGATTGACTTAAAAACTTTAAATTTAACACTTCGCAATTTGGAAGAACTTCTTTATTATGACTTGCTGTCAATCCTAAACGGAAATGGCAGAGGAAATGATTGAGGAAAAGTCTGACGTCTTCGCTCTTTCTCTTCTCTCAGTTATTCTGACAGGTTTTGACTGTGTTGGGTAGCGCAAAAAATGTGTGATATAATTTAATGACAGTGGTGAGCTAATTCGCCAACACCCTATAGGAATGTCACATGTATTTCTGATATATAACCCAGAGTTATTGAAAAATGTAAGTACCAACTAGAGTAGCTCGATTTGAAATTCCAGCCATCACAATGGGTACCCGAGCAAGTATATCGCTAAATCAAGGGCTTTGTATGAACTTTTGTTCTCATTTAGTGGAGTTTCAAGCAGTCACACTGAACACGACTAAGTTAAGAAATTTCTCATGAATCTATTTTAAGTCACACCCACAGTAGGACATTGCAACAAATTTAATTTAGAAAACAATTTTTTCTATTAGAAAAAAAAATTTGAAACAAGTAAGGAAGTCTAAGTTCGGGAGAAACCGAACATTACATACCCAGCTGTACACTTGAAATGCTGTTGTTGTTTGTTTTGTGTGCTTAATAGTGCTACAAGGCTGCGCAATAATATATATACATATAGTTCTATCCTGAACTAATTTTTCTTCGAGTTGTGGCTCCCGAAAATAGAAAATTGCTTAGCCATAACAGCGGCGGTGACACGCCCATTTGTCAAACTTTGAAGTTTTTCCTATTTATTGTTATAAATCCACTTGGGAAATGAAATACCATTGATATAAAACTCTTTTTTGCAAAGATATAGCTTATTTTATTCGTAGGACCTTTTAAAAATCTTTTATATAAAAGTGGGCGTAGTCCTTAACCGAATTTGTTAATTTTTCTTCAAAGATTTGCTTATAGTAAAGGCATCCTACCTGCCGAATTTTGTTACGATAAATTTAACGATTTTTGATTTATGATTAATAATATTTGTTAAATTGATTTTATCACAAGTGGGCGGTGCTACGCCCATTTGAAAAAATGTTTTCCAATTTTTTTCAGGAGTCTTAATATCAGTCCACACGTCAAATTTTGACATTCAAGGTGTATTATTTACTAAATAATAAGGTTTTTTGTGTTTTCCAAAATGTTATATATATAAAAAGTGGGAGTGGTTATCATCCGATTTCGCTCATTTTCAATACCAATCTATTCGGTCCAGATAAGCTCGTGTACAAATTTGGTGAAGATATCTCAATATTTACTCTAGTTATCGTGTTAACGGCAGACGGACGGACGGACATGGCTCAATTAAATTTTTTTCGATACTAATGATTTTGATATATTATCGGTATCATTTTAATAATAAACTACTAAAACTTTCATATCTGTATCAGTTTTACAAAAAATCGATGAGTAATCGATAATACGTCGAATACGTACTGGGAAAACTTCGATAACAAATCAATAAGTTTTTGATAAAAAATGAACAGCTAAATAGGGATAACTTTTCGGTAACAAATCGATAACTTTTTCAAAATTAATCGATAATTTTCCGATAAGAACCGACAGTTTTTCCGATTTCTGAAACTTAACGAAAACCTTTCTGTAGCATATGTATTACCATTTCAATAACTAAAAGACAATTCCTAGATAATAAATCTATAGCAAATCGTCGTAAAAAAGACAGTCTTGGTTATCGATGGAAAGTTTGTAACATTCGACACAAATTTATCGAGCTTGTCTGTATTTCGTCGATAACATAGCAAAAAACCTATAATCGTCAATAAAACATGGAAAACTCGCCTAAATGCCGTCGATAACAAACTCTCTCTTCTCGTCGATAAAACATCGAAAACTCGCCTAAATGCCGTCGATAACAAACTCCCTCTTCCTCGTCGATTACTGGAAACTCACTATAACAAACCGTTAATATTTCGAATTGATAAAAAGTCACCCGGTTACGGTTTTGACTTCCAATATTCCCCTCTTTACCTTCATTTCTTTTCTGTATTTGTTTCCTACTTTTTCTTTTATTTTCTTTCCTTTCCTTGTCTTGCTGTGCATTACCTTTACGATCTGATTTCGCTTATATCAATTCTGTTCCTTCACTGTTCCTTTATTTATTACTAGCAGACCCGCCTGACGTTGTTCTGCCCTAAATTTGGTCTATCTGCATACATTTTAATAATCTTTTTCCGTCCAACTCTGCCCTCCCCACTCTTCACTTTTTCTGAATCCTTTTATTCACTCCTCCCTCCGTCTTTTTCGCTTCATCTATCTCTATATTCGTCTCTCCCTATCTCTATCTCAGACTCATTCTCCTTCCCTCATTCTCTTCTCTTAAGTTCTTCCCATTCTTCTTCATCCCTCATTGCCAGTCCCAAAGGGTGGTATGTATTTTGTTCCAGTCCAATACCGAGTCCCAGCCCCTCCGAGTCTCAGTCCCGGTCCTAATCCTAATCCCAATCCCAGCCCGTCTCTGGTCTACTTCCCGGAAAAAAGCATCGTAAATACTAATATAGGCAAATTTATACACCAAATTTAAGGCAAATCGAATAGAACGTATGTAAATAGGTATGTCTAGGTGCCTTTATTTCGGCTTCGCGTGCACATTTATCAGTTTTGCCAGGTTGATCGAATATCATAATGAAAATTACTTTAAAGCTCTCAGCAACAGCTTTCATTTGATAACCATATTACACACACATTCTAGGGGTATCTGGTTCCACGTTTTGGCCTATACCTCGAGACCCTAGTCACCCAGCTGCAGTGAACTCTTTACTAAAGCACACATCAACAGCTTCAGTTTGATATCCATAAAGTAAAAACACATCCTAGTATTACCCTGATCCACGTTTTGGCCTACATCTCCAGACCCTATTCACCAATAGGTATAAAAACTACCCTGTATTAAAGCACCCATCAACAGCTGTCATTTGATATCCATATTGTATAAGCACATTCTGGGGGTACCCGGGTCCCCGCTTTGGCCTAAATCTCGAGACCCTAGTGACCAATAGGAGTACACGGGCCCACGTTTTGGCATATATCTCGAGACCGTAGTCACCCAGGAGTATGCAAACTACCCTCTACTAAAGCACTCATCAACAGCTTTCATTTGCTATCCATATTGTATAAACTCTGTCTAGTGGTACACTGGCACACGTTTTGGCCTATATCTCGAGACCCTACTAACCCAGGGGTATGCAAATTACCCTCTGCTAAAGCACTCATCAACAGCTTTCATTTGTTATCCATATTGATAAACACATTATAGGGGTACCCTGATCCACGTTTTGGCCTATATCTCGAAACCCCAGTCACCAATAGGTATGAAAACTACCCTGAACTAAAGCACTCATCAACATCTTCAATTTGATAGCCGTAATATAAAAACACATCCTAGTGTTAACCTGATCCACGTTTTGGCCTATATTTCGAGACTCTATTTACTTTCACTTGTTATCCGTATTGTATAGACGTATTCTAGGGGTACCCGGGTCCACGTTTTGGCCTATATCTCGAGACCCTAGTGACCAATAGGTATGAAAATTACCCTGTACTAAAGCACTCATCAACAGCTTTCATTTGGTATCCATATTGTATAAACTCCGTCTAGGCGTACACGGGCCCACGTTTTGGCCCATATCTAGAGACTCTACTCACCCAGGGATATGCAAATTACCTTCTACTAAAGCATTCATCAACAGCTTTCATTTGTTATCCATATTGTATAAACACATTATTGGGGTACCCTGATCCACGTTTTGGCCTATATCTCGAAACCTTAGTCACCTATAGGTATGAAAACTACCCTGTACTAAAGCACTCATCAACATCTTCAATTGGTACCCATAATGTAAAAACACATCCTAGTGTTACCCTGATCCACGTTTTGGCCTATATTTCGAGACCCTAGTTACAAATAGGTATGAAAATTACCCTGTACTAAAGCACTCATTAACAGCTTTCATTTGTTATCCATAGTGTATAAACACATTCTAGTAGACCCGGGTCCACGTTTTGGCCTATATATCGAGACCCTACTCACCAATAGGTGTGAAAATTACCCCGTACTAAAGCACTCATCAACAGCTTTCATTTGGTGTCCATATTGTATAACCTCTATCTAGGGGTACACGGGCCCACGTTTTGGCCTATATCTCGAGACCCTACTCACCCAGGGGTATGCAAATTACCCTCTACTAAAGCACTCATTTCTAGATATAGCGGGTGTATTCAACAATATTCTTCCGGTGGCCATCACCTCGGCGCTGACCGATCTGGGGGTTGACGCGTGCATGGTGGAGTGTTTATATACAATCTGCTTACGCGTAGGCAGATTAAAACTGAGCTAGGTGGATGCGTGATCCGCAAATTGCTCGGCAGAGGCACTCCACAGGGCGGCGATCTCTCTCCGCTACTTTGCGTGGTTACCGTCAACCAACTACTACGCCTCATGGAGGCAGAAAGTCACCAAGTGATCGCGTATGCAGATGACATCTGCGTCACCATGCGGGGGAAATTTCCGCAAACTCTTTGCAACCTAATGGAAGGGGCACTATCCATAATTTCGCACTGGGCCACAGCCACAGGTTTGGAAGTCAACCCGGATAAAACCGAACTAGTCCTCTTCACGAGGAGTTGCAAAGTACCAAATGTTACACCGCCAAGAATTGGGGGTACGTTCTGAGCGTTTAGCGATCAAGTCATGTATTTGGGAGTCATTTTGGATAGGAAGCTATTATGGAGTGACCATATAGTGGAGCGATCCAAGAATGCAGCAGCAGCGCTGTTCACCTGCAAGAGGGCAATTGGCACCTCCTGGGGATTCTCCCCTAAGGTGACCTACTGGACTTACACAGCCATTGTGCGCCCGATTCTTCTTTATGGTGCCTTGGTCTGGTGGCCTGCACAAGCTAAAAGTACCTATCTTAAAATGCTTCAAAAGGTGCAATAGAGTTCGGTGCTCTGCATTGCCGGGGCTCTCGGCTACACTCTGTCTGAACTACTCAACACAATGCTATACCTTCCACCGCTTGACTTGGTGGCGAAAGAAAAAGCGGTCATCGCCGCTCTACGCATAAGGGAAACAGGTCTCTGGTTAAATGGATCTAGTGGACACGCAACAATCCTGGGCACGAATGCTCCAGTCCCAATACCGGTACGCACGGACTACTGCACGCCAAATAAAGTCTTCGTTAAAAACTATAGTATATATATATACCATCGCGACAAGACTGGAACACCAGACAACATAGAGTAAGGGGTGCCATCAACATATTCACGGATGGTTCCAAGCTTGACGGGAAGGTGAGAGCAGGCCTATTTTCACCGGATCTGGGTCTAGAGGTCCTTTTCGTCTTCCAGATCACAGTAGCGTTTACCGAGCGGAAATGCTGGCAATACACAGGACTGTGAATCATCTCGGGTCTATGCCTAAGGATTGTAAACGGGTGTTTATTTTCTCAGACAGCCAGGCCGCATTAAAGGCCCTGGACTCATTCGTCGACAACGCAAAGTCGGTCACTGAATGCCGCAGATCTCTTAACGAGAGGGCTCAGCACTTCAGTATCAGCCTTATATGGGTACCTGGGCACAGGGATATTGAAGGCAACTGCAGAGCAGATGAGCTGGCCAGAAGAGGCACCACCGACCATATCCTTCCGTGAAATGATTCGGTAGGTATACCCATGGCCACGTTCAGGCTTCGTGTAAGCAAATGGACTATGATCAGCCATATCATCGTGTGCGACATCCAGGCTAATATGGCCCTCATATGACAAGGGGCGCACAAGAGCACTTCTGATTTTAAACAAATCAGTTCTGTCGTCCCTGATAAGGGTTCTAACAGGGCATTGTTTAATAGGCACGCATGGTTCTAGAATGGGGGTAACGATCTTCGACTATTGTCGCAGCTGCAGATGTACAGAAGAGGAGGAGAGTGTCCATCACCTTCTCTGTCATTGTCCAGCGCTTAGTAGGCGTAGGTTGGCCATCCTTAATAAACCTTTCCAACATGACCTTGCTGAGGTCTCTAGCTATGAAGTTAAGGCTCTAGCAAAATATATAAATTCCACGAAGTGGTTTAACCCGCTTTAGGCAGGGTAGGGGTTCTCTTTGAGACCGTATAGGGTATTACAATGGGCCCATTTGTGGCCTAAGTAGTGAGCTGGTACCATAGAGCCCAGCTCAGCCCTCGCAACCTAACCTAAAGCACTCATCAACAGCTTTCATTTGTTATCCATATTGTATAAACACATTCTAGGGGTACCCGGGTCCACGTTTTGGCCTATATCTCGAGACCTTAGTGACCAATAGATTCGAAAATTACCCTGTACTAAAGCCATTATCAACAGCTTTCATATGATATCCACATTGTATTAAATCTGCCTAGGGGTACACGGGCCAACGTTTTGGCCTATATTTCGAAACCCTATCCACCCAGGGGTATGAAAATTACGGGAATGCCACGAAATCCACAAAAAAAAAATACAAAAACACAAAATCCCCAAAGAAAAAAGAAACCCAAACACATAATTCCCAAATTCAAAATCCCCAAAATCAAAATCCCCAAACACAAATTCCCAGTGATATGATAAACATCATGACCGTGTAAAAAATAGCAATATCTCTTTCCTCTTTCATTAATATTTATGTATGTATAACTATATATTCACGTTTTGGCAATACATATTTTTACTTATCCATATATAGGACTGCTAGTCGCTCCAATTCGAACAAGCTAACAGATGCGTGTACTACGCAGAGGGACATCACTGTGGCGGTAGCCATGGTAATACCACACACCCGGACTTGGCATGTCGTAGCCCAGGGTTTTTTTTATAAGCGCGGGCGAAGGCCGCCTATGCAGAAAGTTGGTATGGATTATTAGCCTTTTTTGGTCGCGGCGAGTTTAAATCTAATTTGAATTTATTTCACACATAAAATGAGGATTTTGTGTTGGGGTTTTTTATTTTGGGGATTTTGGTTTTGGGGATTTTGATTTTGGGATTTTGTTTTGGGGATTTTGATTTTGGGGATAACGTGGTAGACCCGAAAATTACCCTCTACGTAGACCTTTTCAATGTGTACAATACTTAGTATATTATTTTGACAAACCTCGTAGGGTTCAGCCTACGTTCGCAATGAAAGCAGAAAAAATGTAATTATTTACGACAGTACATTAGAAACTTCAAAAATAACAGTATTTCTGCTCTATTTAATGGATGTTATTATACATATAAACCTTCCTCTTCAGTCACTATATCTATTAAAAAAAACGCATCAAAATCCGTTGCGTAGTTTTAAAGGTTTAAGCATTCAAAGGGACATAGGGACAGAAAACCCGACTTCGTTTTATACTATGGAGTGATGCTTAGGTGTAGTGAGTACACTTATGCTTACATTCCCTACGCTCCCATAAAGTATACCAATCACACATCAGCAATCACCAAAACTAAAACTGAATCTTTACTGGTGAGAGTATAACCAACGAATTGGTAGCGGTTGATTCGTTGATTAACGAGTAACGAATCAAGATAGGTGCACGCATATTTAAGAATTTAAATTTAAATATACAAAAATTTTAAACTTCTAAAGAATCTAAACATTTTTTCATTATTACATGGATTTCCAATTTCAATCTGCGTGAATGAGAGCAACAGCATAGGGAAAATATCTGTTAGCGTGTTTACGTATTTATAGAAATACATTTAAGAGTTGAAGAAACTTGAAAAAGAAATTCACATAGGAAATTATTCCATTTGGACAAACAGTTGGGGGCAAAAGCGTTTGGGGATTAACGTCCAAATAACCGTAAAATAATTCATGTGCATACGAGTTGAAATTTAATCCAAGTTTAGTAAGCCAGCGTGCAACGATCAGTGAGCAAATATTCCACCCACTTGGGGTGTGACGCTGCGCTAGTACTTGAGTTTTATGCATACTCAGCAGATCCGCAAGCATATACATATGTGAGAATTCATGTACACATACATATACATATGTGTATATCATCCCTGCAAAAAATCATGCGATTAATCCCTAAAGACATTGATCCCCGATTGAGCTCTTTTGTCTACAGTTGGGATTAGTCAGTTTGAAATCTATGTAGCCCTTTTAAGATATATTGAAAACAAATCAGCAACGAAATGCGTAAAATATAAAAAATTACAGGTGATGAAATCGAATTATTTAAGAAAAATAGTTGCGCACTATACCGAACTTAAATTACTAGTACTTACCGACTACGCCGAAGTAAGGGTTAAATTTTCGGAGAATGTTTTTTATCCTTTTTGAAAAGTGAACGAACAACTTACTTCAAGCAGATTTGGTGGCTTGATTAACTCTTCGATTGTGTTTCTGCCATGAAAGTTTCTCAGCAAAAAAGTCATCTGCCTAAGTAGGTGCGTTCGAAGTCGGCTAAAAACGTTTAGGATGACAAGTGGGAACAATTAAAAACAGCACACCACATATTGGAAGGGAAGCGGATATTTACCGAGAAAAACACTATTATTATTATTTTAGTAGAATATACAGGATCATACTCAACAGTAAACTTGGCTGCTTGCGGGTTTACATACAAATTGCATATTGTTTTAAATGTGTACATAATTGTAGGGCTGGACTAATTCCTTTGAGGAAAATCAAGTATTTTTGTTTTATTAAAGATCCTTTAACTAAAAAAAATAAACACCACCCTCTACTACTGCTAACTTAACGTACTTCATACATACAAAACATATTTTGATTTTGAGTTTTTTTATAACTGTGGAACCTTTTAACGTCAATCATCCCAAATAGTACACAGCAACCAAGGTGCCCAATATCCAATTCGCTTTCTGCACGTTTCTCTGATTAAATTTTTTCTTCAAGTCGTTTATTCATAGCCCCAAGTGATTCGAATAAATTATTTTGTATTTCACCGTACCTCTTCATAGGCAAGATCAGATTTTCTTCGATTAATTCCGCTTCTTGTGCAAATTTTGTATTATCTTCTGCATGTCGTATTAGCTTTTCAGTACGTTCACCCGGTATACTGCGAATTTATTCAGCACCGAGTATGGAATCAAGTTGTTTGATGCGTTCCAATTGATCAAACTCCATGTAAATCTGGAGCTGTAGCATTGAGGTTTACCCCTTTAGAATGCACTTGCTGGGTTATCTCTAAAAAATTGAGATTGAAATATTTTTCCAGCTCAGGAGCACGTGAAATAGTTTTAGTGATTTGTTCTCGGTTGCCAGTAACTCCATTTAACATACTATTGACTGCTAGAAAGGAGTCAACAATTATCTCTGATGGAGTACCTGCAGATTTATTGATCTCAGCAGTGTCAGTTGCAGTGGCTGTATTGCCATCTTCGCAAAGTGGGCCCAATACGCGATTGAGAGAATCTATTCTTTTTTCAAGTATATTCAGAACTTCCATTTTTCAAGTTCTGTGTTGGTGAGGTAAACGAAGAGTACCTATATATCCTATATAATTTATCCTAATGTGCTTACTTTTTAGGAACTCATACTTGCCTTTTCCTTAAACTAAAGTATTTAAAAAGTTATTTTTATAAAATTTATATTTCCGAAGTTATTTTTGTATGTTACATAGTATATAATTTTGTGTAGAAAATTAGTATATGAGAAAACTAAAACAAAGGCAGGTAATTCTATACGACAGCATGACACTGCTAATTGACACAAGTACTAATAATCCGAAACCGGAAAAGAAAAATTTTAAGTCGTTCAAAAGATATTAACGAAAAACCGAAGAATGATCCACGGGTCCCTCCGAACCCGGGGGTGGGATCCACAGTATCTTTGCGCCGAACACCTTTGCATTGGCGGCCTTCGGCCACGCTTATAAAAAATTACCCTGGGTGGGTCCAACACCGGTTTGGAGACCAAAACTATATCCGCGCAAAACACTTATATACACAATTTTTTTTGTGGGTACCCCAACATTACAACAACCACATGAAAATCGCCAACTTCAACTGCAAATATATCCGGACAGAGATAAAAGTTTTCTTTTCTGGTTTCGGATTATTAATACTGATGTCAATACGAGTCTTTTGACACCTCTCTCGACGCCCAAAGGCAGTTTTTCGGTAAATAATGGTGTAATATCTCAACAATGACTCATTTAGGCTTGCGTATTTGCACTTTCTAATACTTCTTTGTAATTGAATTTCTCATGGCTCTTTAGTAGGTAGAATACACGTCCTGAATTCTAAAAAAACTGGCGACCAGATCCTCCTTGACCTCCTTTGCTGAGCTTGTACTCACAGAAACGTATTTTCTTAGTTTCACAAGCTTGAGTCCAACTTTGGTATTTGTTTATTTTAGCTCACAACTGCTAAAACCAGACCAAAAATATCGGGAGAGGTGTCCAACGGCGCGTTTTAATCCCAGGACCACGAATCCGAGAGCGGAAATTCTAAATTTTATTTCTGTTAAAAGTTATTTCCAAAAAACCGAAAAATGGCCCCGGAGCGCTCCGAAACCGGGGTGGGATCCATAGTATTTTTTGCGCGGAACACCTTTTTGCATTGCCGGCCTTTGGCCGCGCTTATAAAAAACTACCCTGAGTGGGTCCAACACCGGTTTGGAGACCAAAACTATATCCGCGCAAAACACTTTTACGCACAGTTTTTCTTGTGGGTACGACAAAATCATCAAAACAACAGCAACCACATGAAAATTTTCAATTTTGTTTGCGAATAAGAAATAAATTTTGAATTTTCGCCTTCGGATTCGTGATCCTGGGTGCAAAGAGCGTCTTTTTACACCTCTCCTGATATTTTTGGACGAGTTTTAGCAGTTGCGAGCTAAAGTAAACGATTACCAAAACTTTGTTCGGTTTACGGCTGATCATCGCCAAATCGAACAAATTCATCGCGTCCAAACTGTTTGCGCACAATTTTATAAACCCACTATATATATTTAATATATTGCAATAAAGCGATGTCAACAAGAATGTTCAATATTTTTATGCACGGAAAAGAAATAACAGCTGTTTTTTTGTTATCCATAGAGCTGCAAAACTAACGATGGCACTATCGATAGTTTTATTTTAGGAAAACCATCGATTTTTTTCTGTTGAATACTGTCGAATGCACATACAAATTATATGAGAGCAACCGAAATTGAATTTCTGAGGAAAAAGCTACCGCGCTTCCAATTCTTATTTCGGTTAGGACATTACGAGGTCATTTATGTTCGTGCGTTAAGCGAACGCAATGGTTTTTTATTAGAGTGGCCTGTAAAAATGTTATAATTAAAATGAAAAATTGGAACCTGTTGCAGATTTTTGACATAATTTCCTTTGAGCTTTCTATCAAAAAAAAAAAAAACAACTAACTTTAATAGCTATTTTATTTAGATTATGAATATTGTATCTTTGTAACAAAACGATTCATGAAGTTGAGATATTGCTAGCATGACACTGTCAAAGCATTTCAGCGAAGTGACGCGTCAAGCGTTCTATGTTAACGCGTAGTTGCGTTACTTCGCCTGCTATATAATCAAAATATAAAACTTGTCTAATGTAGAACGATACATGACGCGTCAAGTGTTTTATGTAAATCCTGCCTCATATAGAACGCTTTCAGGGCCGTTTAAACTTGACGTATCCATTTAATAAATTTTTGTAGATTTTATTCATTGTTTTGGATACGTTATGACTAAGAGACTTATTTTTTGTTGAATATGTTTGTAATTTTTTGCGTTTTCTTCATTTTTATGAACATTTCACGATTTTTAGGTTGAGGCACCGATAACTGATGCCAATTGATATGGGTAAGTAAAAATATGGTTACGACTATGTCAACTTTGACAGGCCCTTCTCCCAGTGCTTCGATTTGACATACGATCTCAACTAAACAAGTTTAAAAATTCTTTACAATAAGTACAGAAAATTGCATGCAATATAGTTGGTATGCAGTAAAATTTTTTTATAAGATAACAATGATAAGCCTTAACGTTTTCTTCGGTTTGAAGCGCCCAGATGACTCTACCAGCAAAATATATTTCTGGCGTGCATGTTCATAAGGATAAATGTCAAAATATACATTTTTTAACTTATTTGGCAAAGCACCTCAGTAATAAGTTTTTGTTATGATCGGAATAGTGGATTAGCTATTACAATTCTATCGATAAATTTACGTGCAATATAATCGGTATTTGGCAGTCATTAGTTTTGGCAAATTGAGTGATAAGTGCAAAACCATATGACAAAAAATTTGCGTTGAATTAATAAAAGAATAAAAAAAAAATACAATAAAAGAATCTATCGCAGCATGAGTAAGGTAAGTAAACGCCATATGCGTTGATTAGTTAGCAGAGAAAGGAAAAAGGGAATCTATGTTTTTAAAGACGAAATTCCTGGAGATGTATACTATGAATTCCTTCTTTTACATTGTGCCTGCCGCTTATTGTTTTGTCCTAAAAAATTTAGCTCAAATATTGATTTAGCGAGTGATATTCTAAAGTTATTTGTTAAAAATTAAGCTGCTGTGTTTGGAGAAAATAGCATTAACTACAATGTGCATGGTTTACTGCATATTGCGGAAGATGTTAAAGAACTTGGTATTCCTTTAAATTATTCCGCCTATTCTTTTGAAAATTATTTACAAGTTTTGAAATCTTACCTAAGACAACCAAGACAAATATTACGACAAATATCAAATGCGGTAATGCAGAAAGCAATCGTCACTGATTCTAAATTTTCAGGATTTAAGACTAAAGATGATTGCATAAACAGTTTTTATTTTGACGGATATATGCTATCCACACAATGTCCAAATAATTATTGTTCGCTGAATTCACAAGATTATATAGAAATAGTAGAATTCAAAGATCAAAATAGTAATGTTATAAAAGGAAAGAAATTACTGAATTTAAACAGCTTTTTCACAGAACCTATCGACTCTCTTACATTAGGAATATGCACTGCCGACCTCGCTCCTTCGCCTATTTAGAAGAATTTTATCTGGATGATGTCGAATACAAATTGATGTGTATCCCTCTAACAGATAAACTTCTTCTAATTCCAATTTTACATACTTGCATGTAGTTATTTACTCCCTTTTATTTATTTTATTTATATTTATTACTAACATTTTTTCTTTTTAAGCACATTTTCAAAAAATTTGAGGCGCAAAACAAAAACTCCTCCACGGCGGCAATCCCAGCAAAGAAAGTTAAATGTAAGTAAACACTCCTTCTTTAACATGATTTATTATCAGAGCTGCGTAGTAATAAATATACTTGGTAATTAAAAAATTTAATTCTCAATTACAATTACTTGTTACTGGTACTTGGTAGCGAATACACCGTTTTTAAATTTTTGGTCAATTATCTCAAATACTATCGATTACTTTCAATTCTTTTCAATTATTTGCTCATATCTAACAATTGAGAATTAAACACCTGTCCTTGATTCTACCAGCTCTGTTTATTACCTAACATCGTTTAACACAGTTTGAAAAATTATAGTTGCAGATGAAAATAGTTACCCGAGAACCAGCAGCGTTACGTGTGCCAGCGAATCTACAATAGGTAATCAAGCCTTTCATACGAAAGTAGCACTTTAAAACATACCTCCTGTTGCCAGTGTTGATCACAATTAATAGTCGACCGCTCAGCAATTCGCGACTATTCCTACAATAACTACAATGATTATTACATATCAATCGACACTCGCAATGGATGAGTCTTTTTAGCGCAAATTTATAGCTGTAGACTTATGGTTAGACAACACTGATATACTAAATTTTTCCTATATTTTTAGAATCTCGTCTGATCAGTTTATCATCGTCGGTCATCGAACATACTACAGGTAAAGTTTTATCACACAATAACGAAAACTACGCAATTAAAAAATATCTCGGCTACGTAAAGTTTGCCTTATATGTCGGTAAATATAAATAAAAATGTTTTTTTGCAAGCGACCTTGAAAAGGAAACGCTCCAAGTAGCTATACACTTTCATCATGGTGGAACTATGCAAGTGGTGAAAGGATTTCGGCTAATTGGCTCTCTTTTTAACTGCTTTGACAATCCCTTTACCCAACGGAACTAGCTTACTTCGTGTTGTGCTTTCTAGGAAATTCGGTAATTTACTGAGTGCTTTATTTCCACCAGCTTACAAAAAAACGCCGATCGAAATTAATTCAGTTGATACAGGATTATTGATTCACACTATTAATGATCGTTTTTCAATTTATTATAGAAGCCACCCAAAGCATTTTCGAAGTTGTGTGCTGCAGCCACTGTAAAATATTTGAGAGGCAACTACAATCAATTGAGAAGAAATTAGAAAAACTTGATCACCTGCAAATGATAGTTGATACCCAAAATACCGCTATGATGGATGCCATAGCTGGGTTGAAAGTTGCTACCGAGCAGTTAGTTCGTCAGGAAGTACAAAATACACCCGTCGTAAAGTATTTTCCACTTTGTGACGTACATGAGATGCAGCAATTGGACGAAAAAATTACATCGTCTAACAGAGATGTATATGTAAGTTAAATGTCAACTTTTAAATACTTTTTAAATACCATTCGTGCCTTTTACAGGAATCTACGGTTGCATCAATATTATGCAACAATATCAAAAATTTACCACTGAATATAAAAACAGACGTGATAATTGCTTTGAATTTGGACGGGACTCACGGCAAAATTGGGCTGAAATCGTTCCCAAACTTGTATAGCGCATTGGCAGGTATTTACATATAAAACCTTATATAAATACATGGTTTTTTGAATTTAAACTTTTAAATTTTTAGGAGCTGTGTCTACACTTCCTTTTAAGGGATTAACCCCCGAGGATATGCTCCGAAAAGGATTGCAATTTGCCAAGTCAAAACATTTTAAGAAACTTCACCGACAAAAAAACAGGGGTCACAATCATAACAATGCCTTAGTACAACAATATGTCAGTTGACCCAAATCAATGCATACATTCTTTTGACTTGATACTCTTCTGCACGGCAAATTGGGTTGAATTCGATTTGCAATCACCTTATTCTGACAAATTCGTCATACATATTTTAGAGGGTTGTCTATCTAACTACATTTGAATTCTACTACGATCGGGGTAAATTTTACTATACTTTTACAAATAATAACTTTAGAACCCGCTGCCAGAATTTTTTAGACAAAAAGATTTACAGTTCGAGACCAAAACTCTTAAGTTAGTTTTATGATATATAATAATTTTATAAAAAGTATAATAATATTAGGACCTTTCGTTTTTCCAAAAGTTGTGCAAAACAACGCTCATTTAAGGCAACAAAGAATCTTGTTATGAATTATTATTTTTCGTTTTTTTTTCTATGATTTTATTATGTATCGAATGTACATATTTACTTTGTTACTGTGTGAATTACTTAAATTTTTGTTCAATACAAAAACTTTGGCCACACTTAAATATTAAAAAAAAATTATATACAAGTACTTAATACAAATTTTACGCAGGAGATTAATCTTTATCACAAAGCCTTTATTGAACTCAATCTTCCGTACAAAATGCAAATTCTGAATCATCTCATTAGTGCTTTATTGAATGCCGAATGTAGTAAAAATTTGGTACGTTTTGCTTTATTGGTCGGATTTTATTGTCAATGTAACAAATGACAATCAAATTTCATTATACCAAATTGTGATTCGATTAAGTTTCTGCGTGAAGTCGATATAATAAACATATATCATTTTATATAACTTTTTGGCTATAACTTTTAAGTTAATTTTAAATTTAAAAAGTTTCTATACTTGTCCATATAAATGCATATTTTAAAGATAGTAAACAAAAAAAAAAAACTAAATTTTAAAGAGAAACCCTAAGAAACAGTTTCGTAGTCATATATATAGTACTCCTGTGTTGCTAATACAAAATGCTCACAATGAGTTTTGAATTCTAAATCAAAACAATACAGCCTACAAAATTTTTGTGACTGTAGCAGCATAAGTGTGACAAGAAAAATTTTAATTAAGGTACATTCGATTATTGAATACAAAAACTAAAATATTTAAACAGCATTATATCCACACTCTGATTTTATGAGTGTACCTAGTTTGAAGTAGCAATATATGAGTAGGTATTACATACATATATGGTAGTCGATTAAGTTTGGGCTGATAAAACTTTGCCGCGTTACTTGACATTTACTACGTTGGCAGATAAATGTTAATCGCAATTAATTATATATGATCAATTCACTAGGTCTCCTATTTTCCTATGTACTATCTTTTTAAATACGACTCTCGGGAACACCACATCCTGTTGTAGATGGTATTTAAGTATATCCGTAAGCAGGGTCATCTATAAAAAGCCTGTAAAAATCTAAATGTATGCCACCGCTTATCCTTCTATTAATGAAAATTTTTTGACATTTTAAAAAATAAAAAACAAAACAATTTATTTGGCAATAACTTAGTACATCTGATATACATAGGCTGCTGAATTTTAGTTTTTTATCCAAATTTTATATAATAACAACAAAGCACATATGAGAGGTTTAAAATCGTAGCACATATGAGGAATTTAAAACCTTGTGAATTATCTAATAATTTATTGCAATATTTACAAAAATATTTTTTGTTCTTTCCCATAAAGTTATAAGCACAAAAAAAAAAAACGCGCTAAAATGTTCACTAAATGAAACCAAAAAGTGTTGTCAAGCCACACAAAAAAAGTCCTGGCCAAGTTTCAGAGTTGATAAGAGTTTATTTTTAATTAAACAAATGAATGAATGAAATAAACTATATTAAAATGAGATCTAATAATATATTAATATAATTTCAAAATAAATAAAGCCAGCTATTATTAAGTCTGATCAACTGATGTCTGTAAAAAGTTTAAAACTTAAGTTATTTCTAATTAACAAAATGCTTGCGTCTTACTGAACTGTTTTAATGAGTAGCATTAACGTAGTACCTGCATCAAAATTATAAAAGACTGAATTTTTAAACTTGCTTATTTCAATATAAACCGGAAATGAAAATAAAACAAATTTTAATTATTGTTTTATTTTTAAACGGATTACATCGGTGAGTATCATTTTACTACCATTGGGGTAAAAATGCGACTGGTCCGCATTTGAGTCCTTATTGAGCCGAAAAGGGACTACTATCTTATGTTCCCATATGGGTACAAAGGGGATTGGTCCCATCGATCCCTTTGGGGTATAAATGGGTACAATTAGTCTCTTCATAGGACATGCTCAAACAAAAGGGAACAGTTGAACTCTTACATAGAGATCAAAACTGGCATTGGTCGCATACTCCCTTGCGACTCATCCCGGACTCATCGTAGACTAATCGCATTTTTGCAGGGATGGAAGTCTATTTCGTGGCTGCACAAATATTTTCCTGTAAATGTTTAATTCTTCTCCCCTCGTTACGAATAAGTATTTTCACACATGCACACATTGAAAAATTCAGGCGGAAACGAACAAAATGACACACTCTACATAACGCTGGTAGCTTGTCTGCTCTTACTAATGCTTATATTTGGTCATAGATTCCCAATAGGAAAAGTTATTTGCATGCTTAGTGACTGGACTTTCTTCCCAGACAAATTTTTACTTGTTTTTGCTAGTTTAGTCTTAGTTTGTAGCATTAACAGTTTATAGGGTTTAAGCCCGAAAAGCTTGGTAAGGTTCAGAAGGACTTATTATGTATTATTTTATTACTGTTTGATCTAGTTGTTTGGGTGCAGGAACTTTTTCGCTGACAACACGGACTATTGTGTGCCGATAACTGGCCCAGTGCAATCTTCACCGAGAGAGAAATCAGAAAGAGGAATCATTTGGGGCAGAGGACCAATTAGCCTGTTCACGGATGGGACGTAGTTGGACGAAATATTTGGTGGCAGGGTATTTTGTCAAAAGCTAAATGTAAGCCGCAAGTTTATGTTGGCTTGTGACTACAGCGTATTCCAAGCAGAAGTTGCCGCGACTAAGAATGAGATAGATTAATGCTAAGCAATGCTACTACAGTTAGGAAATTTAACATCCACATGGATATCTAAGTAGCTTTCAAGGCTTTGCGTTCAAAAATAGTGTGATCGATGGTAGTCTGGGAGTGGCTGACCTCGCCTGTGATTACATATAATTTAGTGATTAATATTATCTAGGTCTGGGGCTATAGCGATATCACGGGCAACTGTCAAATGGATCTCTTAGCCCACATTCTTATAATTGAATCGAATGAAGTTATCTGTAGGGAATTTCGAGACTCCGCTGGCCACCTGTTGTCTGCTCTTGCAAAAATTGGTCTCGAGTCAACCCGGAATGTTGGGCGGACACCACCTCTTGAAAAGATGTAGGATCCTTCTGGACGGAAGTGAATGTAGGAGATCTGCCGAAATTATTGGGTTCACTGATGCTCATCTATGAGTGTTAATTGGGTTTTGACAGGATATTGTCGAATGAGAATCTAATGCGGAACGCTTTAATATACTGGAAACCCCATTCTGCTATTTATGTCGCGACTCACTTGGATCTCCGGAGAACTTAGACAAGGTTGAGATGTGTCTTTTTAGAATATATCTCGCTGATACGCAAGTACTTTGTAAGTAGGAATAGCTTGAGTCACCGTTATTTTATGTGGTATATTAGCGGACCTTCACGCTGTCCAAGTGAGCGTCACCAACCAGGGCGGCTACCACCTAATCTTACTTTCTTGCTGTTAAGGAACTTCAGCCAGAGGGTGGAGCCGTGTGCAGAAGTCCACGAAAATGGGGAAAGCATCTGACCGCCATTAACCTGGGAATGGCCAGAGCGATTATTTTGCATGCGCTTCAAGCAGCTCACTACTTCCGGTCGCTTGAGGGCAAGTATCCTCTGGGTAGCCTAATGTGATAAGGCGACAACCTGGCTAGGCCACTCTGACATAATCGGTTAAGGGCTAGCCGGGGGATCTCCCATCGGCAGCGTCTGTTCACCACTAGGTGCAGCTGCAAGCGGGCGTCTGTCTTGGAGCAAGCGGCTCGCTATATAAACGTGCAAGAAATATTTTCACCCTCGCTGAGCGAGTTGTGTGCTGGGCTTGGGACCCGCTGCGTCAAACCATACTCCAATTAAAAGCAACAACAAGCCTCGAATAAAAAGAACACTCTCTATTGATGACGACCATGGCAAACGTTTGAAGGACAACGAATTGAGGGCATGCACCTGGAACGTGCGCTCCCTGAATGGGATTGGTGCCAGGCATCTGCACCAGCAGCCGGTTGATGTCCTCGTCAAAGCAAAATCTGACATCACCGCCATTCAAAAAATGCGTTGGACGAAGCAAGGAAGAAAGAAGATTAAAAATTGTGACATCTATTGGAGTGGCCATACAAATAATCGCAGTTTCGGCGTCGTATTCATGGTGGGGACTTTGTCGCCAAGTATTGGCGTTCACGCATGTGGACGAACGTCTCGCCGCTTTCCGAATAAAAGCAACATTTTTTAATATATCATTCATCTACGCCCATACGCCGACGGAGGATAAAGACGATGAGGTAATGAACAATTAGAACGCACATACGAGCAAGTCGTGCTTGGTGACTTTAACGCAGGGTGGCCAAAGATGATGTTTTTGGCCCTACAGGCGGAAAGTTCAGCCAACACAATGAAACTTCTCCTAATGGACTGAGGCTTATTGACTTAGCCGGTGCTCGAAACATGGTATTATCCTGCACGAGGTTCATGCATAAAAAGATATATCAAGCTACATAGCTTTCCCCTGATCGAAATACTCGTAGTCAGATCGATCACGTTGGGATAGACGGACGGCATGCCTCTAGTGTTTTAGAAATGCGCACGATCCGAGGACCTAGCATCGACTCTGACCATTATCTCGTCGCAGCCAATATACGCACCTGCCTCAGCGCGGCTAAAACCAGGGAACAAAAAACACAAGGAATGCTAGACATCGAAAAGCTGCAATTGCAACAGACTGCCAATGATTTCGCAACTCGACCCTCACACCTGCTATCTGAGAGCACAACTCAGCCTGAAGGAATACAGGAGCAGTGGGAGCGTATCTCCAAACACTTCGTACTGCCGCCGAGGATAAAAATTGGTTATCGGCGGCTATGGAAAAACAACTGGTACGATGAAGAATGCCGCGTCGCAACCGAAAGAAAAGACGCTGCCTACAGGGCTACGTTAAAAGCGAGCGCAACAAGAGGATTGTGTGAACGCTAATGCGAGCTAAAAAGGGAAGCGAGACGCCTTTATGGAAGAAAAAAGCAGAGTCAGAAAGGCGTGAGTGCGAGGAGCTTGAGCTGCTAGCCACCAGGAATAACGCCAGAAAATTTTACCAAAAAATACGGCGACAGACGGAAGGTTTTAAGACCGGGGCAAACTCCTGTAGGAATGAAAACGGCGACCTTGTAACTGATGTCAAGAGAGTACTTAGATTATGGAGGGAACACTTCTCTGCTCTCCTAAATGGAGGCGACGATTTACCGCACAGAGATAACGAATCCGATCCAGCAATCGATGATGATGGAACAAATGTCCCCCATCTGATTATGACGAAGTCAGAATAGCAATAACCAGACTGAAAAACAACAAGGCCGCGGGCGCTGATGGATTGCCTGCGGAGCTAATCAAATATGGTGGCGAGGAGTTGGTAAGGCGCATGTATCAGCTTCTTCGCAAAATATGGGCGGAAGAGGGCATGCCCGACGATTGGAATCTAAGTGTTCTTTGCCCAGTCCACAAGAAGGGGATACTGCAAATTGCACCAACTATCTCGAAATCAGCCTTCTTAATATCGGATATAAGGTCCTGTCAAGTGTATTGTGCGAAAGATTGAAGCCCACCGTGAATCAACTTATTGGACTTTATCAGTGCGGCTTCAAACCTGGTAAATCTACCACCGACCAAATTTTTACAATGTGCCAAATCTTGGAAAAAACCCGCGTAAAAAGAATCGACACATATCACCTCTTCGTTGATTTTAAAGCCGCCTTCGACAGCAGGAAAAGGAGTTGCCTCTATTCCTCTACGTCTGAATTTGGTTTCCCCTCAAAAATTATACGGCTGTGCAAAATGACGTTGAGCAACACCATCAGCTCAGTCAGAATTTGGAATTACCTCTCGGTCGAAACTAAACGAGGTTTCAGACAGAGTGACCCCCTATCGTGCGATTTCTTTAATTTGATGCTGGAAAAAATTTGACTAGCTGCAGAACTTAACCGCTCTGGAATAATATTATATAAAAGCGTGCAATTACTGGCGTATGCTGATGACATTGATATCTTCAGCCTAAACACCCGCGCCGTTAGTTCTGCGTACTTCAAACTGGAAAAAGAAGCGGTAAAGGTGGGTTTGATGGTGGGCGAGGACAAAACGAAGTACCTGCGGTCATTGAGAAAAGAGTCGGCACATATGCACTTTGGAAATCACGCTACTGTTGGCAGCAATAATTTCGAAATCGTAAAAGACTTCGTTTATTTGGGAACCAGCATCAACACTAGCAACAACATCATCTCTGAAATCCAGCGAAGAATAACTCTTACCAATAAATGCTACTTTGGACTAGGTAGGCAATTGAAAAGTAAAGTCCTCTCTCGGCAAACGAAAATCATACTCTACAAGTCACTTATCGTAACCACCTTTTTATATAGTGCAGAAGCATGGATCATGACAACAGCAGATGAAGCGGCTCTGGGAGTGTTTGAGAGAAAAGTTCTTCGAAAGATTTATGGACCTCTACGCGTTGGCGATGGCGAGTACCGAAGAAGATTCAACGATGAACTGTACGAGCTATACGCCAACATCTAAATAGTCCAGCGAATTAAAACGTAGCGGCTGCGCTGGCTAGGCCATATTTCGCGAATGAAAAATGATGCTCCGGCCAAGAAAATGTTTCTATCGGAACCCCCCTATGGAAGCAGAGGTAGAGGGCAGCCCCCACTCCGTTGGAAGGACCAGGTGGAAAACGATTTAAACTCCCTTAGTGCGACAAATTGGCGCCGGTTGGCAGAGAGAAGGAGCGACTGGGCGCGTTGTTGGACTACCACAACCGTTTAAACGATTAAGCGCCAATTAAGTAAGTAAGTAAGGAACTTGATTCGAATGTGAATAAAATATTTTGAACAGTACCTTTTTATTATAGAATTTATCGAAATCACCTATGGAATCTGGTGGGGTGACATAAGTTCAACGACCAAGAACTCATTTGAAGTTATGATCGCATCAAATGGCCATAAGATCAATTGAGATTATGACCACTTCAAATGGCCATTTGTTAAATTTCCGTTTGATCTTATGACCATTTCAGGGAAAAAACCACCGCCGTATGAAGCAATTTAAGATCATCATAAAGCAAGCCCGAAAATTTTAAATGAAAAACAAATATCTCTTTTCATTCGACTGAACAAAGATGAAGCAAAACTAATAAAAATTAACTGGATTTCAACCGGTGTTAACACTTCAATACATGGAGGTGCTTAACAAAATAATTAGCTACTTGAGAAAAAGTGTTGGCTATATGACCATTTCGGAAAAGCAGGTTTTCATAACGTTAATAGCTCTGACATTGTAACCATTTACAATTTGATGTTGTATCCATTTCATATGGTCATAACTTCAATTGACCTTGTGCCTGTCCGAAGTGGTCATAACGTCAATTGACTTTATGATCGTTGAGCTTATGTCACCCCCTGGGAAACTATATATAATAAAAATATTACACAATTTCTAAAACAAGGTTCCT
Source organism: Eurosta solidaginis (assembly GCF_040869045.1). Lineage (NCBI taxonomy): Eukaryota > Metazoa > Arthropoda > Insecta > Diptera > Tephritidae > Eurosta > Eurosta solidaginis. The sequence goes on along the minus strand of NC_090320.1, from coordinate 210,587,691 downwards.
ACTACTTTTCGTTGTGGTCGGACCGATCGTGCTGTTAACACATCCAACAGGAAACTCATTCTTTTTAAAAAAGGCATAACGTTAAATGAATTCAGATCGCTCGCAACTGTTTGAATACCTCTGCTACGGTCTGAAAGGGCTAGATACCATGGAAAATTTTTGTAGATGAAGTGGCTGCTAACACGCCGTCGGTGTAATTATTGCAGCAGAATTATTAAAGTTCTGTCAAATAATGTTAGTCAAATACTTCTTGGAAATACTAACAATATGGCGTCGCAACTGAGCTTAGGGAATTAATGGTAGGACATCACTAGAAGAAGCTTAACCTTTAGCACCCAGAAAGTACAGCGCTCCACAACAGCCGGCATAGACATAGCTGGCTATTGTTATTGCTTATAAGTTGCCAATGAATATCTTAAATTTGTAGCAAAAATGACAAATCTCAGCTAGGATGTAAAATCTCCAATTATCTGATAGGCACAAACTGCATATTCCTCATAGAGTTCAGAGAGACAAGTTACCTATATTATAAGCTGGTATACTCCTTTGGCGTCTTAGAAGATTTTACAAACTCCACTCTACCGTCCTAGTATTTTTATAGTGTTTTAACCTCAGTAGTATCAGCACGTACCAACAAGAGAACAATTTTACAATGTGATGGAGCATAAAGATATAAGCTTTCCCTGCATTTTCAAATTCCCACAGGGTATTATGTCTAGGTTGTGTATGTATATGTTTCATATTCATACGTATATTTATTCACTCTCATATGGAACTACCAAAAAAGTGTTAAAACTTGTACGTGTATGTATGCGGCCGGGCGCCTGCTTTCTGTAGAGTTATGAAATTTTTGGCGTGTCCAGCTTGGCAGAAAATTTATTGTTTGAAATTTAAAATCAATGAACCACATTACTTGCAGCAAGATTTTGCTGTTTTTGTTTGTTGAGTGGCAATATTTTTCTTTCCTCTTTATTTTATTACAGTTGTTTATAGCGAATATGTTTATTTTACAGTTATTCTTAAATTTTTACGCTCAGCATGCAAGGGACATTTAAATTAAATATTTACTAATAACAAGTAAGGAAGGTTAAGTTCGGGTATAACCGAACATTACATACTCAGTTGAGAGCTATGGTGACAACATTACGGAAAATAACCATATAGGAAAATGAACCGGGGGAAACCCTGGAATGTGTTTGTATGACATGTGTATCAAATGAAAGGCATTAAAGAGTATTTTATGAGGGATTGGACCATAGTTCTATAGGTGGAGACCATTTAGGGATATCGCCATAAAGGTGGACCAGGGGTAAGTTTAGAATGAGTTTGTACGATATGGGTATCCAATTAAAGGTATTAATGAGAGTTTTAAAAGGGAGTGGTGGTAGTTGTATATGTGAAGGCGTTTTCCAGATATCGACCAAAATGTGGACCAGGGTGACTCAGAACATCATCTGTTGGATACCGCTAATTTATTTATATATGTAATACCTGCCAAGATTTTAAGGGTTTTTTATTTCGCCCTGCAGAACTTTTTCATTTTCTTCTACTTAATATGGTAGGTGTCACAACCATTTTATAAAGTTTTTTCTAAAGTTATATTTCGCGTCAATAAAACAATCCAATTACCTTACCATGTTTCATCCCTTTTTTCGTATTTGGTATAGAAGTATGGCATTTTTTTCATTTTTCGTAATTCTCGATATCGAAAAAGTGAGCGTGGTCATAGTCGGATTTCGTTCATTTTTCATACCAAGATAAGGTGAGTTCAAGTAAGCACGTAAACTAAGTTCAGAAAAGATATGTCGATTTTTGCTCAAGTTATCGTGTTAAGGGCCATGCGGAAGGACAGACGGACGACTGTGTATACAAACTGGGCGTTCAACCGATTTCACCCATTTTCACAGAAAACAGTTAGCGTCATAAAATCTATGCCCCTACCAAATTTCAAAAGGATTGGTTAATTTTTGTTCGACTTATGGCGTCAAAAGTATCCTAGACAAATTAAATGAAAAAGGGCGGAGCCAAGCCCATTTTGAAATTTTCTTTTATTTTTGTATTTTGTTGCACCATATCATTACTGGAGTTGAATGTTGACATAATTTACTTATATACTGTAAAGATATTAAATTTTTTGTTAAAATTTTACTTAAAAAAAAATTTTTTTTTTAAAAGTCGGCGTGGTCCTTCTCCGATTATGCTTATTTTTATTAAGCGTACATGTAGTAATAGTAGTAACGTTCCTGCCAAATTTCATCATGATATCTTCAACGACTGCCAAATTACAGCTTGCAAAACTTTTAAATTACCTTCTTTTAAAAGTGGGCGGTGCCACGCCCATTGTCCAAAATTTTACTAGTTTTCTATTCTGCGTCATAAGTTCAACTCATCTACTAAGTTTCGTCGCTTTATCTGTCTTTTGTAATGAATTATCGCACTCTTTCGGATTTTCGAAATTTTCGATATCGAAAAAGTGGTCGTGGTTATAGTCCGATATCGTTCATTTTAAATAGCGATCTGAGATGAGTTCTCAGGGACCTACATACCAAATTTCATCAAGATACTAGAAAATTTACTCAAGTTATCGTGTTAATGGACGGACGGACGGACATGGCTCAATCACATTTTTTTTCGGTCCTGATTATTTTGATATATGGAAGCCTATATCTATCTCGATTCCTTTATATATGTACGACCAACCGTTATCCAATCAAACTTAATATACTCTGTGAGCTCGGCTCAATTGAGTATAAAAAACGAAAAATTATAACCACATACCTATGCCGTCTACACTAGCTTAAGTTAGATTCATAATGCTACCAAAAGTTTGTTTATCGAGCAAACTGAAACACCCTATCAAAGGCCTGAAACACCCTATCAAAGGCCTCTTTCTAGGACCTTTACCTCTTCTAAATCATTCCTAGTAGTTGGCGCCTTAGCCTGGCAAGCGCAGGGTACGAGCAAAAAACGAGCTCCGTAGTTTCGTTCTCGAACTCGCACTTCCTATATCTGCTATCACTGTCCAAGCATTAAGAGCACGTGACGCCAGAAGACAGTGTGCAGTCAGAATACCTGTCATAAGTCTACAGTCCTCTTTTTTTATACTCAGTTGAGCAGAGCTCACAGAGTATATCAACTTTGATTGGATAACGGTTGGTTGTACAGGTACAAAGGAATCGAAATCATCAGGATCGAAAAAAAATTTTATTGAGCCATGTCCGTCCGTCCGTTAACACGATAACTTGATTAAGTTTTGAGGTATCTTGATGAAATTTGGTATGTAGGTTCCCCAGCACTCATCCCAGATCGTTTTTTAAAATGAATAATATCGGACTATAACCACGCCCACTTTTTCGATATCGAAAATTTCGAAAAACCGAAAAAGTGCGATAATTCATTACCAAAGACCGATAAAGCGCTGAAACTTGGTAGGTGAGTTGAGCTTATGACGCAGAATAGAAAATAAGTAAAATTTTTGACAATGGGCGTGGCACCGCCCACTTTTAAAAGAAAGTAATTTAAAACGTAGGTAGGCAATTGAAAAGTAAAGTCCTCTCTCGGCGAACGAAAATCATACTCTACAAGTCACTTATCGTACCCGTCCTGCTATATGGGGCAGAAGCATGAGCCATGACAACAGCAGATGAAGCGGCTTTTGGAGTGTTCGAGAGAAAAGTTCTTCGAAAGATTTATGGACCTCTACGCTTTGGCGATGGCGAGTACCGAAGAAGATTTAATGATGAGCTGTACGAGCTATACGCAGACATCAACATAGTCCAGCGAATTAAAACGCAACGGCTGCGCTGGCTAGGCCATGTTATGCGAATTAAAGATGATACTCCGGCCAAGAAAGTGTTTCTATCGGAACCCGCCTATGGAAGCAGAGGTAGAGGGCGGCCCCCACTCCGTTGGAAGGACCAGGTGGAAAACGATTTAAACTCCCTTGGTGTGACCAATTGGCGCCGGTTGGCGGAGCGAAGGAGCGACTGGCACGCTTTGTTGGACGGCCATAACCGTTTATATGGTTAAGCGCCAATTAAGTAAGTAAGTAATTTAAAACTTTTGCAAGCTGTAATTTGGCAGAAACACCTTCACATATACAACTACCACCCACTCCCTTTTAAAAGCTTAATAAATACCTTTAATTTGATACCCATATCGTACACACACATTCTAGAGTCGCCCCTGGTCCACCTTTATGGTGATATCTCGAAAAGGCGACCACATATACAACTACCACCACTCCCTTTTAAAACCCCCATTAATACCTTTAATTTGATACCAATATCGTACAAACACATTCTAGAGTCACCCATGGTCCACCTTTATGGCGATATCTCGAAAAGGAGTCCACCTATAGAACTAAGGCCCACTCCCTTTTAAAATAACCATTAACACCTTTTGTTTGATACCCATATTGTACAAACGCATTCTAGAGTCACCCCTGGTCCACCTTTATGGCGATATCGCGAAAAGGCGACCACCTATACAACTACCACCACTCCCTTTTAAAACCCTCATTAATACCTTTAATTTGATACCCATATCGTACAAACACATTCTAGGGTCACCCCTGGTCCACCTTTATGGCTATATCTCGAAAAGGCCACCACATATAGAACTACATCACTCCCTTTTAAAACCCTCATTAATACCTTTAATTTGATACCCATATCGTGGCGATATCTCGAAAAGGCGTCCACCTATAGAACTAAGGCCCACTCCCTTTTAAAATAACCATTAACACCTTTCGTTTGATACCCATATTGTACAAACTCATTCTAGAATCACCCCTGGTCCACCTTTATGCCGATATCTCGAAAAGGCCACCACATATACAACTACATCACTCCCTTTTAAAACCCTCATTAATACCTTTAATTTGATACCCATATCGTGGCGATATCTCGAAAAGGCGTCCACCTATAGAACTAAGGCCAACTCCCTTTTAAAATAACCATTAACACCTTTCGTTTGATACACGTATCGTACAAACACATTCTAGAGTCACCCCTGGTCCACCTTTGTGGCGATATCTCGAATAAACGTCCACTTATAGAACTAAGCCCCACCTCCTTTTAAAATACTCATTAGCACCTTTCGTTTGATACCCATATTGTACAAAATCATTCTAGAGTCACCCCTGGTCCACCTTTATGCCGATATCTCGAAACGGCGTCCACCTATGGAACTAAGGCCCACTCCCTTTTAAAATAACCATTAACACCTTTCGTTTGATACCCATATCGTACAAACACATTCTAGAGTCACCCCTGGTCCACCTTTGTGGCGATATCTCGAATAAGCGTCCACTTATAGAACTAAGCCCCACGTCCTTTTAAAATACTCATTAGCACCTTTCGTTTGATACCCATATTGTACAAAATCATTCTAGAGTCACCCCTGGTCCACCTTTATGCCGATATCTCGAAAAGGCGACCACCTATACAACTACCACCATTCCCTTCTAAAACCCTCATTACTACCTTTAGTTTGATATCCGTATCGTACAAACAAATTCTAGAGTCAAACCTGATCCACCTTTATGGCGATATCCCTAAATGGCGTCCACCTATAGAACTATGGCCCACTCCCTCATCAAATAATCTTTAATACCTTTCATTTGATACACATGTCATACAAAAACATTCTAGGGTTACCCTCAGTTCATTTTCCTATATGGTTATTTTCCCTTATGTTGTCACCGTAGCTCTCAACTGAGTATGTAATGTTTGGTTACACCCGAACTTAACCTTCCTTACTTGTTAAAGATTAGATTAACTTTGTTAGTCTAATGTTGTAAGACCTACACACGATCTTCGACACTCAACGCCCCCGAACTTCTGTCCACACCTTTTCCACTTGGTCAATCATGCGCTACACTTTCCCTTTCTTCATATCGCCCAATATAATTGAGATGCCCCCTTTTTAGTAAGCTCATCCAATTTTTCATTTCCATCTACCTTGGGACCCAATATAAATGTATGCTTCTTCCTGTCCCGATTCTCTCCAGGGAGTGCTTACACTTTAACACGCATTTGCTGCTTGGGTGTCAATATAAAAGTTAACACGGTTGCAATTTAAGCTACTTTCTTCCAGAGTTTCTTCTGATTTGTTTTGGCGTCTACATTAAAGCGGTAATTATTTTAATTTTAACTGAACATAAAATGTTTAAAAATAGGATCCATTTTTTATACTTTTCTGTGGTATTAAATAAACTTCAGGACAAAAAATATATCTGGCTCAAAAAGTTATCAAAAAATTTTCGCTTAAAAGATATTCTTTCGTTGTAAAACATGGGGTATATTTGACTTGTCGCAAAAGTTCTTTGGAACTGCGCTCTTGCTTACTTCAAGACATCATTCTTCATAAGCTGTCGCTCGTATGACAATGTTATAGAATATAGAATATATAAAAATATATAACCTATAGAAATATCAAAAAAACTAGCACGGAAATCTTAAAAGGAAACTCTGCTCATAAAACTCCGTATTTATTTAACCCTTTCGCTACTGATGTCCACTACAGTGGACATGACTTTGAAGCGACTGTTATTTTCAATTTGAAGCTCTTATGAAAGAGGCCTAGCGATTTATTTTGAGTATAAAAACAGTGTTCCCGGTAATTGCTTTAACATTTTGTCAGTATTATGCAGACTTTTGTGAAGGAAGGTTGTTATATTATATTTGGTGCGTTTGTTCTTTAATTATTTATAATAAACAATTTTATGTTTATTTGTGCCAACGGTATTTTTTAGCTCGAAATTCTCTCTTTGAACGGTTGTAAGTGAAAAAAGATTGGAATACAGGTGAGTTTTCTAGAAACATAAAACCTTATGTCCTTTATAATGGACATGAGTAGTCAAGAGTTACGAGTTAAGGGAAGATAATAATACTTTGTAGGAAAACGTTATGATGGCTAGGCGCAAAGTGTTGACAGAAAACGAGATGTTTGACCTTCTAAATAATTTCTCAGATTTCGACGATGAGTCGGATAATGACGAAATTGATTCCGCAGCGTTAATTAGGAAACGTAATGAAGGAGATGAAGAGGTGGAAAGTGACGATACGAGTTGTGGGGAAAGTGAAACGGAACGAGATCGGAGTCCAGCATTCGAAAATCAACCAGATGCACGTCCTCAACAAACATCTTTTTCAACACCATCCTCAATAAGGAGCGAAGAGAATGTTCTACAAAATGAGAATTTTTCCGTGAGAGTATTGCGTTCAGTTTCTACTAGAAAAACAAGTATACCAGAAGCAGAAGCGGGAAATGAATGTTTTGATTGGGCAAATATAACTCAGATAAGTGAAATTCAATGGAGGCGCTCCCGGAGTAATGACCGAATTGCTGATTTTAATTTTTCCCCACCTGTTAAGTTGTCTACAGGAATCAAAAGTGAGTACGAGTATTTCCAAAAATACTTGCCGACTCAATTTTTTGAAGATGCATCCAACTTCACTAATCTTTATGGTGTGCAGAAAGAATCAAACTTTCGACCAACTAGTCCTGGAGAAATTCGGAAGTTCTTTGCCTTACACTGTATAATGGGTATATTGAAGTTGAAGGTACAGCACTACCATTATTTGCTAACAATATGACACGTAACCGTTTTTATGAGCTGCGAACACATTTGCATTTAGTGGATACTAGTCTACCCACACAAACCCAAGATAAATTATATCGCGTAAGACCTATAATGGATTCTATTCGGAAAAGATTATTGGAGCAAGAGCTGGAGGAAATCCTTTGTGTTGATGAACAGATTATTCCATTTAAAGGGCGCCTGGGAATAAAACAGTATATACGTGGTAAGCCTTGTCCATGGGGAATAAAGCTTTATATTCTTTGTGGAAAAAGTGGTATGCCGTATGATTTCATTGCGTACCAGGGTTCATCCACTGAAATTGATGTAAATGTTATAAGCAAACTTGGTTTTGGTGCCTCAATTACGTTGGAACTTCTAAAAAGAGTGCCCCAGGATTCTGTTGGTCGCCAAATTTATACAGATAATTTCTTCACCACGTATTCTTTACTTGAAATTTTTGAGAAAAGGAAAATCTTTGCTGCTGGCACAATTCTTGTTAGCCGTTTCCAGAATCCACCTATCTCCACGGATGCTGATATGCGAAAGAAAGGTCGCTGATATGCAGAACAAGTTGTGAGCCGCGATGGAAAAGTTGTTGTAACAAAATGGTTCAACAACAAAGGTGTTTACTTAGCATCTAACTTTGTAGGAATTGGCGTCAAGGACAAGGTGCAACGTTACGATAAAAAAGAAAAACAATTTATCGATATTGAAAGACCTGAAGTTGTGCAGCTCTATAATAATGGTATGGGAGGTGTGGATCTTTTTGATCAAATGTTGCAGTACTACCGTATTTTTATCAAATCTAAGAATTGGACCCTTCGAGTGATCATGCATTTCTTCGATATAGCAATTGTTGCGAGTTGGTTCGAATATAAAGCAGACGCAGATAAATATGCTATACCCCAGAAGGACCATATGGATTTACTTGCTTTCAGAAAAAGATTGGCAAATACTCTTTTGACAGTATCATGCACATACCCTCAATGTTCTCAAAATGCAAGTAAACTACGTCGATCTTCAAATGCCTTAGACAACGACGAGGAACCAGTACCTAAGAGACTGAAGTATTTCCACCAACCACCGATTGATACGCGTTATGACCAAAGCGGCCACTTACCAAAGTTTAATTCTTCACAGAGCAATGCAGTTCGTTGTAAAATGGAAGGATGCACACAAAAAACGTACTTTTATTGCACGAAATGCAATGCCCACCCCTGCATTCGTCGAAATTCCAACTGTTCTTATGAATACCATTCAAAATAGTTTCCTTGAAATAAACCTTTAAACTCATAAACTGTAAGGCATATTTACATTTTCTCTAATAAATCTGAATTTGGTTGTAAAATTATTTAAATTGTTTTCCTCTGTTCGAAATTTGATAGACTTTACTGCATTAAACTGACTACCTTGACTACTCATGTCCACTCAGGTGGACATGAAATTCTGACCACGCCCATATAAGGAGACAATTTTTGCTTTCACTAAAGTGCTTCGGAAATTCCTCACAGTAATTACAATTACTTAGAAATATATTTGTAATGCGTACTAGCTGGCGGTAGTGAAAGGGTTAATACTTTTTGCAAAATTTCAAAAACGCGAGCTGTTTAGAACTATCTACTTCTCCGAATCGTCAACCGGTTACTTCAGTGTAATCTCTAAGTCAGCATCACTCTCCAACCCTGAAATTGTATACCGAGTTATATTTGACATTTTGCTTTCTCGTTATGTTCGTTCATAAGAATAATTCTGTTGTTGAATTTATCACTTCACTACGATGAGCACGTATTCATTTTTGCATTTTCTTTACTGAATAAACGAGATTATTAATATACTTAAAGTTATTGCGATGTAATTTAAATTATTTGGAAGACAATATATTTCGCTGGAGAACAATCAATTTTTTCGATCAGCTATAATATTTTGGCATCCCTTGCGGGGAACCTGACTCTTCGCAAATTTGGAATTTTTATACTCAGTTGAGCAGAGCTCACAGAGTATATTAAGTTTGATTGGATAACGGTTGGTTGTACAGGTATAAAGGAATCGAGATAGATATAGACTTCCATATATCAAAATCATCAGGATCGAAAAAAAATTTGATTGAGCCATGTCCGTCCGTCCGTCCGTCGGTCCGCCCGTTAACACGATAACTTGAGTAAATTTTGAGGTATCTTGATGAAATTTGGTACGTAGGTTCCTGAGCACTAATCTCAGAACTCTATTTAAAATGAACGATATCGGACTATAACCACGCCCACTTTTTCGATATCGAAAATTTCGAAAAACCGAAAAAGTGCAATAATTTATTACCTAAGACAGATAAAGCGATGAAATTTGGTAGGTGAGTTGAACTTATGAAGAAGAATAGAAAATTAGTAATATTTTGGACAATGGGCGTGGCACCGCCCACTTTTAAAAGAAAGTAATTTAAAAATTTGCAAGCTGTAATTTGGCAGTTGTTGAAGATATCATGATGAAGTTTGGCAGGAACGTTAGTCCTATTACTATATGTACGCTTAATAAAAATTAGTAAAAAATTAAAAACATTTTTTTTTTTTAAGTAAAATTTTAACAAAAAATTTAATATCTTTCAAGTATATAAGTAAATTATGTCAAAGTTCAACTCCAGTAATGATATGGTGTAACAAAATACAAAAAATAAAGAAAATTTCAAAATGGGCGTGGCTCCGCTCTTTTTCATTTAGTTTTGTCTACGAACAAAAATTTCCCAATCCTTTTGAAATTTGGTAGGGGCATAGATTTTATGACGTTAACTGTTTTCTGTGAAAATGGGCGAAATCGGTTGAAGTCAGGCCCAGTTTTTATACACAGTCGTCCGTCTGTCCTTCCGCATGGCCGTTAACACGATAACTTGAGCAAAAATCGACTTATCTTTACTGAACTTAGTTCACGCACTTATCTGAACTCTCTTTATCTGGGTATAAAAAATGAACGAAATCCGACTATAACCACGCCCACTTTTTCGATATCGGAAATTACGAAAAATGAAAAAAAAATCATAATTCTATACCAAATACGAAAAATAGGATGAAACATGGTAATTGGATTGGTTTGTTGACGCGAAATATAACTTTTGAAAAAACTTTGTAAAATGGTTGTGATAGATACCATATTAAGTAGAAGAAAATGAAAAAGTTCTGCAGGGCGAAATAAGACACCATTGAAATCTTGGCAAGGATACTGTTCGTGGTATTACATATATAAATAAATTAGCGGTATCCAACAGATGATGTTCTGGGTCACCCTGGTCCACATTTTGGTCGATATTTGGAAAACGAATCCACATATACAACTACCACCACTCCATTTTAAAACTCTCATTAATACCTTTAATTTGATACCCATATCGTACAAGCACATTCTATAGTCACCCCTGGTCCATCTTTATAGCGATATCTCGAAAGGGCGTCCACCTATAGAAATAAGCCCCACGCCCTTTTAAAATACTTATTAACACCTTTCACTTGATACCCATATCGTACGAAGATATTCTAGAGTCACCCCTGGTCCACCTTTATGGCGATATATCGAAAAGGCGACCACCTATAGAACGCAGGCGCACTCCCTTTTAAAAATACTTATTAAAACTTTTCATTTGATACCCATATTTTACAAACAAAGTCTAGAGTTACCCCTGGTTCACCTTTATGGCGATATCTCGAAAAGGCGACCACCGATACAACTACCACCACTCCCTTTTAAACCCTCATTAATACATTTAATTTGATACCCATATCGTACAAACACATTTTAGGGTCACCCCTGGTCCACCTTTATGGCGATATCTCGAAACGGCGTCCACATATGGAACTAAGGATCACTCCCTTTTAAAATACTCATTAACACCTTTCTTTTGATATTGTACAAACGAATTCTAGGGTCACCCCTGGTCCACCTTTGTGGAGATATCTCGAAACGGCGTCCACCTATGGAACTAAGGATCACTCCCTTTTAAACCCTCATTAATACCTTTAATTTGATACCCATATCGTACAAACAAATTCTAGGGTCACCCCTGGTCCACCTTTATGGCGATATTTCGAAACGGCTTCCACCAATAGAACTAAGGCCCACTCCCTTTTAAAATACTCATTAACACCTTTCTTTTAATACCCATATTGTACAAGCAAATTCTAGGGTCACCCCTGGTCCTCCTTTGTGGAGATATCTCGAAACGGCGTCCACCTATGGAACTAAGGATCACTCCCTTTTAAACCCTCATTAATACCTTTAATTTGATACCCATATCGTACAAACAAATTCTAGGGTCACCCCTGGTCCACCTTTATGGCGATATCTCGAAAAGGCGACCACCTATACAACTAACACCACTCCCTTTTAAACCCTCATTAATACCTTTAATTTAATACCCATATCGTACAAACAAATTCTAGGGTCACCCCTGGTCCACCTTTATGGCGATATCTCGAAAAGGCTACCACCTATACAACTACCATCACTCCCTTTTAAAACCCTCCTTAATACCTTTAATTTGATACCCATATCGTACAAACAAATTCTAGGGTCACCCCTGGTCCACCTTTATGGCGATATTTCGAAACGGCTTCCACCAATAGAACTAAGGCCCACTCCCTTTTAAAATACTCATTAACACCTTTCTTTTAATACCCATATTGTACAAGCAAATTCTAGGGTCACCCCTGGTCCTCCTTTGTGGAGATATCTCGAAACGGCGTCCACCTATGGAACTAAGGATCACTCCCTTTTAAACCCTCATTAATACCTTTAATTTGATACCCATATCGTACAAACAAATTCTAGGGTCACCCCTGGTCCACCTTTATGGCGATATCTCGAAAAGGCGACCACCTATACAACTAACACCACTCCCTTTTAAACCCTCATTAATACCTTTAATTTAATACCCATATCGTACAAACAAATTCTAGGGTCACCCCTGGTCCACCTTTATGGCGATATTTCGAAACGGCTTCCACCAATAGAACTAAGGCCCACTCCCTTTTAAAATACTCATTAACACCTTTCTTTTAATACCCATATTGTACAAGCAAATTCTAGGGTCACCCCTGGTCCTCCTTTGTGGAGATATCTCGAAACGGCGTCCACCTATGGAACTAAGGATCACTCCCTTTTAAACCCTCATTAATACCTTTAATTTGATACCCATATCGTACAAACACATTTTAGGGTCACCCCTGGTCCACCTTTATGGCGATATCTCGAAACGGCGTCCACATATGGAACTAAGGATCACTCCCTTTTAAAATACTCATTAACACCTTTCTTTTGATACCCATATTGTACAAACAAATTCTAGGGTCACTCCTGGTCCACCTTTGTGGAGATATCTCGAAACGGCATCCACCTATGGAACTAAGGATCACTCCCTTTTAAAATACTCATTAACACCTTTCTTTTTATACCCATATTGTACAAACAAATTCTAGGGTCACCCCTGGTCCACCTTTATGGCGATATCTCGAAAAGGCGACCACCGATACAACTACCACCACTCCCTTTTAAACCCTCATTAATACCTTTAATTTGATACCCATATCGTACAAACAAATTCTAGTGTCACCCCTGGTCCACCTTTATGGCGATATCTCGAAACGGCGTCCACATATGGAATTAAGGATCACTCCCTTTCAAAATACTCATTAACACCTTTCTTTTGATACCCATATTGTACAAACAAATTCTAGGGTCACCCCTGGTCCACCTTTGTGGAGATATCTCGAAACGGCGTCCACCTATGGAACTAAGGATCACTCCCTTTTAAACCCTCATTAATACCTTTAATTTGATACCCATATCGTACAAACAAACTCTAGGGTCACCCCTGGTCCACCTTTATGGCGATATTTCGAAACGGCTTCCACCAATAGAACTAAGGCCCACTCCCTTTTAAAATACTGATTAACATCTTTCTTTTGATACCCATATTGTACAAACAAATTCTAGGGTCACCCCTGGTCCTCCTTTGTGGAGATATCTCGAAACGGCGCACACCTATGGAACTGAGGATTACTCCTTTTTAAAATACTCATTAACACCTTTCATTTGATATCCATATTGTACAAACAAATTCTAGAGTCAACCCTGATCCACCTTTATGGCGATATCCCTAAATGGCGTCCACCTATAGAACTATGGTCCACTCCCTCATAAAATACTCTTTATTGCCTTTCATTTGGTACACATGTCATAAAAACACATTCCAGGGTTTCCCTCGTTTCATTTTCCTACATGGTTATTTTCCCTTATGTTGTCACCATAGCTCTCAACTGAGTATGTAATGTTCGGTTACACCCGAACTTAACCTTCCTTACTTGTTCATATTGGTATCATCGCCTCAGAATAAATTTATTACGCCACTTTTTTCGCGTACCGAGTAGAGTTACGATTGGTTTTACAATTGCCGTTTAATCACGCCACCTTTTTTGCAACGTAAGTAATACATTTTGTACAAAAAATGGCACTTGAACGCGAGGAAAACGTGGCAAAATTTCTAATTTTTTAACAAACACCCGCAAAACTGCTAAAAAAAAGCAAACCAATGGATATTTCTGTGCTCGAAAAGCGTTACTGTAAGATTATTGGAATCTTTATTCTCAGGCCAGAGATGATGCAGGCAATATGGAAGAAACGTCTGACAACATTGAAAGCCGTCGCAACGCATTAAGTGAAAGCCGATTCATTGCCGTGGAGAGCGCTTATTGTGAAGCGATGGGCGAACTCAACGACGATATATCAAATTTATCTAACAAACCACCCAGCAGCTCTAACTCTTTGACTACTGGCGCAATTCATCAGCCAAATATCACTCTACCAAAATTGAGCTGCCCAAATTTGATGGCAACCTTCAACATTGGTTAAATTTTAAAGATCTCTTTGAGACATGCACCGTTAAAGAAAAGTCACTGTCGGACGTGCAGCGCCTACATTATCTTAAGGCCAGCTTGCAGGGCGACGCTGAAAATTTGGTCCGCAATATCCCAGTAACAGAGCATAACTTTCAAATAGCCTGGGAATTGTTGACTCAGCGCTATGACAGCACACGTCGCCTCATTAAATATCACCTACTTGCCATCGCTAACCTTCCGAAAATTAATTCAGAGTCCGCTTCTCAGATACATAACATTCTCGATGTAGTCAACGGAACCTTTCGGGAACTAATTCAGCTTGGCAGGCCTACTGAAAAATGGGACGACTGGTTTGTATTTCACATCACGGAGAAGCTCGATGCAAAAAACGTGAAAGACTGTGAGATCTCGCTAGGTGCTTCCGATACAGTTCCGACTTATAACGACCTCAAGAAGGTTTTACAAGGCCGCGTTCAAGGTCTAGAGGCAGCCAAAGCTCCAGAAAATCTGAATTGTTGTCATCAGCAAAACCTAATGGTGCATCATTAAGGACATCGAACTCTGTCCGCAGTTAACAAACTAGCCTCAATCAGTGTGTATGCTGCTCGGAAAAGCACGCATTTCTGGCCGAGAGCGAAAATAAATCTAGTGCGCAACCACAACCTGTGCGAAAATTGCTTGAGGGGAGCACATGCCCTGAATAGCTGTACATCAGAATACACTTGCAAGGAGTGTCAGGCAAAGCACCACACTTTCCTCCACGGTTTCTTCGACGGCAAAACGGTGCTGGTGAATCATCATCGCCTGTAACCAGCTTCGCCGCACTCATCAGAAAATCTACCCAACGTTTTTGCTGCACTAATAGGAGTTGAATCACCGAGTGGTCATGTCCTCCACGTGTATTACTTGATCCCGGATCACAGGCAACTTTCTTCAGTGAGTCCGCGACTCAACAATTACGCTTGCCTCGAACCTCGGTGGCTTTGCCTATTACAGGAATAGGTAGGCTACCTGCCGGCACGTCGACAGGGTTCGTTGAATTCACTTTGCGCTCTTTACTAGAGCCTGATTTTAATATCAAATGCATCGCAATGATTTTACCACGATTAGGGCACATGATTCCCACATCGTCGACCAATCATCACGCAGTCAGTGAGTTTTGCGATCTTAAATTAGCAGATCCAACTTTCGCTGAACCTGGAAGAGTAGACGACATAGTGGGCGCTGATATCTATGGTTCCCTATTGTACAGTGGCCTAAAACGGTCGACTAATATCGTACCCATAGCACAAAACACACATGTGGGGTGCATTGTCTACGGACCTATAGTTTCTAACACACAGCAATATTTGCAAGCGAAGTGGTGTAAGAACACTTCTTTGAGCTAAACGAATTGGTTAAACAGATGTGGACTTTCAACCAGCATGACGAGTTAGCATCACCAACGGCAATGACAATGGACGAATTGTATTGCGAGGGATACTTTGCAAAGATCACACAACGCGACGACACTGGACGGTTTTCAGTGCGCTACCCTTTCAAAATATCTGCCCACTTATCCGCATTGGGAGAATTAAAACAAGACGCGCTAAGACTGTTCAAATATCAATAAAATCGCCTTCACCGCGATCCTAATATGGAAACATTGTACGAACAGTTCATGGATGAGTATTTCTCGCTCGGCCACATGCAGCCTGTATTGGAGAGTGCTGAACCAAACCCAACTTGCTACATTCCTCAGCATGGAGTATATAAGGAATCAAACTCAACAACAAAGCTGCGAAAAGTGTTCAACGCGTCATGAAAGTATAGCACTGGTGTGTCATTGAATGACTGCTTGCATATAGGCCCGAAATTACAAACTGATTTAGCCTCACTCCTCATCAAGTGGCGTTTGCACGGAATCGCTTTCATATCCGATATTGAGAAGTGCTACCAACAAATCAAGGTGTGTCATGAAGACGTAGATATGCAGCGTATTTATTGGCTCAATGCAGAGGGCCAACCCCAAGTATTTCGACTACTTACCGTGAAATATGGACTTAATTGCTCCCCATACTTAACAATCAAATTTCTCCACACTCTTGCAATGGAAGAAGAAGATATCCCCGCGCCTCGCAAATTTTACGCTAATCATTCTACATGGACGATTGCTTGCACGGCACTGACACCGTGACAGAGGCGGTAAATCTGAAACACGAACTTCAAAAGTTCCTGCGCTGTGGAGGGTTTTCTTTACGGAAATGGAATTCCAACTCCACGGAATTTCTGCAAAAGATCAGTTCAGATATTCGAGCATCGTCTGAAGCATACTGTAGCTTAGCATTAGACAAAGAAACCAAAGTATTGGGTATTTTTTAGAAATGCCAGTCAGATACCATCGAAAACAAAATATCGCGTACCTCGTACACAGGACCCATTACAAAACACCAAAAGCTATCTGATATCGCAAGAACATACGATCCACAGGGCCTTTAACACCAGTCATCATTTAAGGCAAAATTATATTTCAAGAGCTCTGGGTACTTGGGTGTGAATGGGATGAAACTATTCCAAACCCACATCAGGAAAAATAGAGAAAGTTTCGAGATGAGATCCCCTGCCTCGAGTCAATAAAGATTGAACAATGGGTTCACACATCAACCAACACACTCAACCGTCAATTGCACATTTTTCCGGATGCATCAAAATCAGCCTACGCCGCGGTGTGCTATTTACGAGTGATCGAGGCGGACGGAACTGTATACGTGTCAATCTTGATGGCTAAAACTAAGGTATCGCCTCTCAAAAAGATAACTATCACACGCCTTGAGTTAAGCGCAGCGGTTTTAGCTTCAAAGCTTGCTGCTAAGAAGGCAGATGCCTTTAAAATCTACAAGGCACCAATATATTGCTGGTCAGACTCGAAAACGACGCTGAGTTGGATTCGCTCTAATCCAAGTCAAAACCGACAGTATTTAGCGAATCGCTTGGTTCAAATACAGGAAGTAACATCAACATCTGCGTGGAGATATGTATCAACAAAGTGTAATCCAGCTGATGTCGCAACTAGAGGAGTTATGCCATCTGATATTACCAATATTAATATATGGTGGTCGGGTCCGTCTTGGCTGACTAGCGCCGATGGAGACTGGCCAACATAACCTACCTTAAGTGCTACATCCAACACGATTGCACTTCTCGTCATGACCACTAACATTACTGAGCCGCTCCGAGAGCATGTGCTGGCGAAATATTAAAATATCAACAAACTCGTCGCGGTGACAGCCTGGTGTCGAAGATTTATAGCTGCAAGGCTGAACTTACCACATGCTACGGAGAATTGGTGTACTGCATCAGAAAAAGCGACTGCCCTTAATTTATGGCTCAGGTATGTTCAAAATGTTCATTTTTCTAATGAGATCACTTGTCTACGTCAAGGTAAACCTCTCTCTTCCAAAAGTAAGCTGCGAAGGCTCAACCCAACCATTGGGAATGGCGACATTTTACGAGTTAATGGACGCCTCAAACATGCCTTTTTATCAGAAGCGGAACGACTTCCCATTATATTACCAAAAGATAATAAATTGACTACGCTGCTTATAGCCCAAGCACATGAGTGTACGTTGCACGGTGGGGTTCAGACGACGCTGAACTTTATCAGGTGTCGGTTCTGGCTTATTGGCGGGCGATTATCCATCAAGAAATACATAAACCGCATGAAATGCTTTCGCTATCGCTGCCAACCTGCAAGCCAAATCATGGGGTTTTGCCCGCAGCCCGATGTAATCCGGCCAAACCATTTTCACATTGCGGTATAGATAGGGTTCGCACTTCAAAAGGCAGGGGGCATCAAGTGCACAAGGCATACATTGCGCTAATCGTATGCTTCAGTACTCGAGCTATCCATCTCGAGCTTGTAGCGACCTTACGAAAAACATGTTTTTGTTGGCACTACGTCGCTTCTTTACAGTTCGAGGCTACAGCTCCGATATATACAGCGACTGGGCTCAACATTTGTAGGAGCAAACACCGTGTTGAAAGACGACATCGCTCAGTTTCGAAATCAGTTATAGGCCGGTGCACATTATGTATCCGTTAGAGGAGTTTCTTGGCACTTTATTTCCACCGGGTCAGCCAATTTTGGAGGTATATGGGAGGCAGGAATAAAAAGCATGACGCACCATCTTAAACGCGTTGTCGGAGAAGCTATAGAACTATACAGTGCTAAAAGAGGTAGAAGCTGTACTCAATTCGAGACCACTGACCCCTCTCTCAAATGAAACGGACGGCATTATTGCGATTACACCTGCACATTTGTTGAATGGAGGTCCCATGATAGCACCACCCGAGCCAAGCTTACATCAAGGCTTCCAGGCTAACCCGTTGGAACCAAATACAACAAATCAATCAACATTTTTGGCAGCGCTGGAGCGCCGAGTATTTGAGGGAGCTTCAGATTCGAAATAAGTGGCAGCAATCGCAAAAAAATTTGAAGATAGGTGACCTGGTTCTTTTACGCGACGAACGGGCACCGCCTGCTCAATGGCTTTTGGGTCGAGTTATCAAAGTACACCCTGGTTGAGATTCTCATGTAAGAGTTGCAACTGTACGTACCAAAACAGCAACTATAAAAAGAGCAATTTGAAAACTAGTAACGCTTCCCATCGATGAGCCGTGTATGACGCCTACGGAGGGCGGATAATTGTTTCGTCGTACAGGACGAGGCGGAATGTTTAGAACTATCTACTTCTCGGAATCGTCAACCGGTTACTTCAGTGTAATCTCTAAGTCAGCATCACTCTTCAATACTGAAATTGAATACCGAGCTATATTTGACATTTTGCTTCTCGTTATGTTCGTTCACGTTTTCATTTTTGTATTTTCTTTACTGAATAAACGAGATTATTAATATACATAAAGTTATTGCGGTGTAATTAAAATTATTTGGAAGATAATACATTTCGCTGGAGAACAATGATTGTTTCCGATCAGCTATAATACGAGCTTAGTTCCGATTATACTTTAAATATCTCTATAATTCTTTCTATGTCCCCTTTGAATAAAAGAGGAGCGGTTTTTATTTCAGTGCTCTGCAAAGTTGAAACTGTGTCTTTGTTAGTAGGAGCATTACGACTATAGTGATAGTAGTTTAGTCGTTGATTAACGTGCAATAAATCAAGATAGATAAACGCACTTTTTTCCAACATTCGAAAAATATTTCGGAATATGCTATGGAAATATTACTTTTTCCATGAGAGCAACTGAAAACTAAAATAAAATGTAATATCAACATTTAAAATCTTAATCTTACGCACTTGAGCTTTTGTTTGCAAAACATATTATTTTGAATTACATAAATAGCCCATAAATTCCTCCGGTGTTCTTCTCCGTGTGTTCAGCGACAACTGACACATTCAATAAATAAAATAGCGAAACAATCCGTGCGAATCGAGTCCGCACAGCTACAATGATGGTCCTTTCAAGGTTCAAAAACTAAAAAAAATATGCTAGCAACAACAACTTCTTAAAATGTTAGAATATATTACAAAACTTATCATGTCGAAAATAATAATATGTCAATTTTAAAAATCGGTTGACAAAAAGGCAGTAATAATACTAAAACAGCAGCCTTCGTGGTGAGGTGGTAGCGTGCCCCGCCCCACACACCGAAGATACTGAGTTCTGGGCAAAGCAGCAAACATTTTTTTCAATCAGAAATCTGCTTTTGTGAAAGGATGAAGTGGAAAAAAAATCTATATATTTGAATACATTTTTGTTTGAATCTTGTTTTCATTTCAGAGTTTCATAGAACAATATTTGCCCCCAGATGTAAGAAGTGCGAAATATAGGAAGAACGATCGGGTTGGTTTTGTGCCCTGCGCTCGCTTGTTTAAGACCCCAGATATTAGGAATGTTACAGCTGCCAAGAAGATAGAATGGTTTTATAACAATAGTCCAGATTTTTCAGTTTGGTTGTTAAACAAACTTCTGGTTCTGGACTCTTTCAGTCAAATTCAACCCAACCTCACCCCACTCGCTCGCTCGATCAATGCAGTTTTAATTTAGATTTAATAAATATCTATACATCCAACAAATTTCGTACATAAAAATTCAACAGCAATTAAATTCATATATTTTTTTTACAATTTCCTCTATTACAAATGCATCCGATCAAAAGTGCCCATTGCCCAAACACACGGTAAACGTAATCCATGCTGTAGCAGCTCTTGCTCTCGCCAATTAATTTATTATCAATTAGTGTAAAAGTTTGGGTTACACATCACAAGATAAATTAATATTTTCCTAGTTTGTAATATAACAGGGAGATAAAAAGTGTAAAACGTAACGACACCAATGACCACGGCAAGACGTGAATGAGTTATTCAGAGTTAGCCAAAGTTATGTAGTGTAGAGTTCTGGTCACAAACTGGGCGCGCAAACGAAGAAGCGATAACCAAAAATTACCAGCTGCGTTACAGATAAATATAAATGGCTTTACCTGCAAAGTACCGAACAAATTTAGTAGTTAGATATTGTTAGAAAGGCTATAAGAGTCAAATAGAACTACATGCAGCTGCGCACATACATATTTACAGATATAAAATTTAACATACATAGGAATTAGTACTGCAATACAACGGATATGAGATTTCAAGCAAACTAGCGACAGTGTAATTTGAGGATTAGTTGCAAACACGTAGTGGATTTTTTTTATAAAAAGTTAAAGCTGAACACCGGATGGATCTGTGCCTGTAGATAACTATGTAGATATTACTGTATAACAATTACCCTATAATTAACCCATTCAGAAAAATCATCATTCTGTAATAGATCTGAAGTTTATTCCAAAATTCTGTAACTATCCTGAAAACTGCGCAACTCATTAGTTGTCAATAATGAGGCGTTGAGGCATGACCGAGTTTGTCTGGACGTTGGGGCATTGCACTGTCCGCAAGTGGCCCAACGTAACCAGGCTTATTCATTTCATGTACCTTAATCCCGCGGTACCGGCGTTAGGTATAATGCCACGGGGGGAAAGGCGCTCTTTGACATTCGTCAACTGCGTCATCACTAGAAACGCCATTTTACTCACAGCATACCATAAATGTATGTCTGTGCACATACAGTTATTTTGAACTGGCCGGTTAAAAAGTCCTCACATTGACTGAATGTGTCCATGCGTTACCAGAATTTGTTTGACGACCAAACGGAAGAACACCACACAGGTGCCAAGACCCATTTTATAGAATAAATCCGTCCTCTTGGCAAATACTAGAAGTTTTTGAGGACCTGGGTTGATTTCTGTCTCAAGATCTGGCAACTCTGCCATTCCTTATAGTTTGAGCTTTGACCTGACGACCACAAGACACGAAAAAAGAACAAGCTTATTTACTTCCTGCAGCTCTCTCTTCCAGCAGCTCGAACTGCTTACAGTTGCTGGTACTGACGATACCTTAAGTCTTCGCTCTTCAGAGATTTGAGCCACTTTGTTCGTCTAATATCGCAGGCTCTGCACGCTATCTTAAAAATTTTGCAGCCCCGCGCCTTTGGCCATGCCCTTCCTGCTTAGCGGATCGTAGGCAACTCCTGTCTCCAATTGATTTCTCCCAAACGGATTATGGCGTGTGTTTTTAATTCTTTGAGTGCTACATCCTCCTTTGCCAACTCATTGGTCTTTTCGTTACCTTCTATCCTTTTATGACCGAAAACTTAGTAAATATGTATGGTCCCACCTGAGCGAGGTTTTTCAATGCCAGTTCAGAACACTTCTTCATGAAGTACTGTGTAAGATAATTGCCTTACTATAAATATATACTGACGCTACAGCAGCTTAAGCTCGTTTCCTACAGAAATTCTGCAGCTTTCTTCACGGTTTTAATTTCTGCTTTGTAGACGCTGCAGTAATCTGACAGTCAGTAGGATCTACTTATTTCTCTATCGACTCAGTAAAGAGCAGACCCCACCCCTTATTTTGAACAGTCCGTATACACGGGTATAGCATATTCTGCCATCTCTGTACCCTGGTACTAACTTCCGGCGCAATCGTGGCCCCAAAATATCTCTCGAACCTCAGCACGGCACCCGATATTATATGGTCCTATACTATTACGGGATGTGTAGTATAGCTTGCAATGCTATTGTCGGCGTAGTTTTTCGGACTCCCGTTATGCTATCATTGATATTACGGAAACCTCCTCAAGTTGTTTGGTATACGTTTTTTTGTGTAACTGTCCATCAAACAAGAACCCGATAGTAATTTATGGGTTTAACAACTACCATGGATACCCAAAGAGAGAGTTGGGGTGATAGGCCACATGCACATCGTAGCATTATTTTGCATGCATACAGTGCGCGGAAGCTTTTTTTGCTCTCCATTTCTGCACATTAGGGAAACTTAATTCCTAATGGAAGGCTCTTCTCCAAAAACACTTTTTTATACTCAGCTGAGCAAAGCTCACAGAGTATATGATCTGGGCGAAAAAAGAAATTCATTTAGCCATGTCCGTCCTTCTGTCCGTAAACACGATAACTTGAGTAAATTTTGAGGTATCTTGATGAAATCTCATCGCAGATCACTATTTAAAATGAACGAAATCGGATTATAACCACGCCCACTTTACGATATCGAAAATTTCGAAAAACCAAAAAGGTGCGATAAATCATTACCAAAGACGGATAAAGCGATGAAACTTGGTAGGTGGGTTGACCTTATGACGCAGAATAGAAAACTAGTAGAATTTTTGACATTGGACGTCGCACGGCCCACTTTTAAAAGAAGGTAATTTAAAAGTTTTTCAAGCTGTAATTTAGCAGTCGTTGAAGATGTCATGATGAAATTTGGCAGGAACGGTACTCCTATTACTATATGTGTGCTAAATATAAATATAAAAAAGTGTAATGATATGGTGCAACAAAACACAAAAATATAAGAAAATTTCAAAATGGGCGTCTGGAATACTTTTAATGCCATAAGTCGAACAAAAATTTACCAATCCTTGTGAAATTTGGTAGATGCATAGATTCTATGACGATAACTATTTTCTATGAAAATGGGCAAAATCGCCTGAAGCCACGCCCAGTTTTTATACACAGTCTTTCCTACCGATCGGCAGTTAACACCATAACTTCAGCAAAAATCGATATATCTTTACTAAACTTAGTTCACTTACTTATCTGAACTGACTTTATTTTGGTATAGACAATAGCCGAAATTCGACTATGACCACGCCCACTTTTTCTATATCTAAGATTACGAATAATAAAAAAAATGCCTTAATTTTTTACCAAATATGAAAAAAGGGATGAAACATGGTAATTGGATTGGTTTATTGAGGCAAAATATAACTCTAGAAAAAACTTTGTGAAATGGGTGTGACATCTACCATATTAAGTAGAAGAAAATGAAAAAGTTTTGTAGGGCGAAATCAAAAGCCCTTGGTATACTGCTCTTGGTATTACATATATAAATAAATTAGCGGTACCCGACAGATGATTTTCTGGGTCACCTTGGTTCACATTTTGATCGATATCTCCAAAACGCCTTAACATGTACAACGAATGGCCACTCCCTTTTAAAACTCTGATTAATACGTTAAATTTGATACCCGTGTCATACATACACATAGTAGAGTCGCCCCTGGTCCACCTTTATGGCGATATCTCGAAAAGGCGTCCACCTATAGAACTAAGGCCCACTCCCTTTTAAAATACTCATTAACACCTTTCACTTGATACCCATTTCGTACAAACACATTCTAGCGTCACCCCTGGTCCACCTTTATGCCGATATCTCGAAAAGGCGTCCACCTATAAAACTAAGGCCCTCTCCCTTTTTAATAATCATTAACACCTTTCATTTGATACCCATATGGCACAAACATATTCTAGAGTCACCCCTGGTCCACCTTTATGGCGATATCTTGAAAAGGCGTCCACCTATAGAACTAAGGCCCACTTCTTTTTAAAATACTCATTAACACCTTTCATTTGATTCCCATATCGTACAAACACATTCTAGAGTCACCCTGGTCGACCATTATGGCGATATCTCGAAAAGGCGTCCACCTATAGAACTATGGCCCACTCCCTTTTAAAGTACTCTTTAATATCTACCATTTGATAACAAGTTCCAGGGTTACCCTAGGTTAACTTTCCTACATGGTGATTTTTCCTTATTTTGTCTCCAAAGCTCTGAGCTGAATATGTAATTTTCGGTTACACCCGAACTTTGCCTTCCTTACTTGCTTAGAGAGTCTGTTGCAATGAAACAATACGTGCTCTGAGTTTTAAATTTCGGTAATGTGGATGCAAAAGATCCTCGTCTGTCCTACGCTTATAAAGATATTTCTTAAAACCGCCGTGCTCACTCAATATCAGCGTGAGGTGGTAGTTCAGTTTGCCGTACTTCCGCCCGTACAAATGTGCTTTATTCTGAACTAACATTAAAGTCCAGCGCCTTTTCTTCGATTCTTCCCACCTAGCTATTATTTTGGCCTTGCGCTTTTCTTGGCATGTTCAAATGGTCGGATGAAAGAAGGATCGCGTCGTCGGATACTGTCCGATAAGCACATGCTATTCGTAAAAAAGTATTACGGTAGGGTGTTAATATACATACCTTTTTGGTGTATCATTTTAGATCCGTGTCGTACCGGTGCTGCCTATAATATTGTTACGAATATTAGCAAAACTAAGGGGTTCCGCTATCTCTAGGCCGACGCTGAGCAGTGACGTGAATTCATATCAATAATTCTATCATTAGGTATCTACATAAACGAAACAATAATTGCGTCTACACATATGTACCTTGTACGTATACGAGCAGTGGAGAGTCAATGCACAAACACATGCTTATTTCTGAGATACTCCTGAAAGTATGCAATGAGAGAAGCTATAAAATCGTGCAATTGTAGTTACAGCTGAGAAGTTTGAGATTTGATGGCTACTAGTAGATTCTGGAAGCGCCTAGTAGATGCGAACGTTGAAATCAGAGAGTATAAAAGGCAGCAAATGTAGAGGTGCTGGAATTCAGTTTGACTTGAGCTATCAAGCAGTTTCGATTAAGACGCTATCTAGCTAGCCATAGCAGTATTATTTTGAAAGTCAATTTCATTTAAGCTATCAGTTTGGTTATTAAGCCAGCTAGTTGCAAAATATAAGTGTTATTGTGAAGTACTTTAATAAATGCCATTTTTCCATTATTCAATATTGGAGTTATTTATTCAACAGTTTAGTGATACGAACTTATCAAAAGGGAAAATAAGAGGATTTGCAAGTAAATTCTTTACAATTGGTGTCAGAAGAGGAATTGTTGAATACATTCCAGAGGACAACAAGGACATGGCAAAGTTCAGTGAATTGAAGATTCAGCAACTGAAGAAGGAGTTGGAGTGCCGTGGATTGAATACAAGCGGTGTTAAACTTTAACTTCAGGCACGGCTACGAGAGGCAATGGAAGCACAAGGAATTGATGTGGACGAGTATGTCTTTCATCTTGATGGCGACGAGACAACAACAAAAATTGAGGAGAAAAACGAAACACCGCAGACAATGGCGAACACAGACTTGAACACAATATTAGCTGCAATATCTGCACAAACGTCGACAGTAACATCCAAGATGGAAAAACAACTAGAATCGCAGGAAACCCGTATAACATCGCAATTGGAAGAACAGAAAACGTATATGTCTTCACAGATGGAATCCCAAGAGACACGAATAACATCGAAGGTTGAAGCACAAGAAACGCGCATTTCAGAAATGTCACCGCAAATGTCATCTCAACTGGAAGAGCAAAAGACATATATGGCATCCCAACTGGAATCACATGAGACACGTATTACAGAAATGTCGACACAGATTACATCAAAGATGGAAACACAACTGAAAGAGCAAGAGGCGCGTATATCATCAAAACACGAAGCGCGTATGGACGAGAAAATAACGCAGTTTAAAGAAAAATTCGAGGCAGAGATGGATGCTTTGAGAGGTCGTATACAGGAGTTGCAACTAATTCGCCCAGTAGTTTCAGCAAGCAATACGAAGGTAAAAACTCCATCTTTTGACGGCTCTGTGCCTTTCCAGGTGTTTAAGATTCAGTTTGAGAAGACCGCAGCAGTGAACAACTGTAGTGCGGAAGATAAAGCTGCTGCACTATTCGTGGCATTGAAATGATCTGCTGCTGAAATCCTACAGACTATTCCCGAGGGAGAGCGGAACAACTACGAAACATTGTTGAGCGCTCTAGAGAGGCGATACGGAAGCGAACACAGGAAGCAGATACACCAAATAGAGTTGCAAAATCGCTACCAAAAAGCTAATGAGACTTTGCAAGAGTTTGCGTCAGATGTCGAAAGGCTTTCACATTTGGCGAATGCCGATGCACCCGTGGAATACACCGAAAGAGTAAAAATTCAGAGCTTTATAAATGGCGTACGGGACGTCGAAACGAAGCGAGTCACATGCGCAAACCCAAAGCCAACATTTGCAGAGACGGTATCACATGCATTGACTCAGGAAACCGCCTCACTATTGAGTAAACCAGCATGCAAAGCTCATCGTGTGGAAATGGAAAAACCAGAGTGGGTAGACGCAATATTGGAGGTGCTGAAATGATCGCAAAAGCGGAGTGAAAAAGTTATCAAATGCTTCAAATGCGGGAAGCCCGTCACACTGCACGTCATTACGTTCTTGATCCTAGTGGGTTCAACAGCATGGGTGGTCTTAATAACAAAGCTGGAGGGGACGAGCAAGAGCGAGAGCGAGCTCCAGCTATTGAATTTCCTGTGATATCTGTGTCGCAAATTTGTAGAAAATCGAGCAGCCTTACCGTCAAAGGAAATGTGGATGGCAAGGAGCATGTACTAACTGTAGATACGGGCGCATCTCATTCCTTGATACGATCTGATTTGGTCAACAGGAAAATAAAGCCATTACCTGGAGCAAGATTGCGTATGGTTACTGGCGAGTATAACCAAGTCCAGGGAGAAGTGGTATGTGTATTCTTAATTGGGGAGGTCATGGTTCTACATAAATTCGTTGTGGCAGAGATCGTTGATGAAGTCATATTGGGAGTGGATTTCTTAGTTGACTATGACATCAGGATCGATATGCAGAGAAGGATAATGCAGCATAACAATAAGTATATAACTTCAAGTTGGAGAAAGGGTTCAGTAGTAATCGAGTAATGGTGGAAAAGACTCGACAAAGGCCACGAAAGTCAAAAGAAAAGGTTGATGGATTGAATGGGCCAAATAAAGCGAAATTAAAAGTACTTGCGAAAAAAAGACCGGCATTGACAAACCCTAATGGACGCACTAAAACGACTGAAAGAATATTTCAGAAAGAATGCAAGGGTGGGTTCAAGCCAGCGCGCACTACTCTTGTGAAATGTTATGACGATAAAGAGATGCAAAGTCAATCCGTCAAGTGCAAGCTCTGCGAAGAAGTTCATTGGCCAAACAACAGAGTGCGAGGGAGCGATCAAGAATAACGAGTAGTAAGATGAAACGCAGGTACAATGAGAACAAAAATTCGGAAGGTTTCATGGAGGGAGATTTGGTACTGTTAAACAACCCTCACCGGAGGAAAGGTGTTCCCGCCAAATGTCGGTGCAGTTGGGAAAGCCCGTACAAAGTTGTGAAGAAGATCAGTGATACCATCTACCGCATACAAACCACTGGGAAACCACGGAGTAGAAGAGTGGTACATTTGGAGATGCTAGCGGCGTTTAGATCGGGAGATATGTCTGATCGGGACGATCAGACTTAGGTGGAGGGCAGTGTTACGAATATTAGCAAAACTAAGGGGTGCTGCTATCTCTAGGCCGATGCTAAGCAGTGACGTGAATTCACATCAAAAATTCAATCATTAGGTATCTGCATAAATGAAACAATAATTGCGTCTACACATATGTACCATGTACGTATACGAGCAGTGGAGAGTCAATGCACAAACACATGCATATATCTGAGATACTCCTGAAAGTATGCAATGAGAGAAGCTATAAAATCGTGCAATTGTAGTTCCAGCAGAGAAGTTTGAGAGCGGATGGCAACTAGTAGATTCTGGAAGCGCCCAGAAGATGCGAACGTTGAAATCAGAGAGTATAAAAGGCAGCAAATGTAGAGCGCTGGAATTCAGTTTGACTTGAGCTATCAAGCAGTTTCGATTAAGACGCTATCTAGCGAGCCATAGCAGTATTATTTTGAAAGTTAGTTTCATTTAAGCTATCATTTTGGTTATTAGTTGCACAGTATAAGTGTTATTGTGAAGTACTTTAATAAAGGCCATTTTTCCATTATTCAATATTGGAGTTATTTATTCAACAGTTTAGTGATACGAACTTAGCAAAAGGGCAAATAAGAGGATTTGCAAGTAAATTCGCTACGATATTATCGAGCTGATTGCGTTAGATAAAAGATAACGAGTAGCTTCGCTTGGGCCCCCGCTGTTGGGCATTATTCGCATAAGGGCTTTAAAAACGTTCTCCCCCACCGACCTGAAATGCCCCATAAGAATTAGTTTGAGTCAATGTATATTCCCATATATTTCAATAAAGTCTTTGATTTAATTTCATATTATCCTCTGATTAGGACCAACTCGTCCACTCTTTTGGTCACCAAAACCACTTCTGCCTTATTGCTAGCTATCTCCAGCCCCATGCTCTTCAGCTATTCTCTTTTTATTCCAACGACATCATTACATAATTCTTGGAGCAGATCCCGTTTGGACACCTAATCTGTGTATTCAGAGTCCATCTGTCATAAATTTTATAGTTTAAAACAGAAATGAGCAAGTGTTATTTAATTCTTTCGTATCGGTCTGTTCAATTCCCTTTCTCTGAAGTACTTCGGAAGCATAGTTCCCACCACCGTAAATGGGGACTCACATAATTTCTGAGAGATAACACAAGGGGACTGTGGGCCATCTATTGCTATCAACGAAGGAGTATTCCTGCTCTTAAGCGCTGTGATCGCTGCTTTAAAAGTAAATTGGCATATTTTAATTTACGTCCTTAAAGACGCAGGTCGCCAGCATTATAATAGAAGAAAGCAAAAAGATCTTAATGTATTCCATTGTCCACATTGTCATTAAGCGTAGAGTTTTTCGTGTAAGTTTTTTTCTATCGGGGAACTTGCTACCTACCGAAAGAGTACGACTAGTTTAATGCAGTGGACGTATATTTTCGTAAACTGTCTGTAGAAAGCAGCCACCGTGGTGTGATGGTAGCGTGCTCCTCCTACCAAAATTTCAGAAATAAAGTTTTTCAATTAAAAGAAAAATTTTCTAAGCGGGGTCGCCCCGGGTGTCTGGCAATCGTTCCGAGTGTATTTCTGCCATGAAAAAATTCTCAGTGAAAACTCATCTGCCTTGCTGATGCCGTTCGGAGTCGGCATAAAACAAGTAGGTCCCGTCCGGCCAATTTGTAGGGAAAATCAAGAGGAGCACGACGCAAATTGGAAGAGAAGCTCGGCCTTATATCTCTTCGGACGTTATCGCGCCTTACATTTATTTTTTTTATTTTGTCTGTAGAAAGCCAGCATGTTCCTCCACTATAACAGGCACCATGTCATTAGGAGCCTGTATCTACGCGATTTCGTTTCATAAAGGGGAGGTAGAATGACAATGTTTTATACAAACAGATGTCAGACGATGCCCATTTGATGATTTTCATCCAGGGGGTATATTCTACTGCACGAACCGAGTTTTACCGATGCCGCCTCCATACGAAAGCCTTACCATAGCAGTGACTGCTGCTTTGGCGGACGGTTATTAATCCTCATATTTAAGATTGGATAGCTGGGCGGTAATTTTACCCGGATTAGCTTAAAAACTTCAAAAAAGGGAAGGATGAGAAGGAAAAGGCAAAAGCGTCAGCACCCGGGGTAAATATCGCTCCTCAGTGATGGTTTAGACGCGCCTGGCCAGGAAATTTTAAAGTGGGTGCATTCAGTCAAGGATTGGTCTGCCAGTTCGGATAAATAACTTAAGTTAGAACGGGAGCTAGGCAAGGAATTAAAGTAAAGTCTCTCACTGTTACGGGCTGCATTAAGAATTTTAAGAATTTTGTAACGTTTGAATACAATGGTCGACCAAACTGACTGGAAAAGCGACCGCTTGGCATGGTCTGGTGAGACAGTGTTACAATGTCTAGGGCAGTTAACTGAAAAAGACTTAGCTAGTCTCATAACAATGAAGCAAGCTAGCCGTAATGACAGGATCAACATCTTTAGATCTGCAAAGAAAAGCGAAGATTGAAGTCTTAATATTGAAAAACCATGTACCCCAAAAGCTGCAATGCAGAAAAAAGAGGGAAATAATAGCATAGGAGAAACGACGACGAGGTTAAAAAGCTAATGATTGAAAACTAATAGCCTCCAATTAACTCGATGACTAAAATGAGCTAACGAAGTTTCGAAGAAGTCCTACACGTGACACTAGTGTATTGCAGCAACCCCAATAAACAGATGTCTACCAAGATTTGGTAGAAGGGCAACCGATTGTAGTCATGATCAAACTGGAGAAAATTAGCTGCTACAAGTCTATTGAGAAGCAAGAAGGCGGTGAGGGTGGTGATATAGCTCTTATCCCCACGATATGAAAGACCAAGGTTTGGATCCAATATATGGTAAAGACAGAGCACACCGGGGGCCAGAACTTGAGCTTTCAAATTAATTTAAATTAAGAAATTGGAAGATGTGTGCACTCATAGCTTGGGAGATTGTCCTTCGGCGCGTGCAGTGTTTATATGCGCCTTAGAAAAAACAACCCTAGGGACAGCAGCACCAATAGACTTAAAGCAAGGGAGGTGGAAGGGCATAGAGAGCCTGAAATTGTTAATACCAGTATTTATTCAGCACTACGCAGGAATAGTGCAGTTGCAGTCAAAAAATACTAGTTGTGGACAAGTTTAGGGTTTTCTAATTCTATTGAGGTTTCATTTCAAGCTCCCATGTACGCGTGTGGCCTACTCATATAATCATACATACACATGTATCCACATGCTTATGTGTTCACGTATGTTTTATTTCCATCGCATGAAACTGCAATATGGCAACGTAATTCAGAGGTTAAAACGCATTTTCATAATTTAGAACATAGTCAGCAAAATCGAGCATCAAGTTTCCTTCCAAAAATTATTTCGTGCTCGTATGCACATATACACATACGCAAATACTACTTACATCCAATGGTATTCCATTTCGCTAAAATTTTGTCCACTCTCTTCAAACCTTTGACTATCAAGTTTCACATTGACTGCAAAATGATACGCCTCTCTGAAAGTATCATGCATTTAGTAGTTTTAATGGTCAAATGAAAACAATTTATTACAGTTCAGAGTACTTGTAATCCCCGATTTAAAATAAACCAAAGTACGCGTCCAGTTGGTTTATATAAGCACGCACACGTACGCATGTATGTTCAAATGTTGCAGATAGGTGAACACATGAACTGAATATGTAGTTTATTTATACCATAATAGTTTCAGCCATAAATAATAATAACAATGTAAACAAATATTACTTTTGACCATACCAAATAATAAATTTTGGGTTTATATATTTGTAAGCTTCTAATTTTTTAAGAGCATCATGGTTTTAGTGCGAGTGACATGGAAAAGTTTTACACGGTTGAAAGTTTGAGTCAGAATTTCACAAAGTTATGGACTTAAGAGATTTTTAGCATATTTCTGGTCTAACTTTTGGGAATTTACTACTTACCTACTTTATTGGCGCTTAACCGTTTAACCCTCCGATAGATTGTGACGTCTTGCCAGATGAGAAGGCTTTATTTTCGTGAATAACTTTACTGCTACCCACCCGATCATGAAAGGCTTTAGTGAATTTTTATGTTTAGAAGCGGTCTTTATAATAATTCGGAAATCGATATTTTTTTATTTTTAATTTATCTTTTTTTGTACCAAAGTTGATTAAGTCACATTTTATCGTTGTCGTCTTGCTAGACGAACATATTTTCAAGCCTATAAGACCTTATAATTCGTATTCATTTCAAAATTTATCAATAAAAATTCAAACTTATTTCTGGGTAATCACAGTGTGCGACGAGTTTTCTTCAAAATTCAGATATTTGTGAATAAAGTTCAAAGTGTAAAATTTTGTCTGGGCAGACGGCGACGCTAAGGTGTGTTGTTCTGACCTAAATTTGTATATCTGCATACATTTTAATACGTTTTTTCCGTCTAACTCCCCTCGCCCGTCTACACTTTTTCCTAATCTTTGTATTCACTCCTCCCTCCGTATTTTTCGCTTCATCTATCTCCATCTTCGTCTCATTCTATCTCTTTCTCAGACTCCTTCTCTCTTTTCTCTTCTCTCAAGTTTTTCTCATTCTTCTTAATATCTTATTGCCAGTCCCAGAGGGTGATATGTATTTTGTTCCAGTCCCATTCCGAGTCTCAGTCTCAGTCCCACTCAGAGTCAGTCTCAGTCCCACTCAGAGTCAGTCTCAGTCCCAGCCCTAATAGTTCCAGTCCGTCTCTGGTCTACTTCCCGGGAAAAAGCATCGCAAATACTAATATAGGCAAATTTATATACCAAATTCAGGCAAATCGAATAGGACGTATGTAAGTAGGTATGTAGGTATTATTAATTCATGTCTTTATTTCGGCTTCGCATGCATAATTTTCAGTTTTGCCAGGTTGATGCGACTAAATCGAATATCACAATGAAAATAACTTAAAAGCTCTCAGCAACAGCTTTCGTTTGATGTCCAAAATAAACACACATTCTAGGGGTGCCCAGGTCCACGTTTTGACTTATATCTCGAGACCCTAGTCACCGATAGATATGAAAACTACCCTGTACTAAAGCACTCATCAACAGCTTTCATTTGATATTCATATTGTATAAACACATTCTAGGTGTGCCCGGGTCCACGTTTTGGCCTATATCTCGGGACCTTAGTCACCAATAGGTTAGAAAACTACCCTGTACTAAAGCACTCATCAGCAGCTTTCATTTGATATCCATAATGTCTAAACACATTCTAGGGGCTCCCGGGTCCACTTTTTGTCCTATTTCTCGAGACCTCAATCACCAATATGTATCCTGGTCCACTTCCCGGAAGAAAAATTATCCGACATTTTATTCTAGATCTAACGCTACCTACATACCAAATTTCAGACTAATCGAGCCATATATAGGACAGTTTATAATAAATCGGTCCTTGGTACACTTCCCGAAAAAAAAACTTTTCACAAACACTCTCCGGGTTCCTATTAAGTTAGCCTAAAAATTTCATAGCAATCTTTCTATCCGTTTTCGAGTTATGGAGTGACAATCAAAATGTACACTTCTTTTTTTATATATAGACTAGAAGACCCGGCAGATATTGTCCTGCCCTAAATTTGGCCTATCTGCATACATTTTAATAAGCTTTTTCCATCTGACTCTGCACTCCCCCCTCTTCACTTTTCCTAATCCTTTTATTCACTCCTCCCTCCGTCTTTTTCGCTTCATCTATCTCCATCTTCGTCTCATTCTATCTCTTTCTAATCTCCTTCTCTCTTTTCTCTTTTCTCAATTCCTTCACATTCTTCTGCATCCCTTATTGCCTGTTTCAGAGGGTGGTATGTATTTTATTCAAGTCCCAGTCCCACTCTGAGTCTCAGGCCCAGTCCCACTCCGAGTCTCAGTCCCAGTCCTAGTCCTAATCCCAGTCCCAGTCCGTTTCTGGATTAATATATTACTCTGTAACAAAGCACTCATCAGCAGCTTTCATTTGATATCCATATTGTATAAATACTGTCTAGGCATTCACTGGCCCACGTTTTGGCCTATATCTCGAGACCCTGTACCTGTAGTAACCCCCGCGTGAGGTTTACGCAACTTTTATGAAAGTTTGAACAAAATCGACCGACGCATCTCTTCAAACACCGGCGACCAACTAACACACATTTTAGCCTTTATTTTTATATATATATATTTTTATACTCAGTTGAGCAGAGCTCACAGACTATATTAACTTTGATTGGATAACGGTTGGTTGTACAGGTATAAAGGAATCGAGATAGATATAGACTTCCATATATCAAAATCATCAGTATCGAAAAAAAATTCGATTGAGCCATGTCCGTCCGTCCGTCCGTCTGTCCTTTAACACGATAACTTGAGTAAATTTTGAGGTATCTTGATGAAATTGGTATGTAGGTTCCTGGGCACTCATCTCAGATCGCTATTTAAAATTAACGATATCGGACAATAACCACGCCCACTTTTTCGATATCGAAAATTTCGAAAAATCGAAAAAGTGCGATAATTTATTACCAAATACGGATAAAGCGATGAAACTTGGTAGGTAGGTTGAACTTATGACGCAGAATAGAAAACTGGTAAAATTTTGGACAATGGGCGTGGCAACGCCCACTTTTATAAGAAGGTAATTTAGAAGTTTTGCAAGCTGTAATTTGGCAGTCGTTGAAGATATCATGATGAAATTTGGCAGGAACGTAACTCTTATTACTATATGTCTGCTTAATAAAAATTAGTAAAATCGGATAACGACCACGCCCACTTTTTAAAAAAAATTTTTTTTAAATTCAAATTTTAAAAGAAAAGTTAATATCTTTACAGCATATAAGTAAATTATGCCAACATTCAACCCCAGTAATGGTATGTTGCAAAAAATACAAAAATAAAAGAAAATTTAAAAATGGGCGTGGCTCCGCCCTTTTTCATTTAATTTGTCTAGGATACTTTTAATGCCATAAGTCGAAGAAAAATTGACCAATCCTTGTAAAATTTGGTAGAGGCCTAGATTCTAGGACGATAACAGTTTTCTGTGAAAAAGGGCGAAATCGGTTGAAGCCACGCCCAGTGTTTATACACAGTCGACCGTCTGTCCTTCCGCTCGGCCGTTAACATGATAACTTGAGCAAAAATCGATATATCTTTACTAAACTCAGTTCACGTACTTATCTGAACTCACTTTGTATTGGTGTAAAAAATGGCCGAAATCCGAATATGACCACGCCCACTTTTTCGATATCGAAAATTACGAAAAATGAAAAAAATGCCATAATTATATACCAAATACGAAAAAAGGGATAAAACATGGTAATTGTATTGGTCTATTGATGCAAAATATAACTTTAGAAAAAAACTTGGTAAAATGGATGTGACACCTACCATATTAATTAGAATGAAATGATAAAGTTTTGCAGGGCGAAATCAAAAGCCCTTGGAAAATTGGAAGGAATACTGTTCGTGGTATTACATATATAAATAAATTAGCGGTACCCGACAGATGGTGTTCTGGATCACCCTGGTCCACATTTTGGTCGATATCTCGAAAACGCCTTCACATATACAACTAAGGGCCACTCCCGTTTAAAACCCTCACCCTGCTCCACCTTTATGGCGATATCTCGAAAAGGCGTCCACCTATAGAACTAAGGCCCACCCTCTTTTAAAATACTCATTAACACCTTCCATTTGATACCCATATTGTACAAACGCATTCTAGAGTCACCCCTGGTCCACGTTTATGGCGATATCTCGAAAAGGCGTCCATCTATAGAACTTAGGCCCACGCCCTTTTAAAATACTCATTAACACCTTCCATTTGATACCCATATCGTACAAAATAAATTCTAGAGTCACCCCTGGTCCACCTTTATGGCGATATCTTGAAAAGGCGTCCACCTATAGAACTGAGGCCCACGCCCTTTTAAAATACTCATTAACACCTTTCATTTGATACCCATATCGTACAAACAAATTCTAGAGTCACCCCTGGTCCACCTTTATGGCGATATCTCGAAAAGGCGTCCACCTATAGAACTAAGGCCCACGCCCTTTTAAAATACTAATTAACACCTTTCATTTGATACCCATATCGTACACACGCATTCTAGAGTCACTCCTGATCCACGTTTATGGCGATATCCCGAAAAGGCGTCCACCCATAGAACTAAGGCCCAATCCCTTTTAAAACACTTATTAACACCACTCGTTTGATACCCATATCGTACAAAAAAACTCTAGAGTCACCCCTGGCCCACCTTTATGGCGATATCCCGAAAAGGCATCCACCTATAGAACTAAGGCCCACTCCCTTTTAAAATACTCATTGGCACCTTTCATTTGATACCCATATCGTACAAACAAATTCTAGAGTCACCCCTGGTCCACCTTTATGGCGATATCTTGAAAAGGCGTCCACCAATAGAACTAAGGCCCACGCCCTTTTAAAATACTAATTAACACCTTTCATTTGATACCCATATCGTACAAACAAATTCTAGAGTCACCCCTGGTCCACCTTTATGGCGATATCTTGAAAAGGCGTCCACCTATAGAACTAAGGCCCACGCCCTTTTAAAATACTCATTAACACCTTTCATTTGATACCCATATCGTACAAACAAATTCTAGAGTCACCCCTGGTCCACCTTTATGGCGATATCTCGAAAAGGCGTCCACCCATAGAACTAAGGCCCACGCTCTTTTAAAATACTCATTAACACCTTTCATTTGATACCCATATTGTACAAACGCATTCTAGAGTCACCCCTGGTCCACGTTTATGGCGATATCCCGAAAAGGCGTCCACCCATAGAACTAAGGCCCACTCCCTTTTAAAACACTTATTAACACCACTCGTTTGATACCCATATCGTACAAAATAAATTCTAGAATCACCTCTGGTCCACCTTTATGGCGATATCTCGAAAAGGCGTCCACCTATAGAACTTAGGCCCACTACCTTTT
Source organism: Eurosta solidaginis (assembly GCF_040869045.1). Taxonomy (NCBI): domain Eukaryota; kingdom Metazoa; phylum Arthropoda; class Insecta; order Diptera; family Tephritidae; genus Eurosta; species Eurosta solidaginis. The sequence continues at coordinate 210,550,519 of NC_090320.1, read as the reverse complement.
AAAATTATCATTAACACATTTCATTTGATACCCATATCGTACAAACAAATTCTAGAGTCAGGCCTGGTCCACCTTTATGGCGATATCCCTAAATGGCGTCCATCTATAGAACTAAGGCCCACTCCCATTTGAAACACATGTCATACAAACACATTCCAGGGTTACCCTAGGTTCTTTTTACAACATGGTGATTTTCCTTACTTTGTCTCTACAGCTCTCAACTGAGTATGTAATGTTCGGTTACACCCGAACTTAGCCTTCCTTACTTGTTATTTTTAACACTTCACTATAATATTAAAACGAAATGCAGATTTTCGTTGCTTTTGAAATTCGGCTCAAAAATTGCACATTGAACAACTAAAGACTCTCCTGTATTAAAAAAAATGTCATAGTACCTCTAAATCGGGGGCCCCCTCAGAAGCCCCCCCCCCCCCCCCCTCCCCCTATCGACGGGCCTGATGATGTGCTATACTTGATATCATTCGCTATAATATTTTTTATTGATAAGCAGGTTGTTTAATTAAACACCTAGCAATTACACGGAAGTATATCCGCACCACCTGAAAATATGAGTGCCACTGCGTATACGTAACATTTTAATATTACGTATAAACAAATAAAAAAAATTGCAATAAAATAATATTGCGACTACAAACTGAGATATAACCTATCCTGTATTTCAATATAGATCAAACTACATACGCGGTGCAAACAAATTCAAAATTGGTTCAGTAGTTTAGGAGTCCATTGGCCTCAAACCTGTGACACGTGTTTTTTGCGCTTCTTTTCCTGTTACCAGAAAGAGGAACTTACGGCGCGGGTGTTCAACCCCTGATATCAATGTACTCAGCTTACGCCAGTAATTGCACGCTCTTATAGAATATTATTTTAGAGCGGTTAAAACCTTCACCCTGCATGAATTCTCGTTTAGTTTCGAATGGTTCTTGAAGGTCTTTCCCAATTCTGACTGCGCTGTTGTTCAACGTCATTTAGCAAAGCTGTATACGTTTTTTTGTGGAAACCAAATTCACACAAAGCGGAATATAGGCAGCTTCTTTTCGTGCTAATAAGGCGGACTTAAGTCGAAGAAGAGGTGTTGTGTGTCAATTCTTTTTTTTCGCTTTGGCGCATAATGGAAATGTTGTCGATTTGAAGCTGCACTAATAAGGTCCAATCTACCGGCTCACAGTGGGCTTCAATCTTTCTTACAATACGCTCTAACAGGATAATTTTTTGCGATATTAAGACGGCTGATTCTGTTAAAGTTGGCGCAATTTGCTACATCCCCTTTCTTTTGGACTAGGCAAAGAATATTTAGATTTAAATCATTGGAAATGCACTCGTCCCACCATACTTTGCAAAGAAGCTGATGCTTGTGCTTTTCCGACCCCTCTTCGCTGTATTTGAATAGCTCCACAGGCAATAAATTTTTGCCCGTCGCCTTGCTGTTTTTTAATCTGGTTTTTACTATAACGACTTTGTCTTAATCGGATAGGGTTATCTTAATTCCTTCATCATCAATTGCCGGATCGGTTTCATCATACCTGGGTGATACATCGCCGTCTCCCTTTTTTCCTTTTAGAAGAGCATAGACGTGTTCTCTCCATAATTTAAGTACTCTTAGGACTTTCGCTACAAGGTCGCCATTTTCGTTTTCACAGGAGTTCACCGCAGACTAAAAAACTTCCAGCTGTCGCCAAATCTTTTAGTAGAATTTGCGTGCGGTATTCCTCATTGCTATCAGCTCAAGCTACTCGCACTCACGCCCTTCTGCCTCTGCTTTTTTCCTCCGGTAAAGGCGTATCGCTTACTTTTTCCACTCGTGCTAGCGCTCACATCCTCATCTTGAGCTTATATGTTTAAAGATACTCATAAACGGAATTTGTGAACATTTATTTCACACGCCATTAATTATCAAGATAGAGCCTCGTTGTTGATGACGTTGAAGAGGACGAGATTCCGAGCATCATAGTATTGGTTTGTTAATGAAGTGCGGGTTGCAGCTATAATATTTTACGTATAAATGGGTACTGTTGTCGGGATGAACGTGATTCTGAGCAATACTCGATCATACTTGAGTGAGCACAGATTCACTGAGAATTTTTGGATTCCTATTCCATTCTCCCTCTCCTTGTAATTCCGTACCATATTTCCTTCTTACGTTATCATCCGCATAACAAACTTACAATGGCTTTAAAACTTCCTGTGTTTAGTAATGTTTGTGATGCTGTCAAAATGGACGCAATTCACAGCTGCAGTTTACATCTATAGCACTGTAAGTAGGGCTTTGATATCTGGATGGTTGGAACGGGCGGGAATCAAAGCACCCCACCCTATTTTATTATTTTTTATTTATTTAAGATAAAAATTATATGCGTTTAGATAAAGAGCGAGTCAGAGTTATCAAAACTATTTCAACGCTTATTGAAATCCTGACACAGACAACGGAAAGGACACTCAATAAGACAACTAGACTGAATGTAACCATAGTGTTACCAGATTTTGTTTAACGATCAAACTGAGAAACCCCAATGAGGTACTAGGACTTATGTTATAAAATAACTCCGTCCCCTAGGCATTTTGTAGGGCCTAGGTTAACAGCTGCTTCGATATCTGGCAGTTGTGCCGCTTCTGGTAGTAATCTCGCAAGCGCAAGACACGAGCACAGAACGTGCTCAACCGTTTCCAGCTTCCTATCAATATATATGTATTGTAACGAATTTAAGGAAATCCTGGTTATTTCGAGACTTCTGCTAACGTTCGTATCCCTGAACTGTCGAATAAATAACTCCAATATTCATTATTGCAATATGATCTTTATTTACTCTACTTTGGTAGTAGTACAAATAAGTACTTCACAACTAGAAAAAATAAAAAAAAACACACAAATAATGCGTGTTTAAATCAAACTGTATACTGACTGTTCAGCTTGCACTGCTTTTATACTCTCCATTTCTCCTAAAGTCTAGTAATTTCGCGAAGAGTTGTATCTCATGCTTGGTTACCAGCTATATACATGTATGTTTATGCTTTTCAACTAGCAATATGCGTGTGTATGTGTGAGTAACTACTTCTGCTGATGACTAATGTGTGTGTGTGAGACATCTCTTTGTTGCCTTGTACATAAGAGTCGCCGCTTGCTGTGTATTGTTGTCGCGATTATATACTAACCGCGTAGTGATGCTAATATTCCTCACAGTATATTAACATGACTGCCGCTTGAGCACGCTTCCTCTTTCTGCTGCTTTCTTCACGGCTACGATTCCGCCTGAAGGGCACTGCAGTGATCTAATAGCCATTAGGATCAGCTTATTTCTGGACCGACACATTACAAAACAGACTCGATCCCTTCTGTTAATTTGGAACCATCGGTTTACACCTGCATAGTGTTTTCCGCCATTTCCGCACCCTTGCGCAAACCGTCCATTTCAATGACGCTTAAAGCCGCAATAAAGGTGGAATGTAAATGTTAGACAATTCGTTTAAAATCAGCAGCATCTTTCTAGCATTTTTAGATATAATTTAATTTGTTTTCATTTAAAACTTGGAATAGAAATAATAAATCAATTGCCTGAATTTCTACAAAAAATCTTAAATCCAACATATTTAATATCAATTCAATTTCCAGTTGTCAATTTCTTTATCATTTTCTGATTCGATAAACTGTTGCTGTCTGTAAAATGTTATTTGCGAAATTCACTGCTAAGCAATCTTGACATAAACACAGTTAAATAAATATACATATTAGTGGTAGCGCAAAAACATACATACATACATATTCCGTTCTTAAATGCGTTTAAAGTTTACATATATCGAGTACTCATGTATGTGTGTATGTTCTATAAGAATACACACACCTATATATGTGTTAATATAAGCCGTGTTTTTTAACACGCGTATATCCGTTTACGCCTAAACTTGATATGGAATGCTGAGCGACAAACTTTAAATACACCTCGGAAATTGCTGCTCATAAATTTTGTCCTACTAAAATTCAATACGCATTATACTCAGATGTAACTGAAATATGTGTCTTTGTTTCACCCTCTACACTAATTCTATGTATCCTATGTGTGTCCACAATTCATCGCAACTGATTCAGCTATATGTTATACCCTATGGCCATCAGAGCGTTGCGTCTCCGCTTTTCGGTACACCCTGTTGCTGTAGCTAGTTGTTTAACCACAGCCGCTAGATGGGTCTCCTAAGCATTATCTAAGCGAAGATAGGCGTTTTTTAACACGCGCAAACGAAACGTATACGCGCGTGTTAAAAAACACGGCTATAATATAACTGCTACTAAAGATGTAAATAGTGAATCAGTGTCAGTAATATAGAAGAATTGCACAACAAATACCTACAAATTGAGTTCATACCATATGTACTATATACATACATACATACATACATACCTCGTTGTGAGGATAGCGATAAAACACGCATAAGAAACACACATCTTCCAGTATTGTAATGTACGCATGCATGTAGAAATGTGCACACATATACTCAATTTTATGTATATAAATCAAGCCGGAAGTACGATCACCCTGCGGGAGTGAGTAATGCTTCTGAAGCCTTCTGGATAAGTAAGAGTTTAAACTGTTAAATTATCCAGTTCGAAGTTGAGATGAAGTCACGTGCGTCTCCTTGGGGAGGTTGCTTTCCTAAATTGCACTTTTGGGTATTTATCTTTAAGAACGAGGCTCAATGGGTAATCCCTCGCACAGTGATCCGACGCCTTTTTATCGATGCTTTTGAGGCCCTTATCATGCTCATTTTTCGTACGACTGAGTCCTTAAGTACCGAATATCTTCGCAGTGCTTACCATTATGACTTTTTAAGTCTCTGGGAGGCGAGGCTTCCTCAATCGGATGTCTGTTGGGATGCTCAGGTTTCTGGATATTAGGCAGCAACTGTTTGTTAAGCATTTTCTTTTTCAAATTTTTGGGGTTTATTCCCGCCTTATTGTGTAGGTGATATACTGGGGACATAAGAAGACATCCCGTGGAAGATAAAGATCGAACGATGTAATCTGACGCCTTTTTATGGGTGCTTTTGAGGCCCTTATCATGCCCCTTTTTCATAAGGCTGAGTCCTTAAGTGCCGAATATCTTCGTAGTGCATACCATTATGACTTTTTAAGTCTCTGGGAGGCGAGGCCTCCTCAATCGGATGTCTGTTGGGATGCCCAGGTTTCTGGGTATTAGGCAGCAACTGTTTGTTAAGCATTTTCTTTTTCCAATTTTTGGGCTTTATTCTCAACTTACTGTTTAGGTGATGTACTGGGGACATAAGAAGACATCCCGTGGAAGATAGCGATCGAACGATTTAATTCAGTCGGTGACGTAATGCCATTCAAGTTGATGTCCAATATGGTCGACATTTGCTTTGTGAATGTTCTAAATAAGGTCGGCGAGGATTTGGCCCGTGACAGTGTCATATTTTGCGAGAAAAAAAATGGAAAGACGCTTAGAAGATACCCATGATTTTGTAGTAGAGGTCATTGATGGATGAGCGGGGACCTCTTGCCATTGTCGTGCACTAATGGTGGGAAATTGAGCTTAGATATGTAAAATTTTAACAAAAGTGGGGATAGCACACCACCCTGAGTTACGCCTTGTTTAATTATTCTGCGTTTAGATATTACGTTCTTGAAATACACCGATACCCGGAGACCACACATATGATTTGCAGTCCACTTAGGAAGAAGGGTGCACCATTCCAAATCTTGCAGTTACGTGCTGTTGTTGACTGTACTAAATGCTTTTGATAAGCCTATTGCTACGAGGAATGTTCCATGGTCGGACTCTTGATTCAGTGCAAAATTCATCAATGTTTTAATGGCGTTCAGCGCGATGTTGCAGTGTTATTTTCGGAAGTCATGCTGACGGTTGGGAAGCCGCAGGTTTGTGATGAAATATGGAAGCCAGTGGCATGAAGTGTCTTAGCCACTGATGATAGGGGAGAAGATTCTTCTACGTTAGATGCAATTGGACAAATACAGCTTAAAGACGAGCTCTTTTACCCCATTTCGTGAATTTATCCTGCTATTGAACTTTGCTGCATAAGAGAGATAATCGAGATAACAAAGTTGTCCTTATACCACTATTATTAGCATCGAAAAATATGTGCTTTAAGCCAAGTCCGCCCATTGGACTATCCATTTACATGATAACTGAAGCAAAAATTTAGATACCTTTTAAAATTTGATACACTTGCTTATCTGGACTCAGAGCAAAATTGTTTGATAGCCACGCCAGTTTTCCAAAAAAAAAAAATTGCTGAAAATCTGTCCTTAACAATATTTTCAATCCATTATACAATGGCGGCCGCCGTGGTGTGGTCGCTCGCCTATTATACCAGAGGTCCTATAGGCCTAGGTTCAATGAACGAGGGACAATTTTTTTTCAACTACAAAAAATATTTGATAAAATCGTCGGTAGTGGGTTGGCGAACACTCCAAGTGTGTTTCTGATCCCTAAATAAATATTTAGGGAGCGTCCTGAGAATTTGCTCGAAAACTTTAAAAGGAGCACGACTCAACTTGGAGGAAAGCTCGGCTTTTTTATTTTACTTCTATCTAGATAACTCATATTCCCATTTGAAATTGGCTCCCTGGTTCAATAAGGGTATAAGGAAGTGTCAGTAACACACAGAGTTTGTGGTGCACTGAGAAGCTTCTTTGTCTAGCGATTGTCTGCACTCTAATGCAGATAGCGGAAGTTCTTCTGTTTGAAGTACTTTGCAACGGATGTGAGACTCTTAGATAGAGATAGTCAAGCAGCCTACTTCTTGGACGCTTAAAACGTAAGCGTTCCATGCATAGAGCTATATGTTCTGGGATTTTAATGATGATACAATTTTTATTCCTCTAGCATTCTGCCAGAGGATTTGTTGTCGAGAGGAAGGGTGAGTGTAGTAGTTTAATCCTGATGTCGCTCTAGGGCAGAACCGAATACAATCTTACTACTTTACAATTTTACTGCACCTTAAATTACAATACAAGTATATTGAGAGGAATTTGAGCCCTTGTCGGTGTGGGTTGTGGAATCCCTGATATAAGCAGTGCTGCTGACCGCTGCACTCTATTAATGTTATATACATTTTAAAAATGGGTCTGATGACAAACAAACCAAAGATTATGTATGTCTTTTAACTCCACATTTTTTCCATGGCTGCTTTGAAGACGGAGGCAGTTAAGGCCTTTCTGGGTCAGTCCTAGCCATGCTTGCTCTAGTAAAGTAAAATAACTCCAAAGTGTTTAATATTTACACACTTCGCTGTAATAAATTTAAGGGCAGTTTCAGGGAACGCGTCCTTTACAAGAATTGATGCGTTCTACATTAGCTTGCCTAGATTCTTAAAATATTTTCCGGTTGCTGTTATAGTGAAATCATCGGCGTAAGCAATAAGGGCATATAACATAATCCCGACTTAATAACACATAATCTCGACGCGGCCAAAGCCCGACAATTACAATTCATATCGGGGTTAAAAAGGTCGGGATTATGAGGTGCACCCAATCAATAGCTTGGCAACCGATTCTTTCTAACTTCAATTCAACGTTAGGTTTCACAGTAGAGTTAACAATCCCCTATTTTTAATGAAAGGAATAACTTTTTTAGTCTACGGTTGTAAGACGTACTCATGATCTTCGACACTTTAGAGTATCACGCTTGGGTCCACGCCTCTCCCACTAATTGGGACGTCTACGGAGCAAGCTATGAGGGCTGAATGAATTATTTTTGAATAATTAATAGCTTATGGATTTACAAAATATTTACCTATTGGGTATCTAAATTTTATATTTGTATTCGTTTCCGCATATAGCAATACAACTTGTTCTCCCTTATATTTGAATACACACGCCGTTTATTGTCCCAATTGCATTTCTATTCTTTGAGTTTCTATTTCAGGATGTATTTATGTAGTATATCTGTATGTCAGTGCGTCACACGGATTGTTTGATTTCGTTGCATTTATTTCAGTTCTTGATTTTCGCTGCTTCGCTACTTCCGTTCTTTGTTTGCTAAACTCTGGTAACTGTTGCTATGTTGTCAATCTTTGTTTTTATACTCAGTTGAGCAGAGCTCACAGAGTATATTAACTTTGATTGGATAACGGTTGGTTGTACAGGTATAAAGGAATCGAGATAGATATAGACTTCCATATATCAAAATCATCAGTATCGAAAAAAAATTTGATTGAGCCATGTCCGTCCGTCCGTCCGTCCGTCTCCCCGTTAACACGATAACTTGAGTAAATTTTGAGGTACCTTGATGAAATTTGGTATGTAGACTCCTGGGCACTCATCTCAGATTCCTATTTAAAATGAACGATATCGGACGATAACCACGCCCACTTTTTCGATATCGAAAATTTCGAAAAACAGAAAAAATGCGATAATTAATTGCCAAAGGAGGTTAAAGCGATGAAACTTTGTAGATGGGTTGACGTTATGACGCAGAATAGAAAATTAGTAAGATTTTGGACAATGGGCGTGGCACCGCCCACATTTACAAGAAGATAATTTAAAAGTTTTTCAAGCTGTAATTTGGCAGTCGTTGAAGATATCATGATGAAATTTTGCAGCAACGTTACTACTGTTACTATATATGTGCTAAATAAAAATTAGCAACATTGGATGAAGAACACGCCCACTTTTTAAAAAAAATTTTTTTAAAATCAAATTTTAACAAAAAATTTAATATCTTTACTCTATATAAGTAAATTAAGTCAAAATTCAACTCCAGTAATGATATGATGCAACAAAATACAAAAATAAAAGAAATTTTCAAAATGGGCGTGGCTCCGCCCATTTTAATTTAGTTTGTCTAGAATACTTTTAATGCCATAAGTCGAACAAAAATTTACCAATCCTTCTCAAATTTGGTAGGAGCATAGATTCTATGACGGTATCTGTTCTCTGTGAAAACGGGCAAAATCGGTGGAAGCCACGCCCAGTTTTTATACACAGTCCACCGTCTGTCCTTCCGATCGGCCGTTAACACAATAACTTGAGCAAAAACGGATATATCTTTACTAAACTTAGCCCGCGTACTTACCTGAACTCACTTTATCTTGGTATAAAAAATGGCCGAAATCCGACCATAACCACGCCCATTTTATCGATATCGAAAATTACGAAAAATGAAAAAACTGCCATAATTCTATACCAAATACGAAAAAAGGGATGAAACATGGTAACTGGATTGGTTTATTGACGCAAAATATAACTTTGGAAAAAACTTTGTAAAATGGGTGTGACACCTACCATATTAAGTAGAAGAAAATGAAAAAGTTCTACAAGGCGAAATCAACAGCCCTTGGAATTTTGGCAGGAATACTGTTAGTGGTATTGAATATATAAATAAATTTGCAGTACCCGACAGATGATTTTCTGGATCACCTGGTCCACATTTTGGTCGATATCGCGAGAACGCCTTCACATATACATCTAAGGGCCTCTCGCTTTTAAAACCCTCATTAATACCTTTAATTTGATATCCATATCGTACAAACACATTCTAGAGTCACCCCTGGCCCACATTTATGCCGATATCTCGAAAAGGCGTCCACCTATAGAACTAAGGATTACTCCCTTTTAAAATACTCATTACCACCTTTCATTTGATACCCATATCGTACAAACACATTCTAGAGTCACCCCTGGCCCAAACTAATGGCGATATCTCGAAAAGGCGTCCACCTATAGACAAATGCCCACTCCCTCTTAAAATGCTCAGTAACACCTTTCGTTTGATACCCATATCGTACAAACATTCTAGAGTCACCCTTGGTCCACCTTTATGGCGATATCTCGAAAAGGCGTCCACCTATAGAACTAAGGATTACTCCCTTTTAAAATACTCATTACTATCTTTCATTTGATACCCATATCATACAAACACATTCTAGAGTCACCCCTGGCCCAACCTTATGGCGATATCTCGAAAAGGCGTCCACCTATAGACCTAATGCCCACTCCCTCTTAAAATGCTCAGTAACACCTTTCATTTGATTCCCATATCGTACAAACACATTCTAGAGACCCCACGGTCCACCTTTATGGCGATATCTCGAAACGGCGTCCACCTATGGAACTAAGGATCACTCCTTTTCAAAATACTCATTACCATCTTTCATTTGATACCCATATCATACAAACACATTCTAGAGTCATCTCTGGCCCACCCTAATGGCGATATCTTGAAAAGGCGTCCACCTATAGACCTAATGCCCACTCCCTCTTAAAATGCTCAGTAACTCCTTTCGTTTGATACCCATATCATACAAACACAATCTAGAGTCACCCCTGTCCCACCCTAATGACGATATCTCGAAAAGGCGTCCACCTATAGACCTCATGCCCACTCCCTCTTAAAATGCTCAGTAACACCTTACGTTTGATACCCATATCGTACAAACATTCTAGAGTCACCCTTGGTCCACCTTTATGCCGATATCTCGAAAAGGCGTCCACCTATAGAACTAAGGATTACTCCCTTTTAAAATACTCATTACCACCTTTCATTTGATACCCATATCGTACAAACACATTCTAGAGTCACCCCTGGCCCAAACTAATGGCGATATCCCGAAACGGCGTCCACCTATGGAACTAAGGATTACTCCCTTTTAAAAAACTCATTAACACCTTTCTTTTGATACCCATATTGTACAAACAAATTATAGCGTCACCCCTGGTCCACCTCAATGGCGATATCTCGAAAAGGCGTCCACCGATAGACCTAAGGCCCACTCCCTCTTAAAATGCTCAGTAACACCTTTCATTTGATACCCATAACGTACAAATAAATTCTAGAGTCAGCCCTGCTTCACCTTTATGGCGATATCCCTAAATGGCGTCCATCCATAGAACTATGGCCTTCTCTCTCTTAAAATACTCTTTAATACCTTCCATTTGATACACATGTCATACAACCACATTCCAGGGTTACTCTAGGTTCATTTTCCTACATGGTGATTTTCCTTATTTTGTCTCCATAGCTCTCAACTGAGTATGTAATGTTCGGTTACACCCGAACTTAGCCTTCCTTACTTGTTGTAATTTGATGTTGTAGTATTTGCTATAAGTTTTATTTTGCGGTACCCACTCACAATCGCCACAGTCCTTCCTGAAGTTATTTATTTCATCTCCGCAATCGACATGTGAACGGAAACGTTCGTTATCTGTCTGTCAAACAAATTACCGTTCGCTTTTGCTTATTCTTCGCTTCTCTTATTTTTCTGGTTTGTTTTCGATGCAGCAAACTTCCTGGCGTTATATGAAGACTTTTGAATCTGATTGTGTGCGTGCTATCATTTTTATCTACGACATATTTTTTGTAACAAATTTGTCCTCTATCGCTTTTACACCGAGTGCTACAGGTAAAATTTAACACAGCGAATTTCGATCTAAAAAGTGATAGCCCCTACTTTTCAATAGGGTTCTAGGCTTAAAAGTGGTGATACCGAAAACAAAAAGTGCCCATTATAGAAAGAAGCTCAAATGTCAACCCCTTAACACCGGTATTTATATTGACATGATGATAGACTTCAAATTTGTCAAGATATTTTGTATGAAGAATAGCTGTGTTTTTTTTATACTCAGCTGAGCAGAGCTCACAAAGTATATTAACTTTGTTCGCATAACGGCAATCCGTAACGGCGTAAACTAATCGAGATAGATATAGACTTCTATATATCAAAATGATCTGGGCGAAAAAAGAAATTCATTTAGCCATGTCCGTCCGTCTGTCCGTCCGCCCGTAAACACAATAACTTGAGTAAATTTTCAGGTATCTTGATGAAATTTGGTACGCGGGTTCCTGGATACTCATCTCAGACCTATTTTAAAACTGAGCGAAATCGGACTACAACCACGCCCACTTTTTCGATATCGAAAAACCGAAAAAGTGCGATAATTCATTACCAAAGACGGATAAAGCGATAAAACTTAGAAACAGAAATAGAAAATTACAAAAATTTTGGACAATAGGCGTGGCACCGCCCACTTTTAAAAGAAGGTTATTTAAAAGTTTTACAAGCTGTGATTTCTTAGTCGTTTAAGATATCATGATGAAATTTAGCAGGCGCGTTACTCCTATTACTATATGTGTGCTAAATAAAAATTAGCAAAATCGGATAACGAACGCGCCCACTTTTAAAAAAATTTTTTTTAAAGTCAAATTTTAACAAAAAATTTAATATCTTTACAGTATATATGTAAATTATGTCAATATTCAACTCCAGTAATGATATGGTGCAACAAAATACAAAAATAAAATAAAATTTCAAAATGGGCTTGGCTACGCCGTTTTTCATTTAATTCGGCTAGAATACTTTTAGGGCCATATGTCGAACAAAAATTTACCAATCCTTGTGAAATTTGGTACGTGCATAGATTCTATGACGATAACTGTTTTCTGTGAAAAAGGGCGAAATCGGTTGAGGCCACGCACAGTTTTTATACACTGTCGACGGTCTGTCCTTTCGCTCGGCCGTTCACACGATAACTTCAGCAAAAATCGATATATCTTTACTAAACTTAGTTCGCGTACTTATCTGAACTCACTTTATCTGGGTATAAAAAAATAGCCGAAATCCGACTGTGACCAAGCCCACTTTTTCAATATCGAAAATTACGAAGAATAAAAAAAATGCCATAATTCTGTACCAAATATGAAAAAAGAGATGAAACATGGTAATTTCATTGGTTTATTTACGCAAAATATAACTTTAGAAAAAACTTTGTAAAATGGGTGTAACACCCACCATATTAAGTAGAAGAAAATGAAAAAGTTTTGCAGGACGGAACCAAAAGCCCTTGGAATCTCGGCAGGAATACTCTTCGTGGTATGACATATATAAATAAATTAACGGTACCCGAGAGGTAATGTTCTGGGTCACCCCTGATCCACATTTTGTTCGATATCTCGAAAACGCCTTCACATATACAACTAAGAGCCACTCCCTTTTAAAACCCTCATTAAGACCTTTAATTTGATACCCATATCGCACAATCACATTCTAGAGTCACCCCTGGTCCACCCTTATTGCGATATCTCGAAAAGGCGTCCACCTATAGAACTAAGACTCGCTATGTTTTAAATAATCATTAACACCTTTCATTTGATACCCATATCGTACAAACACATTCTAGAGTCACCCCTGGTCCAACATTATGGCGATATCTCGAACTAAGACCCATCCCCTTTTAAAATACCTTTCGTTTCATACCCATATCGTACAACACATTCTATAGTCTCCTCTGGTCCATTTTTATGGCCAGATCCCGAAATGGCGTCCACCTATAGAACTATGGCGCACTCCCTTTTAAAATACTCTTTAATACCTTCCATTTGAAACCCATGTCATACAAACACATTCCAGGTTTACCCGAGGTTCATTTTACTAAATGATGATTATCCCTTACTTTGCCTCAAAACTCTCAGCTGAGTACGTAATGTTCGATTACACCCGAACTTAGCCTTCCTTACTTGTTACATATATATTCATATGCACTTAGGCCCGATTTTTTAATAGTTGGTTAAGCTAAGCTTAAACTAAGTTTGCTTAAAATCTAGTCAAATTTAAACGCCAGTTAAACTATTGAGCAGTTTCTCAGTCACAGTTTAAGGCCGCCTTTGGGGCAGGCTTTTTGTGCTTCAACATTGGTTTTTTATTATCTAGATGATTTGTAGATACGAAAACAGCTGGATTTTGCTTACGCAACAAACATTTAAAAGATATTTCCCAAGCGAAATATATGTCTAATTTCGGAGGTGATATCCAACATATTTATCTAGTTATTCTTAAACCAGATAGTTCTCAAGTCGATATCCAACTTCATTCTCCAATCACTATCCCACCTTTAAGCAATTTGGTAAAATTTATAGTTTTCGAGTTGATCACCAACGTCATTAGCATTTTCAAATTATTATCCAACCTTTGAGAGATTTTGAGAAATGTATAGTTCTCAAGTGAATATTCAACACGTTTCTCTAGTTGATATCCTACATTGGATATCGAGTTGAGGTGAAGTTGAAAAAAAATCTCCAAGGTGGTACCATTTCAGCTATAGGTTATACCAATGTCCAACAGAGGTTCGTGTCTCCGCTATTAAGCACAATCCGTTTTGTAGCGAGCTATTTAACCACTTTTGCGATTCTTCAATAACTGCCGCTAGATGGATTAACTAAACAATATCTAAGTGATGATAAGCTTTTTTAACGCAAGTGTAGATGTATATATGTACATGTAAAAATAAACACGGCTAATATATCGCTAACCTGAAACAGTTTAAAGAACAATATCTTAAATAGCAAAGACAGTCTTCTAAAACATAAAACTACATTTTCGCGGAAAATAGTTTCACTATCAAAATTTGTAAGTTGTTTTGTGATAAAAAAAGGTTATCGCGTCGTAAGTATAGCAGAAATATGTGCTTTAGCATTCTCAGACGGACTCAGTTTAACGAACCGAAGGTTTTTAGAAAAGCATAGACCTAGAAAATCATGCTAAATGAAATATATCGTGATGTAAGTATCTGCCGCCAACGTGGTGTGGTGGTAGCGTGCTCCGCCTACCACATCGAAGATCTGAGTTCAGTTCCCGGCCATAGAAACATCAAAAATGTGTAAAGAAGGTTTTTAAATTAAAAAATTGCCCCTCGGCAGTGATTTGGCAAAAATAAAAAAAATAATAATTTAAAGGAGTACGACTGAATTGGAAGAAAAGCTCGGCCTATATCTCGTCGGAGGAATATGGTGCCTGGTATTGCATCATCATCACTGATTGGCACATAACCGCCTAAGCGATTTTGGCCATTTCGTAACAAGTCACGCCATCCCTGTTTCGAGTTACATATCTGACGCCAATTGGGAGCACAAAGTGAAGGTGTCCCCTTCTTTTTCCTTACTTTCGGCTTTTAGTCGCTGCACTATCGCCTTCTCTACGTACAGCTAATAATTATACCTTCTTCGATACTTGCCGTCGGCATTACGAACAGGACCATAAATCTGCCAAAAACAAAAGGCCTACCAAAAGAGTTATGATTCTTAACGTAATACAAGCTGCAGCGAATATAAGCCCAAAAGATCGCTGTCAATTTGATATCATGTGAATGGAAAATTTTACCATCGGATCCGTTAAGCCTTTCTTGAAGCATTTAGTTATCTATAAGAAAGGGTGATTGCTTAGTTAGCCTAAAAGATGCAGCGCCAATTATTATGATGACAATTCTTACGATTGACGTTTGGATTGAATATTCACTTCAATTTATAACCCAATGCAACGCAGCACGTCAATGTCTTGCACAGGTACGTTATGACAATTATTACCACCAGAACGATCAACTAGTCGCCAAGAAAAGCACTCAAAAAAATGTACTTGTATATACATGAAATCTTCATCCTGAAGCTTGAATCTGTCTTTACATTCTAAGTACGTAACACCCCTGCAGTTCACACATCGGGTATTAAAGGTCTTTAAATTGCGGTGTTGGCACAGTCAGTAACAGATAACAGTCTGGGTTGAGTTATTCTCTTTGATGCTGCGTTTATCTTCACTAAATAGAGGCACGAATATAATTTTTATTTTAAGCTTTATAGTACTGATAAAGTTTTTAAGGACATCGGTATGTCGACCTGCATCCATAAATATTAGGGAGTGCCCAAAAATTCGTTTTTTAATAGTAAAAATATTGTACATAATGTTGTTGTTGTAGCAATGTGATCACTCACAAATTTTCATCAGTTTCTTTTATGCTCGGCGACTATATTGGGTTCGTGTAGCATACAAGCGACCGGCCAATTGCCTTAAAAGGGGTAATGCGCGTTTTTTGTTTTTGAATCAAGTGCTGCTGACATAAGACTTGAACATTTTCATACGGCTCTGGACTTATATATCCATAATGTACGTCGAATGTAATTCCCAGTATTTTTGGGTGTAGGATAATCGGTACTGTAACGCCTTTGACATGGATGTCCAATATGGTCCACGTTTGATTTATGCACGCTGTAAATTAGTTTTCAGAGGATTTGGTTGGTGATAGTGCCAAGTTTCGAGAGGTAAATGTTTAGCTTTTAACTTTTGGAGGTGTTTCGCCGCGACTTTAGTTTTCCCATACAAATCTCATAAAATTTAATTTGAACTCTGGCTTCGAATAATGTCAGAGGATGCTAGAACGCATGTGGGGCCTTTCACCTAAACTCTCTCCTTGGGTATTTATGGCAATGGTCAAGCCCATACTTTACTTAAGGGTCCCTGGTTTGGTAGACGGCCAGACAAAAAAAAAAGCGTATACCAAAAAATTTTGCAGTATGCAGATAATCAATAATAAGCATAACGGGAGCCCTAAAAACTACCCCGACAACGGCAGACATGCCATTCTAAACATAACGCCCGCAGATCTAATGACCAAAATTATCGCATTAACACGGCACGGAATATATGGTCAATGCCTTAGCTTCGAAAGAGATCTTGAGACCACAATTGAGCCAAAAGGTTATCGTCAGGGTGAAGAAATGACAGAACAAACTATGTATATACGTGTATGCCGATAATTCTAAATTATAGAAAGGAACCCATCTGCTGTTAACTGTATTGATCCTAAAATAAGTAGATCCTACAGGCTAGCAGATTAGGCAGCGTTTGTTAGGCGGAAATTATAGCCGCGAAAGCAGCAGAAATTTTGGAAGAAGCATACCTAAGCTGCAGTAGCGTAAACATATAAATATATTGATATTCAGGTGGCGATTAAGGCAATAATCTCACACAGTACTTCTAGAAAAAGTGTCCTGGAAAGCACATAAACATTGAAAAAATTTCACTCAGGCCGGACATTACATCTGTACTGGGTTCCCGGTCATAAAGGGATAGAAGGTAGATGAGTTGGCAAAGAAGGGTGCAGCACTCTCTGAATCGACGGCATACGTCCCAATCCAATACGTTTAGGAGAGAAAAAGGTGACAGTAGTTGCACATGATCCATGCAGGGAAGGTGTGGACAGAAGCGCGGTGGTGCAAAATTTCTCAGATCATAAGCAAATGCTACGACGTAAGACTAAAAATTTTCTTATATCTCTGAAGGGATAAGATTTAAGGCTCACGATAGGCATACCAACTGCACACTGTCTTCTGGTGTCAAATGCTTTTTAGTTAGGCCCCGTCAGTGATATCAGATGTAGGAAGTGCGAGCTGCAAGAGAAACGGTTGAGAAAGTTCTGTGTTCATTTCCTGCGCTCGCCAGGTCAAGGCTCCAGCTATTAGGGCCGACAAGGTTGCAAGATATCGAGGTAGCAATAAACCTAGTTCCTAAAAACTTCTAGTATTTGCCGAGAGGAGGCAGTTATACTCTAACATAAGTCCTGGCACCTGATTTGGATTCTTTTGTTTACTCGTCAATTAAATTCTCGTAACACTATGGCAATATTCAGCCTATGTGAAGTTTTTATTGACCGTCGAGTTAAGCCTACCTAACTGGCCTCGAACAAGGAATAAACGTGTAAAGTTTGCAAAAAATCTGTAAGAACATATAGTCGGCCCCATGAAAGACTAGCATAATTCGTTGGTTGCGTGGAAGACCAAAACGGTTCAATTGTTCGAGTGAAAGACTGGCATGTTTGAGTTGTTGGATCGACGAAATATAGCTTGTGATTTGGGTATTAAGGGTACCCATACAATTTGCATGGAAAGATTTAAGTTACGGTGAGGTCCCTCTAAACATTGAACTTATTACAGGGTACGAATGTCTTTTACAGAATTTTCACTACAGAAAAAGAGAGCAATTTTTCTTTTGACACACCTTAACAAAGATATAATGGACATTTTTCATACATACATTCATATATTCAGTAAAATTCAAACTACCTTGAACAATGGCAAACAGCTGGGGCTTTGCAAAACTGAACAAAGTGCGACAGTGCAAGGCCAACGCTAATGGTGTGATATCGCTTTTGAACTACTGTACAGGTGATACAATTTACCGCTATTACAGTACTATATTACGACTATAAAAACTATTTATTCAGCACCACAAAAAAGTTTATTCCATTCACGTAAGTGTGGCCTATCTCACTTCACGCTTCTTACGTATATTTTTTTGTAATTTTTTTGCTGGTTTTGACTGTTGTTCTCGCTTCCCCTTTCGCTAGTTGCCATTGCATTTCTCCTTCGCTAAAAGCGGATTTTTTCATCATTATATGGGATTTAATTCTTTTGTTTTTTAAATCCACTTTTTTTTTGGTCGCAATTTAAGCGTTCGTTCACACAGCAACTGAACCGTTATAGGCATATATTTTTTTTATTGTTTTATCGTAATGTTGCATAATTGCAAGCGGAAATATGAATATAAAAAAAAAATTTATGTATGAATTATATGCGGTCGGGTGTAGCATCTGGCCTTTGGCATTTGCCACGAGCTTCGATATTTTACTGTTATTGCATTTCGACGTCGCTGAGCGCTGTACTTGACTTGCGACATGGCACGTCCCTGGAGGCGCTTACATTTGACTGGCCCGCTGATTTATGGTGCTCCGTGACACTGGCAGTAATTTTAATGATTTTCCATGCACCAAAATCTGCTGATTGCATTCAAATCTGGCACAAGTTTAGTTTAGCTAGAAAATATGAAAACACGCAAAATTAAATATTGTAATGAATTTACTTGCAATTTCCTTTATTTTCAATCTTCTACTAAGCTCGAATCATTAAACTGTTGAATAAATAACTCCAATATTGAATAATGGAAAAATGGCCTTTATTAAAGTACTTCACAATAACACTTATACTTTACAACTAGCTTGCTTATTAACCAAACTGACTGATAGCTTATATGAAACTCTACTATTGCCCGACAGATTGCGTGCTTAATCGAAAACTGCTTATAGCGCCCCTACCGCTGGTGCTTTTATACTCTGTGATTTCCTCGTGGCATTTTGTAGGCGCTCCCACAATTTACATAGTTAGTTATAAATTTCTCAGCTAAAACTACAGATGTATAATATTAATAGATTCTCTCATATCCCATGCGCTTGTATGTGTGAGCGACACTTCCCCAATCACAATTGTATACCTTTAGGAGCATTTCAGATAAGATATCTTCAGATGCTTGTGCGTTGCTTCTCCGCCGCGTGCACGCGTATGTGTAGACATAATGATTGAATTATTGATGTGAATTCACGTCACTGCTTAGCATCGGCCTAGAGATTGCAGTACCCCTTAGTGCCGCCAACATGTACAGAAAAAATAAAATAAACAAGTAAGGAAGGCTAAATTCGGGTGTAACCGAACATTGCATACTCAGTTGAGAGCTATGGAGACAAAATAAGGGAAATCGCCATGTAGGAAAATGAACCTAGGGCAACCCTGGAATGTGTTTTTGTGACATGTGTATCAAACGGAAGGTATTAAAGAGTATTTTAAGAGGGAGCGGGACGGACGCCATTTAGGGATATCGCCATAAAAGTGGAGCAGGGCTGACTCTACAATTTGTTTGTACGATATAGGTATCAAATGAAAGGTGTTAATGAGTATTTTAAAAGGGAGTGGGCATTAGTTCTATAGGTGGACGCCTTTTCGAGATATCCCCATAAGAGGCGACTTATCAGAGGTGTGTTTATCAAACTAAAGGTATTAATGGGGGTTTTAAAAGGGAGTGGCGGAAGTTGTATATGTGAAGGCGTTTTCGAGATATCGACCAAAATGTGGACCAGGGTGACCCAGACCATCATCTGTCGGGTACCGCTAATTTATTTATATATGTAATACCACGAACAGTATTCCTGCCAAGAGTCCAAGGGCTTTTGATTTCGCCCTGCATAACTTTTTCATTTTCTTCTACTTAGTATGGTAGGTGTCACACCCATTTTACAAAGTTTTTTTCTAAAGTTATATTTTGCAATAAACCAATCCAATTACCACGTTTCATCCCTTTTTTCGTATTTGGTATAGAATTGTGGCATTTTTTTTCATTTTTCGTAATTTTCGATATCGAAAAAATGGGCGTGGTCATAGACGGATTTCGGCCATTTTTTACACCAATTCAAAGTGAGTTGGGATAATTACGTGAACTGAGTTTAGTAAAGATATATCGATTTTTGCTCATGTTATCGTGTTAAAGGCCGAGCGGAAAAACAGACGGTCGACTGTGTATAAAAACTTGGCGTGGCTTCAACCGATTTCGCCTTTTTTCACAGAAAACAGTTAACGTCATAATATCTATGCCCCTACCAAATTTCAAAAGGATTGGTAAATTTTTGTTCGACTTATGGCATTAAAAGTCTCCTAGACAAATTAAATGAAAAAGGGCGGAGCCACGCCCATTTTAAAATTTTCCTTTATTTTTGTATTTTGCTGCACCATATCATTACTGGAGTTGAATGTTGACATAATTTACTTATATACTGTAGAGGTATTAACTTTTTTTTAAATTTGACTTTAAAATTTTATTTTTTTTTTAAGTGGGCGTGGTCGCTCTCCGATTTTTCTAATTTTTATTAAGCGTACCTATAGTAATAGGGGTAAGGTGCCTGCCAAATTTCATCATAATATCTTCAACGACTGCCAAATTACAGCTTGTAAAACTTCTAAATTACTATAAAAGTGGGCGGTGCCAAGCCCATTGTCCAAAATTTTACTAATTTTCTATTCTGCGTCATAACTTCAACTCACCTACCAAGTTTCATCGCTATATACGTCTTTGGTAACGAATTATCGCACCTTTTCGATTATTCGAAATTTTCGATATCGAAAAATTTGGCGTGGTTATAGTCCGATATCATTCATTTTAAACAGCGATCTGAGATGAGTGCCCAGGAACCTACACACCAAATTTCATCGAGACAACTCAAAATTTACTCAAGTTATCGTGTTAACGGCGGACGGACGGACGGGCGGACGGACGGACGGACATGGCTCAATCAAATTTTTTTTCGATGATTTTTTGCTGATGATTTTGATATATGGAAATCTATATCTATCTCGATTCCTTTATACCTGTACAACCAACCATTATCCAATCAAAGTTAATATACTCTGTGAGCTCTGCTCAACTGAGTATAAAAAACAAAGTTCTAAAACGAGGAGAAGTTAAATAATTTTTCTCCACAAAAATTTTAAATTCAATCAATATATATAGTGTTTCCCTATAGGAACCGTATTTCCCACACTTTAGTCATCTCCAAAGTTTGTTTATAGGTTCCTCGATCTAGACGAAGGGTTTTTCATATTTCAGAACAAAGAATTTTAAATAAAATTATTTTTTTCAATTTCACGTGCGGAAATTTCACGTCTGCAAAAGAAACAAGAGTCTAAATTGTTAAATAACAAATATGATCAACTTTTCTTTTTACTTTCAGCAGAAAAATCATTGAAAACTGTTAGCTGAGGTTAGAGTAGGTAAAGAGGCAGCCAACAAAAAACTTTATTGCCAACTTTCCAACAAAGAAGACCGCATTACTTCGAAACGAATGCTTTAATATTCAATATTAACTTCAGCGGAGACTACATACATAGGTTCATGAAATATGCTTCATTGTGAACTTCCCCAAAAGTAAACTCACTCGCATGTAAGGAAAACTAACATGCGAGATGAAACCTTAACATCCGCGATTCATACGAATCCTCAAGGCAAGATACAATACCTGTATACAAGTATTAAAAATACCATATATACAGGTCACGATCGGCGGTACAGTATATATCGACCACACTAAGGTCGAGAAAGTGATACAGTTGTTCACATCGCTCCCTTTCGAGTATTCACTGCTAAGAATTGGATAGCCATGGTATTTTAGATACCTTTTACGACCGGTATACCTACCTCGGGCATATTCTACTACCCCTTTCCAACGGAGGAAACAATTTTTGAATAGTGGGCGCTACCGCATATATATGGCTGTGTGCGTTTGTCATTTATAATTAGTTTAAGAACCGCAGAAGGTCACACAATAGCGCGGTAGTATAACTTACGTTTTGCAAAGAAATGGAGGAGGGATTTTTCAATATCTTACCAATAAAAATGTGTGTGTGTTCTATAGGTCCAAGGTACTTAACCGAAAACAAGCTCAAGGCCATAACAATAATTTTTTTTTGTAATGATTATTGTTTTTTTTTTTAATTTTTCTATAATTGAAAAATTCTATTTTGTTTTCGGAATAGTAATTAGAAAACTATTATTGTTTTTTTCGTTTCGAACCTTGAATGCTTTATCAATAGGCCGATAAAACAAAAACAATTCTTAATAAACTTAGAACGCTTGGATAATGTCAAATAAATTAATTAACAATAAACAAATCCAACATTACCAGTGTCTTGGTAAAGAGGAATAGAAATAGCAATTTATCAGTCAAACAAAACCACCGCTGTATAGCTAAATGGTTAGCGCAGCGTGCCTAAAGCGTACTGATTATGAAGGCTTGGCACCCTTCAAAATGGATCTATCTGCGCAGCTAAGGTAGGTTGTCTGAAAAATTTTCTACTTACTATTTCAAAAACAAAATACACATTTTCAACTATAGAAAAATAAAAAAATAAAAAACAATAATCATTACAAAAAATTATTGTTCTGGCCTTGAGCTCATTTCGAACCTTGAGTCCTTTATCAATAGGCCGATAAAACAAAAACAATTCTTTCTATCTAATTGAAAAAACTTTTTTCTTAATTCTTGATATTGCATCGCCCGAGATTCCAACCCATGACTTTCGGTGTGGTAGGCGCAGCACACTACCACTATACCACGGCGGGATATATCTCCGTATTAATCAAGCAGGTAGGCAATTTTTGTTATAGAGGTACCATATATTGAAAAACTTTGGTTGTAGAGGGTTAGAAGTGAAAGTCGGAGAAGGAGTTAGAGCAGAGGTAGGGGTGGGCATGTGAGTGAAGAAACAATTTTAATTTGATATATCTAGGTAATTATCTAAAGGGGTATACAATATTTGACATATGACATTGCAGCGAGAGTGGGAATGGAGTTGAGAGTGCGAGTGTGAGTGTGAGTGGGAGTGGCAATGGAAGAGGGAAGTGAGAGTGGGAATGGAACTCGGAACAGGTTTTGGGGTGGGAGAGAGAGGTAGAATGGGAAGGTAGTGGAATTAAGGGAAGGACAGAAATAAAAAGGAGAAACGGCAATTAGAATTCTTTTGAAAGGAAACTGGAGGTCCACTTTTGAAATGCATGGCAGGATAACTTCCGCCGTGTATGCTTCTTTGATATAGAAGAAAGTTGCAGGCATACAAACATACAAGTAAAAGTAATATAAGCCTGTTGAAAATTGTCGGTTTTTCCGCTTAAAATATTAAATATTTTGTGGAGAGGTCAACTCGTACTTTCATATCAGTGGTGTTTTGTTATTAAACATCATATATTGGGTTGAACTGGCGGGTCAGTAAAGACCTCACATAGACTGAATGTATCCATTGTCTTACCAGAATTAGTTTGACGACCGAACCGAAGAATCCGAATCCGGTGCCAAGACTTATGTTAGAGAATAACTCCATTCTCTTGGCAAATACTAGAATTTTCTAGGACTTGGCTTATTTTCTGCCTCGAGATCTGGCAACTCTGCCACCCTCAAAAGCTGGAGCCTTTTATTAATATTGTGACGAACATTAGCATCACTATGCTCTTAGTAAATAATCACAATAACAAATAGAGGATCAGCCAAACGTATGTACATTCACACGTATAACTAGCAGTCCGAAATGAAAATATATCTCACACACACACATGTAGTCATCAGCCGAAGTTGTTACTCACACATACACACGCATATAGCTAACTAACCAAGAATGCAATTTGTTATAATCTTAAAACGACTTACTATAAGCGCTAAATTTGTGCTTTTCCAAACTTCGTAAAGATCAAATCTTTTTCGATGCTGATTGTTTTGATATAAGGAAGTCTATGTCTATCACGATTTCTGTATACCATAACATACAACCGTTATTCCCTTAATTTTACAAAACCTTTGTGTACAAGTTCGCGCTGGGTATAAAAAAGACCGAGTACTTGACTAACTGGATTCATATGATGGATATTTTTGCAGTTCTAGCTCAAATTAGTTTTTAATAACTTTTTTTTATAAGTTTTTTTCAAGCGACTTCATTTTTAATGACACTTGGCCAGATTATGAATCACTACTATCACCATTCCAAGACGATTGAAATAAAGTGAGTCTTAGTAATTTGTACTGAATCTTTAATGAAAAGAACATCATCAATGTCGAAATGTTGGCAGCCGTGATGGATCGTCATTTTTTTTTGGTCGCGACTTCAAAAAGTTTAAAAATCACAGATATCGATTAACCCAGAAGGTAATTTGATTAAAAATGTGTTGTATATTTTTAGAGGCCAAATATCTTTTTCATTACTTGCGGAATTTCACGTTATTCCATAAGATAAATCAAGGCTTAAATTCAGTTATTTCGACGACTTATCGGTTTTTTATTGAAAATTTATGGTGGCATCAATGAAAATCTTACGATATGTAATCGAAAAATTATTTATTCCATATGAAAATAGTATCGATTATTTACGGAAAAGTTATAGATATGTTATCAATTTGTTTTCTGATACTTAAATATATGCTAACAGAGTGTTACCGAATCGTTATCGGCGTGTTATCGATTTCTTATTGAAAAGTTATCGATTTGGTTCAAAAAGTTACCGATTACTTACGGAAAAGTTATAGATATGTTTTATTTCAAAAATTATCGATTATTTAAGCAAATCGTATCCATTTGTTTTCCGAAGCTTATAGATACGTTATCGGAGTGTTACCAAATCGTTGTGGTGGCGCTATCGATTTTGTTTGCAAAAAAGTTTCGATTTTGTATCGAAAAAATATCGAGTTTATTTAAAAAATTATCGATTACTTAAGGAAAGCGTATCCATAAAAGTTAACAAAAATGTATCGATTTGCTATCGAAAAGTTTTTGATTTCTTGTCGCAGTTTTACCATTTTTTTTTATCGTAGTGTTATCGATTTGCTTACGATGACGATAAATTTTCATTATAAAATAGATGATCAAAAACCAATAAGAACACGCTGACATACTGAGAACAAATCGATAGTAATCTGAATAAATCGAAAACTATAATAATTCTATGTCAACAAAAAACTCATAATAATAAAATAAAAACTGGCGGGTATTGTTAGTTACTGATAAAAAGCCTATGAAGCTCCATTCAAACAACGCGAAACAATTTGTTTCTGGAAAAGTTACCTCTGCTGTGATTTAACTTCAACCACTGGACTTACACCTGTATGTTTACACATAGAACTTCAAGAGTACTTGGAAATTACGCCTTTATTTCATTCCCATTGCATGTACGTATGAGAATTCTGAACAACATAAAGCTTTTGTTCAAACTTACCTCATCTCAAGTATATACGTCTTTTCCATTTATGTCCAAACTTGGAAGCAAATCTTTATGCTCTTACATAAATACTCCTAGTTTACTACTCAATGTCACCTGGAGCTTCCACAGAGACGTTCTCTTAAAAACTGCAATGAGGGAGTAAGCTTTAATTCTTAACTTTACGCTTATTTTTTGCAAGATTTTCTAAAGAAAGTTTATGCATTCTCAAATGCATACTGAATAACACTAAAAAAGCCATGGAGCCTTACAAAGTTAGTATTCAGAAACACCTGCTCGTATATTCCGTTATTATCTCATGAAGAAAGTTTAGAAGTGAAAAAATAAAGTAAATGGAATGTGTAAATTTAAAGAAAACACTGAAAAGAATATTTGAACCCATGTTAATATAAATATGCGTACGTGTGTATGCACCCATGAGTGTAACAGACGAGATAGTTATCCGTTACCATAAAACTAGTATCAATCACAAGTTTAATTAATCAGCTAAGTGTGTTTCACGTGGAACGAGATCTATATAAATTTTCTTGTCGTTGTTAGTGATGATTTTAAAAGAAAGCTCGTCAGCAGGTGAAATAAATATTCGCGCTCAATTCAGTAGTCGCTTGACGACCACTGTAGCAAGATCAACAAACAAGGAAGGCTAAGTTCGGGTGTAACCGAACATTACATACTCAGCTGAGAGCTTTGGAGACAAAATAAGGGAAAGTCACCATGTAGGAAAATGAACCTAGGGTAACCCTGGAATGTGTTTGTATGACATGGGTATCAAATGGAAGGTACTAAAGAGTATTTTAAAGGGACGGCATATCGCCATAAAGGTAGACCAGGTGTGACTATAGAATGTGTTTTTACGATTTGGGTATCAAATGAATGGTGTTAATGAGTATTTTAAAAGGGAGTGGGCCTTAGTTCAATAGGTCTATAGCCATAAAGGTGGACCAGGGGTGGCTCTAAAATATGTTTGTACGATATGCGTATCAAATTAAAGGTATTAATGAGGGATTTAAAAGGGAGTGGCCCTTCGTTGTATATGTGAAGGCGTTTTCGAGATATCGACCAAAATGTGGACCAGGGTGACCCAGAACATCATCTGTTGGGTACCGCTAATTTATTTATATATGTAATACCACCAACAGTATTCCTGCCAATATTCCAAGGTCTTTTGATTTCGCCCTGCAGAACCTTTTCATTTTCCTCTACTTAATATGGTATGTGTCACACCCATTTTACAAAGTGTTTACTAAAGTTATATTTTGCGTCAATAAACGAATCCAATTACCATGTTTCATCCCTTTTTTCATATTTGGTATAGAAATATGGCATTTTTTTCATTTTTCGTAATTTTCGATATCGAAAAAGTAGGCGTGGTCAAAGTCGGATTTCGGCCATTTTTTATACCAAGGTAAAGTGAGTTCAGATAAGTACGTGAACTAAGTTTAGTAAAGATGTATTGACTTTTGCTCAAGTTATCGCGTTAACGGCGGAAGGACAGACCGTCGACTGTGTATAAAAACTGGGCGTGGCTTCAACCGATTTCGGCCATTCTCACAGAAAACAGTTATCGTCATAGAGTCAATGCTGCCACCAAATTCCACAAGTATTGGTAACTTTTTGTTCGACTTATGGCATTAAAAGTATTCTAGACAAATTAAATGAAAAATTTTCTTTTATTTTTGTATTTTGTTGCACCATATCATTGCTGAAGTTGAATGTTGACATAATTTACTTATATACTGTAAATATATTCAACTTTTTGTTAAAATTTGATTTAAAACCAATTCTTGTAAAAAGTAGGCGTGTTCGTAATCCGATTTTGCTAATTTTTATTTAGCATACATATAGTAATAGGAGTAACGTTCCTTCCAAATTTCATCGGGATATCTTCAACGATTGCCAAATAACAGTTTGCAAA
Organism: Eurosta solidaginis; assembly: GCF_040869045.1. NCBI lineage: Eukaryota > Metazoa > Arthropoda > Insecta > Diptera > Tephritidae > Eurosta > Eurosta solidaginis. Next base: position 210,523,219 of record NC_090320.1, on the reverse strand, counting down.
ACTTATAAACTACTTTCTTTTAAAAGTGGGCGGTGCCACTCCCATTGTCCAAAATTTTACTAATTTTCTATTCTGTGTCATAAGCTCAACTAACGTACCAATGCTCATCGCTTTATCCGTCTTTGGCAATGAATTATCGCACTTTTTCTGTTTTGCGTGGTTATAGTCCCATTTCGTTCATTTTAAATAGCGATCTGAGTTGAGTACCCGGGAACCTACGTACTAAATTTCATCAAGATACCTCAAAATTTACTCAAATTATAGTATTAACGGGCAGACGGACGGACGGACATTGCTCAATAAAATTTTTTTTCGATACTGATGATTTTGATATATGGAAGTTTATATCTATCTCGATTCCTTTATACCTCTACAACCAACCGTTATCCAATCAAAGTTAATATACTCTATTGTTTAATTGCGCATTTCAAAAAACCAGGGACAATAATAATTATAAGTTTTATCGCATAGATATTGTGTTATAAGAATTTTTCAATCAAATAATTTTTCAATAACAATTTTTTATCAACGTTTAATTTTTATTTTTCCTTCAAAAACTTTAAGTCAACGTTTATTTTTTATATTGCTCGATAATTGTCACGACCAAAAATATTTGTCTCTCGTTGGCAATAAAATTTGAAGTTTTAACAGAGTTTAGATCAGGTATTATTTTTTCGTTGCTTTAGAGCTTTTAGGCGCAGTTTTTCAGTAGTTGGTTAAGCTAAGCTTAAACTCTAGTCACATTTAAACTCCAGTTAAACTACTGAGCAGTTTTTCAGTCACAGTTTAAGGCCACCTTGGGGGAGGCTCTTTTTTGTGCGGCAGCATTGGTTTTTTAATATCTATAGATTCGGCAACAAATATGGAAAAAAATTTCTCCAGCGAAATATACCTAACTCTGGAGGTGATACTCAACATCATTATTTAATTATTCTTAAATCAGATAGTTCTGTAATTCATTCTCCAATCACCATCCAAATTTGATTTAACAAATTTTGTAAAATGTATAGTTCTCGAATCTCCAACGTCGAAACTACTGGTATATTGCGATGGTATCATTTCGAAAACCGCCACGTAATAATCACCAGGCAATTTCGTAATGATGTCAAAGGTCTCACCGAGCTTGGCGCAGCGAATCACACGGTGAAACTGCTTCTTTCTTACTTTCCAGTTTCTCTTAGAAAAACATAATAATTGAATATTCAGTAGTTGTAAGCCGGTGTTAAGCTCATGAATTCTTAAATAATAATAATCATGATATCTTCAACGACTGCCAAATTACAGCTTGCAAAACTTTTAAATTACCTTCTTTTAAAAGTGGGCGGTGTCACGCCCATTGTCAAAAATTTTACTAATTTTATATTCTGCGTAATAAGTTCAACCCATCTACCAAGTTTCATTGTTTTATCCGTCTTTGGCAATGAATTATCGCACTTTTTCGGTTTTTAGAAATTTGCGATATCGAAAAAGTGGGTGCGGTTATAGTCCGATATTGTTCATTTTAAATAGCGATCTGGGATGATTGCTCAGAAACCTATGTACCAAATTTCATCAAGATACCTCAAAATTTACTGAAGTTATCGTGTTAACGGACGGACGGACGGACGGACATGGCTCAATCAAATTTTTTTTAGATCCTGATGATTTTGATATATGGAAGTCTATATCTATCTCGATTCCTTTATACCTGTACAACCAACCGTTATCCAATCAAAGTTAATATACTCTGCGAGCTCTGCTCAACTAGCTATAAAAACAGGTTTTGTAAATATGAAGTCCCGAAGCAACCAGTCCATTTTGATCACAGAACCTGGAACGTTAGACATGTAGGATAAGCCCTATCCATTAAATGATGTTAACTATTATATCATAGGTCCGATTTACTGAAACTTCATAAGAATATATGGTTTTCACTGTGAGTTAAATGCGTTACAATATTTGACTAATTAGTGTATTTAGCGACCTTTTTGATTAATTATATATTTCGCCGGATTTAGATCAATGTTAAATAAAACACATATGGTTTTGTTTATCTCCAATATATTTCGGCTACACACCGGTACCCGTCTTGAGGGCAGACTGTGGACTAACACAAAACATTTAAATTATAACTAAAATCGCATTTTGACAAATAATATATTTAAATTTTAACAAATAATAAAAATCAACATTAAAACAAAAATACTGTTTACCTACATTTTATTTACACGTCTGCACTGCGTGACGTGGAGTTGTGTACTGTCTGTTTGTCAGAAATTTATTTAATCAAAATGCAAATTTTACTTAGATTTGTTTATATTTCACTCTAACTAGGCGTATTATTGTAAAATAAGTTTAAAGAAATGAATATTTTACGACTATCATTTTATTAAATGATTGAAACTATAATCGTCGAAATTTATGTCGAAAATCCCCATATTCAGATTTATTAATTTTTGTTTGGAGTGGCATCATTGACAAATGTTATAAAAAATGTGCATTTTGACAGCGCTCTGTCGAAACAATAGCTATCATCCGGTGGAAAAATCCTGAGCCAGATAAATAATTTTGCATGTAAATGCAACAACAACCATTTGAGCCAGATAAATCCAGATAGAAGTCTGGTTCAATTTGTGAGCCAGATAATTTGTTAATTACTTATTTTTAGGTTGGCGGCCTTTCATATACCTACTTTTTCAAAAATAGATGTCGCTGCTTAGCCTTTAGCCGTATGAGTTAAATGAAAAACAGCGGCGACATCTGCCTATCTCATTTCACGACATCTGCTTCTCAAGCCTCTCAATGATCCAGAGCATTCCCGTGAGAATTGAGTGTGAGCCGGAGCTGTAAAACTCACTGAAAGACGGCAAAAGAGTTGCAAATCCATTCATCTATGGACTAAACAACCACCACTACGATCATTTTACTCCATAGATTGGCAAAGCTTACTCACATGAGTAATATTCTCGTCACACGTATTCTTACGCTCTTCATTTCAGTCGTTGTTGAGAGTGAAAAAGCAATTGCGGCACAGTGGCTTAAAAACATAATTTTAATATCAGTCATTTCACAGACAGCAACGAGGTAACAAAACAGTCGCTTAGTGTCATACATTTTATGAGATCGCAGTTTATTCGCCATTAAAAATGAATGACAAAAACTTTTTTGTGATTTCAAATGCCTTTGGTAACGCACAATGTCTCTTGTGTTACGCTTCTATAAATGGGACGCAGCAAAATAATTTTAGAAAACAATATAATTAATTCCATAAAGATTTTGATAAATATAAAGGTATAGGCAATAACGTGGTCCGGGATTCGAAATTTGATGACTCTAGTCGATTCTCAGCTCAGGAGAATATAATTTCTAAATTAACGAGTAAGGAAGGCTACGTTCGGGTGTAACCGAACATTACATACTAAGCTGTGAGCTTTCGAGACAAAATTGTCTTTTTCATGAATACACCGTATACTAAATTTATCATCCGATATCGTTAATTTTAAACAACGACTCGAGATGAGTGCCAAGGAGTCTACATACCAAATTTCATTAAGACACCTCAAAATTTACTCAAGCTATCGTGTTTACGAACAGACGGACGGACGGATATGGCTTAATGAATGTCTTTTTCACCCTGATAATTTTGATATATGGAAGTCTAAATTTATCTAGATTACTTTATACCGTTACGGAATACCGTTATGCGAACAAAATTAATATAGTCTGTGAGCTCTGCTCATCTGAGTATAATTATAGCTGCGTTTGTTTCGTAAATGGTTTATAAGTAGTTTTTAATTCCATATCACATACGTTTGGGAAATATCGACCAAATTATAAACCAAGGGTGACGTTTTTTGGAACGATTTTCTTTTTTCCTCTGTCGAATGAGGAAAATGAACATGGGATAATCTTGGAATGTGTTCGTATGATATGGGTATCAAATGAAAGGTATTAATGAGGGTTTTAAAAGGGAGTGCCTCTTAGTTGTATATGTGAAGGCGTTTTCTAGATATCGACCAAAATGTCGACCAGGGTGACCCAGAACATCATATTTTGTGTACCGCTAATTTATTCTTATATGTTATACCACGAGCAGTATTCCTGCATTGATTTCAAGGGCTTCTGATTTCGCCCTGCAGAACTTTTTCATTTTCTTCTACTTAATAAGGTAGGTTTCACACCCATTTTACAAAGTTTTTTCTAAAGTTATATTTTGCGTCAAAAGACCAATCCAATCACCATTTTTGATCCCTTTTTTTTGTATTTGGTATAGAATTATGACATTTTTTATGAAATTTTCGATATCGAAATGTGGGCATCGGATTTCGCTCATTTTTAGTACCAAGATAAAGTGAGTTCAGATAAGTACGTTAATTAAGTTTAGTAAAGATATATCGATTTTTGCTCAAGTTATCGTGCTGAAGGGCAGACGGTCGACTGTTTATAAAATCTGGGCGTGGCTTGAAAAGATTTCGGCCATTTTCACAGAAAACAGTTACCGTTATAGAAGCTATGTCCTTGCCAAATTTCAAAAGGATTGGTAAATTTCGTTTCTACTTATGGCATTATCTTTACTGGAGTTGAATATTGACATAATTTAGTTATTAACGGTAAAGATATTAAATTTTTGTTTAAAATTTGACTTACAATTTTGTTTTTCTTTAAAGTGGGCGTGGTCATCATCCGATTTTGCAAATTTTATTCAGAACACATATAGTAATATGAGTTAGGTTCCTGCAAAATTTCATCATGATATCTTCAACGACTTCCAAATTACAGCTTGCAAAACTTGTAAATTATCTTCTTTTAAAAGTGTTGGTAGGGGGGGGGGGGGGGGGGGGGGTGCCTCGCCGATGGTCCAAAATTTTACTAATTTTCTATTCTGCGCCAAAAAGTCAACCAACCTACCATGCTTCATCGCTTTATCCGTCTTTGGCAATGAATTATCGCACTTTTTCGGTTTTTCGAAATAGTGGGCGTGTTCCGATTTCGTTCATTTAAAAAAACGATCTGAGATGAGTGCCCAGGAACTTATGTACCAAATTTCGTTAAGATACATCAAAATTTACTCAAGTTATCGTGTTTACGGACAGACGGGCGGACGGACGGACGTGGCTAAATGAATTTCATTTTTCGACCAGAGCAGAAGTCTATATCTATCTCTATTAGTTTACGCCGTTACGGGGTACCGTTATGCGAACAAAATTAATATACTGTGTGAGCTCTGCTCAGCTGAGTATAATAATTTGATTGAATATCTATAATAATACCTCCATTTCCTAGAGAGTACCTTACTTGATAATTGCTTGAGTAGTCCAAGATATTATTGATTGTCTAGCTGAATTATAATCTGTTGGTTGGAATTTGATCTATGCTGATATGGTTTACTTTCTGACTTCGCAAATTCCATCAGAAAATTGTAGTTGGAATCTAGAACTTTTGCTGACCAATTTGTTATTTTAATACTGGGCACATATGCATACTTTAAGAGTCTATTGCCTCAGAAAACGTGATAAGATGTACCTTAACAAAATAAATAAAGTGGTGCATAAAATTGCTTGTTCATGCAAGAGCATCACATAACATACTTATGTGGAACTTAGTGTAGTTCTCGTATTCATATCTATACAGTTCGCCCAACAAAATCTTCAAATCAAGTTTTAAACATCTTTTTGACTTATGATCCTTCTGAGTAAAAATTACAAAAGTAAAACTTAAGAAATCTCTACCAACGATTTTTGTAAGCTAGATGAAATCAAGCAACGGCACATGCTTACGGCGAGTATTACATCCATAAAAAAACTTTTAGGATAATTTACCACTGTACACATTCGTATTTGTTGTTGTGTGCAAATTTTTGCAGAAATACAAAACACGTTTAAAATACAACAAGAAATTATATTAATGTAGGAAACGGCTTAGCTGTTTGTGGAAGTAGTGAAATGTGTATATAAAAGTGTTAAGTTGGAGAAGCGTTAATAAAATTCAAGATTTTTACAACTAAAATCGTAAAGAATACTTAGAGTAATCAAGTCAGAATTAGTCTTCAACAACTTAGTTGGTGTTTTTAATGTTTGGTCGTCAAATAAATTCTGGTAACACTATAGACACCTTCAGTCTATTTGAGGTCTTTATTGACCGGAAAGATCAACCTAACCTAACGACTAGCACTGCTTATAGCAGGCTCTCTGCCATTAGCTTTACTTCATAGAGTTACACTTTGTCAATAATTTCGCTTTACGAACATGCTAAAGGTAGGCAGTCACGTCTTGGCAGAAAACAATAGATACCTAATGCAGGATGCAATTTCATTGATAATGTTCTCTTGCAATGCCTACAAAACAAGGAATATGCAGATAAATTTGGAGATCAGACTGATGAAAGCATGTAAAGTACTCATCTGTATTGTACATTGTTATGCAGATATATATACGCAAGTTTGGTTTTACTTATCAATTTTTCACTGCTGAAAGCAGGAATTGAAATAAGCAGGAAAATGGTTATATTGTGGCGAATATTAGCATTTCTAACATCACTATGCTGTTAGTAAATAAACACAATGACAGTAAGCCACTAACACACATACATAGAAGGCAACGAATATTTCATATAGATAACCAGCAGCTTGAAGCGAAGAGGTTATTTCACATACACATATGTAGTCAGCAGATAAGATCGAAGAAGAAAGAGAAACAATCATGCATCACGTTATCATCAGCTTAGAGCAGAAGTTGTTACTCACGTATACGCACGATATAGCTAGGAGAAAAACATAAGCTACAGATAAACATATATATAGCTAATAACCAAGTATGAGATACAACTGTTCAGAAGGAATGTTAGTGAAAAGTCAAGACACTAGGAGAAATAAGAGAACGAGGCTAACTGAGAGTATAAAAGCAGCGCGGTGCAATCGAAAATGGATCAGTTTGATTTAAGTTTCCTGTGCATAGGTGGGTACCCGGGTACCTTTTGCATATTCAAAAGCCATTTTTAAATAATCTACAAATAGAAACGAATTAAAATTTTGTGGCATCGTATGGGAATAAGTTTTCCACAAAAAGGAGAGGCAATGTTTTCAAATATAATTTCATACAGATGATTTTTTAAATAAGTTAGTTTTTTATTACTAGTTCTCATGGCTGGAATACCCAGGTATCACTCGTAGTTTTCATGTTTTTACGTAATCCGCAAATAGAGACAAGTTAAAATTTTGTGGCATCCTATGAAAAAAGTTTTCTACAAAAAAGAGAGAACATTTTTTCAAATATACTTTCATAAACATGGTTTTTTAATAAATTAGTTTTTTATTACTAAAATTAGTTTTTTTTACTAGTTCTCATGGCTGGGATGCCCAGGTACCACTAGTAGTTCTCACGTATGAACTGCCTTGTGGTACCCGTGTACCCAGCCATGCGAACGAAGAAGAAAAATTATTCATGAACAGGACGGTTAAATGCGCTATAAGTAAAGTACGCGATAACTGTAATTGCAGAGAAGAGTTGTAAATAAAGACCAATTTGGCATAGTGAATATTGGAGGTATTTATTTGACAGTTCAGCGATTTCAACGTTAGCAAAAGTAGCATAATCTTCAGAAATTCCCGAAATTCGTTACTACATGATATTTGTATGTATTATCAATTATCAGGTGACATAAAAAATAGTTATCCTGGTGAAAATTTTAAGTTTGCCATATTTCAATCTGCGCTTTTGGAATTTTTACAGACCAAAACGTAAAATTGAACTGATGACATGGCTTCGTTGCCATGCACAATAAAATGTTTGTATATTTTATATTCATTTTTTTAATCTCTTTTCACCTTGTCATTTCAACAGAGTAGGTGTCTAACTCTTCCTCTTCTTTCGTACAGCTTATTACTAAATCTTTATCGATAAACACCGCTGCTAAAGTGGAGATATCGGTAAAACATTCCTGGCTACTCCAAGTTCCTCATGGAATCAATGAACTTTTTATTGGCGATTTATCGCTTTTTTATCGATTTGTAATCGAAAATTTGTCGTTTATTTATCTAGAATGTTATTAATATGTTTTATAAAAGTTAAAGACTTTTAAATAATTTACCGATAAAATATCATTAAATAGTCGAAAAACTGCCGATAATCTACCGAAAAATTATGATTTGCTTAAAAAAACTGTTATTCATATGTTATCGAATTCTTATCTTCGTGTTATCGATTTTTTCTGCAATGTTATCGATTTTCATCGAAAACGTATCAATTTGCTATCGGAGTGTTTCTAATTGGTTTTCAGCGTGTTAACTTTTGTTAGAGAGACAACGAGCCTATGATTTTGCTCTTCACAAAAAACAGATACTATTTGTATTTGTTATTAGGTTACCACTGTTGTGTTTTAATTTCGACACTGAGCACGCTCTAGATATTTAAAACAAAAAGTTGTTTAGACTTAAAAATGTACGCTTACACATCGCTCTTCTCGATTGCTTACTACTCAAGCTTTTTTTCTTTTAGACAGCCAATGTTGAACAATTTAAACTTTTTCTAATTACACGAATCTCGAAATGCGAGGGATATTGTGAATAACTGAAAATATTTTGCTTGCAACAAATAACCGGAACACCAGCAAAGTAATGGCATGTTGTCAACAGACGTTGCAACAATTTACAACAATAAAAGTAACTTCAGATATGTGTAGATATGTATGTATAATCATGATAGCAACTCGAAAAAAAAATCATAATGCACTGCCAACAAAACTACCATAATGACAATAATAATGAAAATTTATTACATTTGCTGCCTGTCGCGCTTCAGAAATGAAAGGGAGTAAGATTAGAGATGTGTGGCTGCCTCCAGGCTGTGGTCAATTGGCTAAGCTGACTTGTGGTGAATGGCAACGGAGAATGTGTTGGCAGGTTATATTGTTCATTGCTTCACTATTGTTGATGTCGCTGGTATTGCTGGTTGTTGTTGTTAGATAAGAGAAATGGAACGTGGTGACATGTGTAGTTTATGTCCACTAAAAGGAGTGCTTTGCTGCATATCCGCTGAATAGTGGATGTGGCGGCACGCGTGCTAGTTATATTGTAGCTAAACTGGCTGTCCGTTCGTACATGTGTACATATACATATTTGTGAAAGATAACGCAAGCAATGTCAGAGTTGTGATTAAGGTCTTGAACATATGAGTAATTTTGTTATACTACTTACCAATAAGTGGCACCGCTAACTACATACATATGTATGTACATACACATGTGGGTACTTATTGGGGATGTTAATTTATTGGAGTTTTGTGATCCCAGAACAGATGGTTGTAAATTTACTGGAAACCATTTTACACAATTTCTACCGTTGCAACTGGTAAACCTTAATATATGCTTCTGCGGTAGTTACTTCTCTGGCAAACATCATGGCTCTACGTCTAGTTTAATAACTGACTTCTTTGGATTTTTATACTCAGTTGAGCAGAGCTCACAGAGTATATTAAGTTTGATTGGATAACGGTTGGTTGTACATATATAAAAGAATCGAGATAGATATAGACTTCCATATATCAAAATAATCAGGATCCAGAAAAATTTGATTGAGCCATGTCCGTCCGTCCGTCCGTCCGTCCGTTAACACGATAACTTAAGTAAATATTGAGGTATCTTGATGAAATTTGGTATGTAGGTTCCTGAGCACTCATCTCAGATCGCTATTTAAAATGAACGATATCGGACTATAACCACGCCCACTTTTTCGATATCGAAAATTTCGAAAAACCGAAAAAATGCGATAATTCATTTCCAAAGGCGGTTAAAGCGATGAAACTTGGTAGATGGATTGACGTTATGACGCAGAATAGAAAATTAGTAAGATTTTGGACAACAGGCGTGGCACCGCCCACTTTTACAAGAAGGTAATTTAAAAGTTTTGCAAGCTGTAAATTGGCAGTCGTTGAAGATATCATGATGAAATTTGGCAAGAACGTTACTACTATTACTATATATGTGCTAAATAAAAATTAGCAAAATTGGATGAAGAACACGCCCACTTTTTAAAAATTTTTTTTTTTAAATTCAAATTTTAACAAAAAATTTTATATCTTTACTGTATATAAGTAAATTAAGTCAAAATTCAACTCCAGTAATGATATGATGCAACAAAATACAAAAATAAAAGAAAATTTCAAAATGGGCGTGGCTCCGCCCATTTTCATTTAGTGTGTCTAGAGTACTTTTAATGCCATAAGTCGAACAAAAATTTACCCATCCTTTTGAAATTTGGTAGGAGCATAGATTCTATGACGATAACTGTTCTCTGTGGAAATGGGAGAAATCGGTGGTAGCCACGCCCAGTTTTTATACACAGTCCACCGTCTGTCCTTCCGCTCGGCCGTTAACACAATAACTTGAGCAAAAACCGATATATCTTTACTAAGCTTAGCCCACGTACTTATCTAAACTCACTTTATCTTGGTATAAAAAATGGCCGAAATCCGACCATAACCACGCCCACTTTATCGATATCGAAAATTACGAAAAATTAAAAAAATGCCATAATTCTATACCAAATACGAAAAAAGGGATGAAACATGGTAACTGGATTGGTTTATTGACGCAAAATATAACTTTGGAAAAAACTTTGTAAAATGGGTGTGACACCTACCATATTAAGTAGAAGAAAATGAAAAAGTTCTACAAGGCGAAATCAACAGCCCTTGGAATCTTGGCAGGAATACTGTTAGTGTTATTGAATATATAAATAAATTAGCAGTACCCGACAGATGATTTTCTGGATCACCTGATCCACATTTGGTCGATATCGCGAGAACGCCTTCACATATACATCTAAGGGCCACTCGCTTTTAAAACCCTCATCAATACCTTTAATTTGATATCCATATCGTACAAACACATTCTAGAGTCAACCCTGGCCCACCCTAATGGCGATATCTCGAAAAGACGTGCACCTATAGACCTAATGCCCACTCCCTCTTAAAATGCTCAGTAACACCTTTCGTTTGATACCCATATCGTACAAACATTCTAGAGTCACCCCTGGCCCACCCTAATGGCGATATCTGGAAAAGGCGTCCACCTATAGACCTAGTGCCCACTCCCTCTTAAAATGCTCAGTAACACCTTTCGTTTGATACCCATATCGTACAAACATTCTAGAGTCACCCCTGGCCCACCCTAATGGCGATATCTCGAAAAGGCGTCCACCTATAGACCTAATGCCCACTCCCTCTTAAAATGCTCAGTAACACCTTTCGTCTGATACCCATATCGTACAGATATTCTAGAGTCACCCCTGGCCCACCCTAATGGCGATATCTCGAAAAGGCGTCCACCTATAGACCTAATGCCCACTCCCTCTTAAAATGCTCAGTAACACCTTTCGTTTGATACCCATATCGTACAAACATTCTAGAGTCACCCTTGGTCAACCTTTATGGCGATATCTCGAAAAGGCGTCCACCTATAAAACTGAGGATTACTCCCTTTTAAAATACTCATTACCACCTTTCATTTGATACCCATATCGTACAAACACATTCTAGAGTCACCCTGGCCCACCCCAATGGCGATATCTCGAAAAGGCGCCCACCTATAGACCTAATGCCCACTTTCTCTTAAAATGCTCAGTAACACCTTTCGTTTGATAACCATATCGTAAAAACATTCTGGAGTCACCCCTGGCCCACCCTAATGGCGATATCGCGAAAAGGCGTCCACCTATAGACCTAATGCCCACTCCCTCTTAAAATGCTCAGTAACACCTTTCGTTTGATACCCATATCGTACAAACATTCTAGAGTAACCCTTGGTCAACCTTTATGGGGATATCTCGAAAAGGCGTCCACCTATAGAACTGAGGATTACTCCCTTTTAAAATACTCATTACCACCTTTCATTTGATACCCATATCGTACAAACACATTCCAGAGTCACCCCTGGCCCACCCTAATGGCGATATCTCGAAAAGGCGTCCATCTATGGACCTAGTGCCCACTCCCTCTTAAAATGCTCAGTAACACCTTTCATTTGATTCCCATATCGTACAACTAGAGACACCCCTGGTCCACCTTTATGGCGATATCTCGAAACGGCGTCCACCTAGGGAACTAAGGATCACTCCTTTTCAAAATACTCATTAACAGCTTTCATTTGATACCCATATCGTACAAACATATTCTAGAGTCACCCCTGGTCCACCTTTATGGGGATTTCTCGAAAAGGCGTTCACCTATAGAACTAAAGCCCATTCCCTTTTAAAATACTCCTTGCCACCTTTCATTTGATACCCATATCGTACAAACACATTCTAGAGTCACCCTGGCCCACCCTAATGGCGATATCTCGAAAAGGCGCCCACCTATAGACCTAATGCCCACCTTCTCTTAAAATGCTCAGTAACACCTTTCGTTTGATTCCCATATCGTACAACTAGAGACACCCCTGGTCCACCTTTATGGCGATATCTCGAAACGGCGTCCACCTAGGGGACTAAGGATCACTCCTTTTCAAAATACTCATTAACAGCTTTCATTTGATACCCATATCGTACAAACACATTCTAGAGTCACCCCTGGCCCACCCTAATGACGATATCTCGAAAAGGCGTCCACCTATAGACCTAGTGCCCACTCCCTCTTAAAATGCTCAGTAACACCTTTCATTTGATTCCCATATCGTACAACTAGAGACACCCCTGGTCCACCTTTATGGCGATATCTCGAAACGGCGTCCACCTAGGGAACTAAGGATCACTTCTTTTCAAAATACTCATTAACAGCTTTCATTTGATACCCATATCGTACAAACATATTCTAGAGTCACCCCTGGTCCACCTTTATGGGGATTTCTCGAAAAGGCGTCCACCTATAGAACTAAAGCCCATTCCCTTTTAAAATACTCATTATCACCTTTCATTTGATACCCATATCGTACAAACACATTCTAGAGTCAGCCCTGGTCCACTTTAATGGCGATATCCCTAAATGGCGTCCATCCATAGAACTATGGCCTACTCTCTCTTAAAATACTCTTTAATACCTTCCATTTGATACACATGTCATACAACCACATTCCAGGGTTACCCTAGGTTCATTTTCCTACATGGTGATTTTCCTTATTTTGTCTCCATAGCTCTCAACTGAGTATGTAATGTTCGGTTACACCCGAACTTAACCTTCCTTACTTGTTATATATTATAGCTAAATTTTTGGTATACTGGCTTTTCTGAAACCAGAATCGATTGGAAACGTGCGAAATCGAACGGTCTCCCACTTTTGCGATATCAAAAGTTCGACAACTGCCAAAAGTTCATTACCAAGGACCACGGATACGATATCGAATGCAAATTATCGATACGCTACTCTTGTCAAGTACCTACCGCTCAACAAGTATCGGGTACCCGACAGTATAGAATAAAAAACTCGATACTGAATCTAAAAGACAAATTTGCGGATCAATGGGCACTTTCAGAGAACACAATTTTAGTTGACACGTTGCAAACATGTATAAAAGCGAGTTGAACCAACTGCCAAAAAGTCTTATAATTAACCTTAAATTTTAAGGAAAATGAATTCTTAAATTTTTTTCATATTTCACTTTAATACTGAGAGGAAAAATTATATTCATGACCAATGCTTGAAGATATCAAAGAACTATCAGATAACCAAATAAACACGTTTAGCAAATTTGACGTTAAGTCCCAACTGTTGAGTAGATCAAAAATACTTAATACTCAATGGGTCACTCAGATCAAAAGTAGTGTTCGCCAAAAGTTCGCCCTCTTGCAGCTTGAAATGAGATCTCAATATACCCTTGGGTATGTAAATTATATGCTGTAATGGGGCCGCATATGCAAGGAATGTATCCGAACTTGTCACCAACCATGTTTGATTGCAATATGCAGCCAACGGCTCTAACACCCCTGTCTCTTTCGTACAACCCTAATGAAACTGATAGTTTCGTAGGACTTGTGCATGAGAATTTAGACGACAATTTGTAGGTTAATGTACGTTTAGGATGGTGGAAGTACTCTTATAAGAAAAAGATTTGCAATGAACGCTCTACCCATTGTGTACCATATATATACAAAATGGCTCTGCTCAGACCTTGAAATTTGATAGAATAGCTCGTATAACAGGTGTATTTTAAGGCATTCCTTGCCGTTACTTAAAGTCAAGCAATCAGTATATAAGATTTTATTGATCTTCTTCAAAATGTATCCCCTAATTTTTCTCATTATTACCCTTTATAATTTCCGTATCTCTCCTTCTTCTTTTTTACACCGTCTTCCTTTCCCCTTCTTTTTTTTAGATCCCTCATTCCTGTAATTTATCATTCTCTGCTTTATTTTTCAAATTTTGTTTTGTCACACATATCATCTCATATAGATAGCTAATTTTACAGTGGAATGCTTAAATTTAATAAAAATTTTAAATCACTCAATGCAATCGCTTAACCTTTTTGTGATTTTAATGCTATGACCAAACAAAAGTTCTACACTTAAGTACGTACATGGCGTATGAGTAACTTTTGCTCTTGAAATTGAAAAAAAAATTTAAATTTAAAATTCTTAGTTCTGATATATTAAAAACTTTCTGTCTTGTACGAAGGAACCTACAGCCGAAATTTGGTGATGATTGCAGTGTGGGAAATGCGTTTCCACGGGCAACACATATACATGCACAAACACAGAATTTGATTTTTATATATAGATAAAGTTAAATACTTCCATATACTCTTACGATACCTATTGTTATGTTCAAGACAATCAGGCCTGTTCTGGATTCCGATTCCGATCATTTTTTTCGGAATCGAAATGGATTGGTGTTCTCAATTTCGATTCCGACCAAAAATTGTCGGTCTGAAAAGTATTGCCTCTGAGCAGTCGGAATGAAAATTAATTGGCAGATTATACACAAATGTTGCGATATTTGTCTTTCAAATAATTTTTTTTAAATTCTTCATTTTATTTGGAAGAGTTGTGTGTATGTTTTGTTTAAATTTGAGTTAAATTGGCATAATAAATCTTTCTTTAAAAACTTCTATCAAGAAATCTATTAGGCAAACAAGTCGATGCTGATCGAAATGAAGTCGACCTGTTCTGAATTCCGATCCAGCGCATTTTTACGATTCGCACGCACAATAGCACGTATTCTTGCGTCTGCGCATCAAAAACCATATCTGCAGGCATTTTTTAATTAAACTAAAATTTTATGATACTTAAGCCAAAACACATAAACAAAAACAGCTGATTAAACTGGTTACCAAATCGGAATGAAAACGATTCGAAATCGACTTCGAATCGATTTTTTACAATCGGAATTGAGAACACCAAATAGAAACCGAGTCGAAATCAATGTCGTTTTACTTTTCATTCCGAGTCGGAATTCAGAACAGGCCTGAATATTGTGTAAAATTGTGGTTCAGATACGTATTTGTTGTTGTTATTTGTTATGCTTATTGTATGTTGGTAAGATCTATTTGTTAAGTAGATCGTTTTTTTTCGGTATGGTGGACGTGGTATATACGTAGGATGCTGGCCTGCTTAGCGAAGGTCCTTAGTTCAGCTAATTGAAGAACTAACATTAAAACACAAAATAATTTTTAAGTGGGGTCACCTCTCGCAAGTGATCTGGCATACCCTTCGAAGGTATATTCTGCAATGGAAAGCTTTACATAAAATAGTACCACTCTTTAGGCAGATATTTGAAATCGGCATAGAAAATATAGGTTTCCATAAATCTTTAGGAGAAAAATAGCCCCGTATCACTAATTAAAAAAAAAAAAACTTCGCCTAAATGTTCTAAAAGATCTGCGGTATCCAATTATTATCATTTTTTGTATTTTTTACACAATAATTTATTTTTATGCTCAGAACAACAGTTCTGGTCACAAAATTATCGTATGTTGTGACCACATAAGTTTGTTTATTATCAGTTATTGGATTAGGCTAAATCTTGCTTTTTAGGCTTTTAAGTAGGTAATTTGCTAAATAAAAATAAAATAATGAAAGGAAATTCCAAAGTTTTTATTCTAACAATAGATATATGAAAAACAAAGCAAAAAAGGTCACCAAATGATCATAACGCAAAGGAATGGTTAACTTATTTGTCGAAGCGAAGCACTGGGCTATTTGTTCTATGTAAATCCTGCAGAGGACCAAGCTAACTGCGAATTCTCCAGCTGAAAATTGTTTTCCATTCGCGAAGCGTATCAGAGGGAGAAATAACCAGTACTGCCTGTTTAGTCGGTTGGCTCCTTCTTTGCGGTCGAAGTACTCGATGCCAAAAAGTATCGAGTATCAAATATCACCGTATCGAAATTACTGTCCATAATATATACTGATAATGTGATGAAATAGGAGGAGTCGAAAACTAAATGGTATATTAAGTCTTTTGCGAATATATAAATTGTTAGTCGTTAGTTAGGGGAAGAGATAGATCCGCCAATAAGTATATCAAAATTATCAGGATGACGATCTGCGTGGATTTAGCTATTTCCGTCTGTATGTCTATTAGAACGCAAACTTGTCCATCAAATCTGGATGGTGTCCGACAAGACAATTGGCCGATTAGATATTTGTTTAATCGGAACCGAGCGGATTAGACCACGATAGCGTATGTCACCCATATAACCGATTTTTCAGATTGATATTTCATAAAGAAGCTCGAAACTTCATTAAATGCCTTCGTATCTGACACATATTGTTGTCTTGAACATTTGTACAGATCAGTCGTATTCATAGTATTTCCACACACCCGGTTTTTGTTATTTCTGCCCATTCGGCTATAAGCTTCAAATTCTACCAAATATTCACGTATATGGCACAGAGATTGGTCGTATATATAGTATAGAGGCATATATCCCATACAACCTATTATTCGGCCAAGAGATTCATTATCATAACGCAAGAAGACAACAAGAAACGTGAAACTTTGTATGACGATTACCGATCTATTATTTATTTAATTGTTACAGAAACATTCCCATATGTACATCTGTTCTTATATTGTTACGAATTTCAGGAAATCCTTGATAATTCTGCACGTTTTTTTATCGTTCTAATCGCTGAGGTGTCGAACAAACAACTAGAATTTTTATTATAACAAAATGTTTTTAATTAACATTACTACTATCGTAGTAGTATTTCAAAATTAATTTAATGGCCGTTTTCACTTACAACGTTTAGAAATCAAACTGTTTGACTAATTGTTAGCTTGGGCTGCTTGTATACACTTAACTGCATCGTTCGCCTATTTCTCTCAGGATCTAGACTTTTCACGAACAGCTTTCTCGAATATTTGCTTATTTATTACTCGTTTCTGTATCTCATAATTGATTTTCTATATATTAATGTGTATAACTGAGATTTATATAAGATCATATGTGCTCATTATTGCTGTGTACATCTCTGCATCTCATATTAACTGTTGCCTTCTATGTTTATGTAAGATGCGCTCTTTATTGCTGCGTACATGTATGAGTGGCTGTTTTCTCTTTCATCTTCATGCCTTACTGTTGTTTTTTACACCACTTATAATTAGCGGCATAGTGACGTAGGCGAAGGTAGTCGGGTCTTTACTTGTTTTATTTATATATAGGTACTTACATACTTCTCTGGTTTAAAATTGCCCTCATTTTCAGGAAACCCGGTTAAATCCAAATTTGAAATCAAATACGCTCTTGTGATGTATGTATGTAGCTACGCAAATTTTCAGATTTAAGCATATCAATTTGTTTGATTAACCAACACCCGAACTGATAAACACCTTAAATATCTGGAAGTTTAGTTGAGCATTTAACAAATGTCTGCCAATGTAACTGTTGGCTTAAAACGCATTTCACAATACGCTCATAGTTTCTAACGAAAAGTAAAAGGGAAACACAAACAACATCCTACATTTTTATTTTTGGAAAATCAAGAACAAAAATCATAAGATTCCCGAACCAAGAAATAAGTTGATAAAAAGTTTAAGTATAGCTTTGAAAGCTACTCAATGTTTCCATTCATGCGTTATTTTTTTAAATTTGGATTTTTAGTGTGTACATTGTTAAGTAAGGAATTTACTAGAGCTCTCGGCTTGTATTTAAAATGTCAAGTTAGAAGTTGAAGAGAATACAAAGATATATTTCAAAATTACTTACTTGTTACTGCAGTTACTTATTCTGTAACGAAGCTTTTCCTTGCCCGATTGCTTCGTAAATTATTGCTGGGGTATAATCGCCGTGTCCAAGGTTCGTTTGCAATAAATTTGTATTTCGGGGCTCCTTGCTAATAGTTTTCATATAAAAATTCACTTTATTGCTTAACTCCTTATACTATAATATAAAATGTATAAAAAGATGCGTGTGTATAATTCATTTAATTTGATGCTTGCTATATGATTGGTGGTGGGCTAACGATCCCTCGTGTCCCGTTAGGAGTGTTCCATTAGGGCGCCTTACTGGTCGTCGCCTAGGTATGTGTAATTGTATCTCAGTGACGCCTTGCGTCGGCGTGTTTCTTATACGGCTAGCGACTGCGCTGTCTCTGCTGCGGCTTATGTGGGAGTGTTTTCGTAAGTGTAACTCTGGCGTGGCTTGCGACAGCGCTAAATCTGCTGCGGTCAACGTCGTATGTTTGCGTAACTCTGCTGCGGTCAACGTTGTATTTTTGCATAACTCTGCTGCGACCAACGTCGTATGCTTGCGTGACTCTGCTGTGGCCAACGTCGTATGTTGGGGTAACTTTGCTGCGGCCAACGTCGTATTAATGCGTGACTTTGCAGTGGCCAACGTCGTATGGTTGCGTAATTCTGCTGCGACCAACGTCGCGTGTTTGCGTAACTCTGCTGCGGCCAACGTCGTATGTTTGCGTGACCCTGCAGGGAGCGAGTGTGGTGCAAAGCGTTGTAGAGCGGTTAAAACCAGCTTACCCACAATCCTCAGCCCCACGGCTCTCTCCTATGAAACGCGCTGTCTGGCGATGGTTAAACCCGATACGCCTTTAAGATTCCCTTAGTTTTTGTACAGACACGTTTGACGTTTCACTTGTACTGCGGATGACGAGGTATGTACTTCTGCCGCAGTTGGCGTTTGCTGAGCATGGGATCACGATGCTGTGGAGGACGTTTGCTCACCAGGGAGCGAGCGTGGTCTAAAGCGTTGTAGAGCGGTTAAAACCAGCTTACCCACAATTCTCAGCCCACGACTTTCTCCTATGAAACACACTGGCTTGCAATGGTTAAAACCGATATGCCTTCCACAACGCTTCAGTAGTAGCTCTAGTCGCAACCACAACCGCGTGCTGACTGCCTGCTATCTTATTGTGTTGCTCTTTTCATAGCCAATGCTCTTGATGTCGCCAGCATAGTTCGTTGCGTTACCATGGTTAGGGTGTTGCTGTGGAGTGTTGCGGCAACTTGTTACGCTAGCGCTGTTTCAGAGACTTGTTTGTGTTGTGTTTGCTATGCTGCTGATCGTGTTCTTATGTGGAGTTTTATTTCTGTTGCGTTGTTGTCTGTGTTACTGATCCTGAGTTGTGGGGCGGTGGTTTTGTATGGGCCAAATTAATGGTTTATATTTGGTCCTCAGAATTCCAGATAGTTTTCTTTCTTGATTTCAGTAGATTTGAAAGCAAAAATTGTATCCTTGGCCAGATCTTCATTTCAACCCAGTATATGAGGTGAAGTTCCTGAAAATCTGAAGCATTTTAAGAGCCTATTGCAAATTTCCAGTTTTTTTCTAACATTTTACCTATCACAACTTTTAAATGCGCCAACAAAATAAAATCTGAATTACGAACGGTATGTTCCGTCATATGCTAAAGTGGAGTGGAATAACGTGAACAATAAAGAATTTTGAGAGCTATCGTCATAGTAACGCAATTCGCAAACACTGAGTTGATTTTGAGTCGCGATTTGTAAACTTCAGTATGACGATCGTTAAAATTACATAGAGATCCCAACATATTTCAAACCACAAGGTTGAGCCCATCCTGGAGGCTACCAAATGCTATCGTGACACTCAAACGGTTGTTAGGCGCAATTATTGGCGGATCTACAGGAGTGGTAAAGAGTTGACTTTTCCCTTCCCAAAAACTCCTGTTGATCAAGAAGTCTAAGTTTGGTTATGAATTTAAACAAAACAAATTCTCTATTAAGAGGTGCGAGCTGCAGGAAGAAATGGTTGAGCATGTTCTGTGCTCATGTCCTGTGCTCGCCAGGTCAAGACTCCAGCTAACAGGGTCAGCAAAGTTGCCAGATAAAGAGGCTAGATTACAGAAAACTTTTAGTATTCGCGAAGAGAACGGAGTTATTTTTAAAGTAAGTCCTGGTTCTTAGTCGAAGTTTTTCCGTTTGGTCTTCAAACATATTTTGGTACTTAACACAATGGACATTTCAGTCTATGGAGGTCTTTATTGACCAGCTAGTTCAACCCTGCCTTACCACTTCTGTTAAAATTCTGAAAAACTTCGCTTAAGTAGGTCACCTATGTACTGACGATTCGGGATAATCGAAGCAAAATCGTGCTCTCGATATACCTGAACAGGTCGTCGCTAAATAATAAGTGTAAAGGTTCAATAAATTGTAGACTAATAAATAACAAGTAGGGAAGGCTAAGTTCGGGTGCAACCGAACATTACATACTCAGTTGAGAGCTATAGAGACAAAATAAGGAAAATCACCATGTAGGAAAATGAACCTAGGGAACCCTGGAATGTGGTTGTATGACATGTGTATCAAATGGAAGGTATTAAAGAGTATTTTAAGAGAGAGTAGGCCATAGTTCTATGGATGGACGCCATTTAGGGATATCGCCATAAAGGTGGACCAGGGCTGACTCTAGAATTTGTTTGTACGATATGGGTATCAAACGAAAAGTGTTACTGAGCATTTTAAGAGAGAGTGGGCAATAGGTCTATAGGTGGACGCCTTTTCGAAATGTCGCCATTAGGGTGGGCCAGGGGTGACTCTAGAATGTGTTTGTACGATATGGGTATCAAATGAAAGGTGGTAATGAGTATTTTAAAAGGGAGTAATCCTTAGTTCTATATGTGGACGCCTTTTCGAGATATCGCCATAAAGGTGGACCAAGGGTGACTCTAGAATGTTTGTACGATATGGGTATCAAACGAAAGGTGTTACTGAGTATTTTAAGAGGGAGTGGGCATTAGTTCTATAGGTGGACGCCTTTTCGAGATATCGCCATAAAGGTGGGCCAAGGGTGACTCTAGAATGTTTGTACGATATGGGTATCAAACGAAAGGTGTTACTGAGCATTTTAAGAGGGAGTGGGCATTAGGTCTATAAGTGGAGGCTTTTTTCGAGATATCGTCATTAGGGTGGGCCAGGGGTGACTCTAGAATGTGGTTGTACGATATGGGTATCAAACGAAAGGTGTTACTGAGCATTTTAAGAGGGAGTGGGAATTAGGTCTATTGGTGGACGTCTTTTCGAGATATCGTCATTAGTGTGGGCCAGGGTTGACTCTATAATGTTTGTACGATATGGGTATCAAACGAAAGGTGTTACTGAGCATTTTAAGATTGAGTGGGCATTAGGTCTATAGGTGGACGCCTTTTCGAGATATCGCCATTAGGGTGGGCCAGGGGTGACTCTAGAATGTGTTTGTACGATATGGGTATCAAATGAAAGGTGGTAATGAGTATTTTAAAAGGGAGTAATCCTTAGTTCTATATGTGGACGCCTTTTCGAGATATCGCCATAAAGGTGGACCAAGGGTGACTCTAGAATGTTTGTACGATATGGGTATCAAACGAAAGGTGTTACTGAGTATTTTAAGAGGGAGTGGGCATTAGGTCTATAGGTGGACGCCTTTTAGAGATATCGCCATTAGGGTGGGCCAGGGTGACTCTAGAATGTGTTTGTACGATATGGGTATTAAATGAAAGGTGGTAATGAGTATTTTAAAAGGGAGTAATCCTTAGTTCTATAGGTGGACGCCTTTTCGAGATATCGCCATAAAGGTGGACCAAGGGTGACTCTAGAATGTTTGTACGATATGGGTATCAAACGAAAGGTGTTACTGAGCATTTTAAGAGGGAGTGGGCATTAGGTCTATAGGTGGACGCCTTTTCGAGATATCGCCATTAGGGTGGGCCAGGGGTGACTCTAGAATGTTTGTACGATATGGGTATCAAACGAAATGTGTTACTAAGCATTTTAGAGGGAGTGGGCATTAGGTCTATAGGTGGAGGCCTTTTCGAGACATCGCCAATAGGGTGGGCCAGGGGTGACTCTAGAATGTTTGTACGATATGGGTATCAAACGAAAGGTGTTACTGAGCATTTTAAGAGGGAGTGGACATTAGGACTATAGGTGGACGCCTTTTCGGGATATCGCCATTAGGGTGGGCCAGAGGTGACTCTAGAATGTTTGTACGATATGGGTATCAAACGAAAGGTGTTACTGAGCATTTTAAGAGGGAGTGGGCATTAGGTCTATAGGTGGACGCCTTTTCGAGATATCGCCATTAGGGTGGGCCAGGGGTGACTCTAGAATGTGTTTGTACGATATGGATATCAAAATAAAGGTATTAATGAGGGTTTTAAAAGCGAGTGGCCCTTAGATGTATATGTGAAGGTGTTCTCGCGATATCGACCAAAATGTGGACCAGGTGATCCAGAAAATCATCTGTCGGGTACTGCTAATTTATTTATATATGCAATACCACTAACAGTATTCCTGCCAAGATTCCAAGGGCTGTTGACTTCGCCTTGTAGAACTTTTTCATTTTCTTCTACTTAATAAGGTAGGTGTCACACCCATTTTACAAAGTTTTTTCCAAAGTTATATTTTGCGTCAATAAACCAATCCAGTTACCATGTTTCATCCCTTTTTTCGTATTTGGTATAGAATTATGGCATTTTTTTCATTTTTCGTAATTTTCGATATCGATAAAGTGGGCGTGGTTATGGTCGGATTTCGGCCATTTTTTATACCAAGATAAAGTGAGTTCAGATAAGTAGGTGGGCTAAGTTTAGTAAAGATATATCGTTGTTTGCTCAAGGTATTGTGTTAACAGCCGAGCGGAAGGACAGACGGTGGACTGTGTATAAAAACTGGGCGTGGCTTCCACCGATTTCGCCCATTTTCACAGAGAACAGTTACCGTCATAGAATCTATGTCCCTACCAAATTTGAGAAGGATTGGTAAATTTTTTTTCGACTTATGGCATTAAAAGTATTCTAGACAAACTAAATGAAACTGGGCGGAGCCACGCCCATTTTGAAATTTTCTTTTATTTTTGTATTTTGTTGCATCATATCATTACAGGAGTTGAATTTTGACTTAATGTACTTATATACAGTAAAGATATTAAATTTTTTGTTAAAATTTGAATTTAAAAAAAATTTTTTTAAAAAGTGGGCGTGTTCTTCATCCAATTTTGCTAATTTTTATTTAGCACATATATAGTAATAGTAGTAGCGTTCCTGCCAAATTTCATCATGATATCTTCAACGACTGCCAAATTACAGCTTACAAAACTTTTAAATTACCTTCTTGTAAAAGTGGGCGGTGCCACGCCCATTGTCCAAAATCTTACTAATTTTCTATTCTGTGTCATAACGTCAACCCATCTGCCAAGTTTGATCGCTTTAACCGCCTTTGGCAATGAATTATCGCATTTTTTCGGTTTTTCGAAATTTTCGATATCGAAAAAGTGGGCGTGGTTATAGTCCGATATCGTTCATTTTAAATAGCGATCTGAGATGAGTGCCCAGAAATTTACATACCAAATTTCATCAAGATACCTCAAAATTTACTCAAGTTATCGTGTTAACGGACGGACGGACGGACGGACGGACGGACGGACATGGCTCAATCAAATTTTTTTTCGATCCTGATTATTTGGATATATGGAAGTCTATATCTATCTCGATTCCTTTATATATGTACAACCAACCGTTATCCAATCAAACTTAATATACTCTGTGAGCTCTGCTCAACTGAGTATAAAAAGTGATTTTGGTTAAAAGTGCATCTAAGACACCAAACATTTTTATACCAAATAGGTGAATTCGCCTTGGGGGATGAATAATTCGTTTGAACTCATTCTATTGTATGATAAAATTAGGTCTTGGCACAACGAAAGAAACCGGCTAAAATTTTTTGGACTGGGATTTCCGAATATCCCGAGACCTTGCACAATATACAACTGTAAAGCTCAAAGCTCTACTTTGGCTTCCTATTGCAAAACGAACCAAGAACCGATGAAGATATATGATAGTGATTCACCTTGAAAAAATAAATGCAAGGCACCATAACCTCCGATTTTAGGCCGAGCTTCTTTTCTAATTTGCGTCGCGCGACTTTTTAATTTTTCCTAATAATTGTCGGGACGGGACCTGCATGATACATTTTTTCTAAATTTTCGATGTTACATTGCCGGGGCTTCAACCCAAGATCTTCGGTGTGGTAGACTTAGCACGCTACCACCACACCACGGCGTCCGCCCTGTTTAACTGTAGATCAAGGTACTATAAAACAGGGTATTAATCACAGCTAGGTATAAAAAGCTTAAATCCAATAAATAATAATAGCAGTGCCCAAAATGTCAACGATGGTGCTGGCGGTTTAAGTTGAAAACTGGAATCGATATTGCGTAAGAAACGTAAAGTAAACACTTTGACATTTTGCAACCAAGGACGATGTCTCTTTTTTCATACGAAAACTTCAAAGAACACTGCACTGGCACATATTGTATGCATTGGCCATATTGCTTATTTTAAGAACATTTCAAAATAATTTTTGTTGCATGACTGCACTTTATTTTATTTTTATTACTCACATATTTCTAGAGCCATTAGGATGTGTCGCCAAAAAAAATGCTGTTTTTCCAAAGATATTACAAGATTGTGTAAAGTTTTATAATTAAAATTTTTGCAAGTAAAATTATAGCCTATTTTTGAAATGCTACCTTCGGTATCTTTATATATGAATGCCGAATATGTGGACCTTAATCAATGACTATACACGCGGTTACCACAACGAATGTCAGTATAGATAGATAAACGACTTATGGCTTATTCTAAAATATTGGGGACGGGAACAGAGCGAAAGCGATTACTTCTTTTCGCACACAACGGTCAGTAAATGTCTTTGGAAGTCAAAAACTCTCCTATTTCCTTTCTTAATGAATATACGTTGCTTTGTTGATGGTACTTGGTTTAGACGTACACACCGTGGCGGAAACTTGTACCAACTTGTAATATTGAAGGAGCACTACTACCTACTGCTCACTGATGGAAGGGTTGACAGGCGTAACATCGACAGCGTCCGATGTATCGGTTCACGGACACTTTGAGATTGTTGGTGGAAACGGTGAACGGCTACTGGGTTTGCAGCGGACTAGGGTCCCATCGATCAGTTGGAAGTATTAGACATGCAATTTGTGGTGCTGATGTTTTGTGGGTGTGATAGCTGCGCCTGATGAAGCGGTGGATCGAATTAAAGCAACCGGTTGACGGCGGAATCGATACCCGCCGAGTTTTAATAACGTAACCATGGATGTCGGTTTGTATATAGGATTTTTAGTCGTGGATTAGTGGTTGCCGGCGGATCGATTTCGGAGTAACTGAAGATTGGCAGAATCGATGTCCGGAAGTTGTCATGCGACGGGTTGGTAGATAATTTTCCGAATAACTGTCGATTGTTGAAATCGATGGCCGGTAGGTAGACCCCGTAAGTGCGGGGGCGGTAGACGTGTGGTGGTATGTCTGAGAGAAGAGGAAGGCAGGACAGAGATCACATATTGATTAAAACTGGCGGGCCATTTTGCGATAAAGAGTTACCTTATAGCAGTTTTCGCCTTCAATACGCTAGCAAATGCAAATATTTATCGAAATCTAGCGAGAATTTTAAGACTCAAGAATTTCGACTTCTTCGAAGGACTTTGAAAGAATCGTAATGTTAACATATTATACTACCAATGCAGCAATTAGATTGAATTTCGAGAAGCTCACGAGCTTTTGAACATTTCGAGAGTCTCGAGAGAAGCCGATACGGGCGAGAGATCTTTTGTCGAAGAAATTCGAGAGAAAACCAATTTTCGGTTGGAAAACGCCCGCCAGCATTGGTCTTAGAATTATAATTGCCGAATTGCAATTTTCATTATTTTACTGGTGAATTACCTACCTGGTATTTGACAGCTTGCTTCCCACTGGCCGTGTCGTTAACTCTTCATTGAATTATCATTTACCTTTGGATAGTCTTTTTTTTTCAATATAATGCTTGGCATTATAATGTTTAAACCTATATTTTTGCCGGGTAAATCTTCATGCACACACACACACATACACATACATACATATATACATATGTATGTGCTAACAGCGGAAGTATTTTTCACAACTTTCCAAACTCTTTCCTATTTACAAAATTGCCAAGTACTTACGTATATACATTATTGTGGCCTTTGCCTTTGTCACACATTGCTTTTATTTTTATTCTTATCGTCGTTTTGTGCTTTAGTTCATTGTCAGCTTGAGATTTTGTATTGGTTTGGAATTTGGCTTTAGCTGCCAAGTACGGCACCAGCAGCTGACTTCTATTAGCTTTGGCCATTGTTGCATTGATATTTGCCAACAAAAAAAAAAACGCGTTGATGATATCAAATATTGTGTGGATATGACTTTTTTTATGGTGAATTGATCTATCGATATTGTGCTTTATTCAATGCAACAAATAAAAAGTTATTGTTATCGAAATCAAAATTGGATTATGAGCATAAAGGAAAATAGTTCATGTCAAAGATGTGCGAAGGAAGTCATATACATTTTTTTCACAATTTGAGTTTATTTTCAATTAAAATATATTTTTTCTGTTTCAAAGCTTAAGCGGTAATTTCCATTTAGTACGCATACTTTTGTTCAAGGTAGTCTTAAGATGTGGTTAGTCGTCGTCAGACAAATAAAGAGAAGCTAATAATGAAAGTTTTTTATTTGGTTTTGTATCGGGAACACAGTTATTCCCAAAATTGTCTCCGTTGGTAATCTATAATTGAAGGCTGCTTTAACGTTTTCATATCGGGAATCATTGCATATGTAATCAATGGAAGGATCTGGTGATTGATATTTCGTCTGACTTCCATCCTATAATCAAGTAACCTGCATCGTCCAAGCGTTTAAAGCATCATTAACAAAAAAATTTACTAATCCCATCCAGAACAAACTGCGACTGTTTTCTCTTTAACATGAATTTATGCATGAAAATAGCTGCGCAACAGCTAAGCCGAATTGATAAAATTCCAAAAAGTTAACAGGAAATTACAAATTACATTGTTATTACATAATGTTTTAATTTTTCTAACAAAGCAACAAGAGTTTTCTTAACCTAGATTGGACTCAACGGCAAAACAAGGGAACATCTCTCAAAATGTCATATTTAAACTAAGCTGAGCAGAGCTCACAGAGTTTTTCGCATAATTGTACCCCGTAACGGCATAAACTAATCGAGATAGATATAGACTTCTATATATCAAAATGATCTGGGCGAAAAAAGAAATTCATTTAGAATTGCCCGTCCGTCCGTCCGTCCGTCTGTCCGTAAACACGATAACTTGAGAAAATTTTGAGGTATCTTAATGAAATTTGGTATGTTAGTTCCTGGCCGCTCATCTCAGATCGCTATTTAAAATGAATGAAATCGGACTATAACCGCGCCCACCTTTTAGATATCGAAAATTTCGAAAAACAGAGAAAGAGCGATAATTCATTACCAAAGACGGATAAAGCGATGAAACTTGGTAGATGGGTTGACCTTATGACGCAGAATAGAAAATTAGTTAAATTTTGGACAGCGGGCCTGGCACCGCCCACTTTTAAAAGAAGGTAATTTAAAAGTTTTGCAAGCTGTAATTTGGTAGTCGTCGAAAATATCATGATGAAATTTGGCAGAACGTTAATCCTATTACTATATGTTTTTCAAATAAAAATATGCAAAAACGGATGACGAACACGCCCACTTAGAAAAAAAATTTTTTTTAAGCCAAATTTTAACAAAAAATTTAATATCTTTAGGGTATATAAGTAAATTGTGGCAACATTCAACTCCAACATTTGTCTCCAAAGCTCTCAGCTGAGTATTATGTAATGTTGGGTTACACCCGAACTTAGCCTTCCTTACTTGTTCATATTTAGTAATGTTGTTAAGCCAATAGTCATCCACGATTTCTTAGTCTGGTTGTCAGAAATCACTAAGGTGAGAACTTTTAGGGAAACAGATAATTTATAAACTGAACCTGACTCAGAGATCTGGTTCACATATAGAATATAACTTGATGATGGAAAACCTGGAGCTGGTATCTTTAGGCCGATTTTCAAGAAATCAATACCAGTGGAATGACACTCCACTACTTTTCAGGCAGAAACTCATGCAATTGAAGTTTGCCGTGAAAAACCTTTACAGTGATGCTTATACTCGAGTATTAGCCTCATTGTGCCAGACAAGCGGAAGCATTGCATGACTTACAGTCTAACACAACTACTTCCAAGCTAGTGGAGTAATGCATTGGACTCTATAATGATCTGGTTAACAATGTTAGGACGCTATGAAACGCTGTATTACATTATCTGCAAGTGCGTCGCTCTGATAAAGCAGGGATTCTCCCATCTTAGTCCCTTCGTGATATGTAACGAAGAGGTATTCCAATACATTAAAAGTATACAAAAACAGTAACAGACTTTAGCACAATTGATAAAAAAAATTTCGCAATGCATCCTCGCCTAATAATTATATCATAAATCTTGCAATCAAAATGTATATAACAGGAATATTACGAAATTCAGCTATCTTTTTATTACCACGGATTCAGCCTACTTAGTCTAGAGTACTGTGGGAAAGACTGACAATTTTTATCAACAAACTAATTGGATCTTATCAGTGTGGCTTCAGTCCTGGTAAATCTATTATCCACCACATTTTCATGATGTGCCAAATCCTTGACAAGGCTCGCGATAAGTGAATTGACGCTCTCCATCTTTTTCTCGTTTTCAAACCAGCCTTCGACAGCGAGAAAGGAACTTTCTTGCATGCAGCTATGTCTGCATTTAATTTCCCTGCAAAATTAATAAGGCTATACGAGGCGCTGATCAACACCACCTCCACATGGATTCGGAAGGACCTTTCCGAGCCATTCGAAACCAAACAAGGCTTAATACAAGGCGACTCCCTTTCGTGCGATTTCTTCACCATAATGCTGGAAAAGATAATGCTAGCAGCAGAACTGTATTAAAATCTATTAAAAGAGCGTACACGATATTAATATTTTTGGCTTTAACAAACACGCTGTAAGTTCTGCCTTCTATGGATTCAAATAAGAAACAAATGAAGCGGGTGTTGCGGTAAATGAGTACAAGACACAGTGCATTCTGTCATCCAACAAATAACTGTTGCATGTCCTATTTTACGGATACAAATTGGTCAATGTGGAGGATTTGGTTTTAGACATCAAACGGAGAGTTACTCTTGCCAATAAGTGGTACTTTGGACCGAGTAGGCAATTGAAAAGTAGACTCCTCTCTCAACCAACAAAAATATCATTCAACAAAACGCTCATTATACCTATCCTGATGTACAGCTCGGAGTCACGGACTGTGTCGGGAGAAGATAAAATGGCTCTTGGAGTGTTCGAGAGAAAAGTGGTCCTGAAGATTTATGGTGCTATCAGCGATGCCGACAGCGAATATCGAAGGAGGTATAATGATAAGCTGAATGAGTTTTATGCAGATCTGATGATAAACTAGCGTACAAAAACCCAAGGGCTGAATGTAATGCTAATGGACGAAGACGCTTCGGCTAAGAAAGTATTACCGTGGGCACCACAGTTTGGAAGCAGAGGAAGGATCCACCAAGTTGGGATAGGAAGACTTGACGAAACGGCCAAATCGCTTGCATAAAAACGGCAACACTGTTGTGAAAAGAACTATTTTATTTTAACGCCCTAATATTGGCTTCACTTGCATATTTGTATGTATTGTGCCGAATTATGATATAACTATGCTGTTAGTAAATAATCACAACAACAAAAACGACAAGCAGCAACACTTATGTACAAGGCAACGAAAAATATTCCACACACATAACCAGCAGCTTAAAACAAAGAAATTATCTCACAAACACATATGTAGTCATCAACTGCGAGACGATGTTTTTACTCACACGTACACACGCACATAGCTAAATTACCATGTATGCGATACAACTGTTCCGTCTTCGTCAAACGTCTAGACCTTAGGAGAAATATGTGAACGAGGCAACAGAGAGTATAAAAGCAGTACAAGCTGAAACTAATCATTTTGATTTAACCACGTTATAAGTTGTGAAGTATAAGTGTGAAATACTACTCTCAAAGTAGTCTAAATAAAGATTATTTTGCAGTAATATATATTGGATT
Source organism: Eurosta solidaginis (assembly GCF_040869045.1). Taxonomy (NCBI): domain Eukaryota; kingdom Metazoa; phylum Arthropoda; class Insecta; order Diptera; family Tephritidae; genus Eurosta; species Eurosta solidaginis. The sequence goes on along the minus strand of NC_090320.1, from coordinate 210,492,856 downwards.
TATTTATTCGGCAGTTCCGCGATTCTAACATTAGCAGAATGTGTGAGATTGGCAGAAATCCCCAGAATTCATTACATAATGTTATATACATATATAAAAATCCTTCATAACAAATAATAAAAACAACATGTTCGGGTGTAACCGAACATTACATACTCAGCTGCCAAATTACAGCTTGCAAAACTTTTAAATTACCTTCCTTTAAAAGTGGCCGGTGCCACGTGCATTGTCCAAAATTTTAATAATATTCTATTCTGCGTCACAAGGTCAACCCACCTATCAAATTTCATCGCTTTATCCGTCTTCGGTAATGAATTATCGCACTTTTTCGGTTTTTCGAAATTTTCGATATCGAAAAAGTGGACGTGGTTACAGACCGATTTCGTTCATTTTAGATAATCATCTAGAAGAGAGCCCAGGAATTTACATGCCAAATTTCATTAAGATACCTCAAAACTTACTCAAGTTTTTTCGCCCAGATCATTTTGTTATATAGAAGTCGATATCTATCTCGATAAGTTTATGCCGTTACGGGGTACCGTTATGCGAACAAAATTAACATACTCTGTGAGCTCTGCTCAGCCGAGTATAAAAATGTTACATATACGCACCCGTATCCATGTTCTTCTTGTGTTCGAATATATTTAGGTGTAATTGGTAAGCTCTGTTCTTTTCATTTATGTTCACGTTTCGCATATTTTACAGTAATTGTTGTACATTTTTTTTAATATACCAAAATAAACAGGTATTTGGCAACATGGATATTAAAACTCCTAATCAAAATGTAACCCATGTGTGCTTTATTTTGGACTAAAGTGTGAATGCTTTAATAGAAGCATTTACAGCGAAATCTATTTTCCAATCGTTGTTTACACAAAACCAAATACCAACCAAAATAACAAAGTTTGAAAAAAATATTCTGATAAAATATTGAAGTTGCTAATGTGGGCCAATATGCGTTCAAATTAAATGGGCTTTGTGCCAACGAATATGTAAATATGTATACATGTGTAGGCGTACTTGCAATGGCGTCAGTTATTTGCGGCTTTTCGCCCACAATGAAGCTTTCACCTTTCAACGCAGATTTTTGTTTGCGAAACCTGAACCAAATGAACATATTTTGTATGTTTGTTATGTACCTTATAACAACAATTATGTTAATGCTTTGCTCACCTAATTTCCCATTTAATATACATATTTTAAACCCATAGTATTAATACGACCGTAGAATCGACAAATTTTACGTATGAAAGCTGAGTGGGACCAACGCGGAAGCCTCAATTTTGTGTCAATCGCTTCGCCAGAGAATAATTGTGGAAAAGTTGAAGCTTCATACATGTGTTATTGTTAGCATTAGTAACAAAAAAAAAAAAAAAAAAAACAAGTAAAGGTGTCTAAGTTCGGGTGTAACCGAACATTATATACTCAGCGTGAGCTTCAGTTGTACATTTCATTTCAGATAACTTATTTTTAAATATATGTCTCCCCATTCCCTCTTAAAGAAAAACTTGATAAGTGAAATGTCATTGAGTCAAAACTATTTTTTGCTAAGTTATAGCTTACTATTCTAGTCCACGACCCTTTTAAACTTGTTTTATATCTCAGTTGCCGTGGTCGTTAACAAAATCCGTCCATTTTTACTAGAAATATTTTCTGCTATAAGGAAAATATATGTACCCAATTTTGTTACGATACGTAAATGTATCTTCGAGTTATGGCTCCAAAAACATAGAAAATTGCTTGGTCATAAAAGGGGCGGTGACACACCCATTTTTTTAAATTTGAAGTTTTTCCTATTTACTTTTATAAATCCACTTGGGAAATGAAATACCATTTATATAAAGCTCATTTTTGCAAAGATACATCTCATTTAATTCATCCACGACCCTTTTAAAAATCCTTTATATAAAAGTGGGCGTGGTACTTAACCGATTTCCCTAATTTTTCTTCGAAACATTTCTTATTGTAAAGGCAACCTCTCTGCCGAATTTTGGTACGATAGTTTTATTGACTTTTGATTGATGATTAATAATATTTGTAAAATTTATTTTATCACAAGTGGGCGGTACCACGCCCATTTAAAAAAAATGTTTCAATTTTTATCAAGAGTCTCAATATCAGTCCACACGTCAAATTTCAACATTCTAGGTGTATTATTTACTAAATAATCAGGTTTTATGTGTTTTCCAAAATGTTATATATATAAAAAGTGGGCGTGGTTATCATCCGATTTCGCTCGTTTTCAACACCAATCTATTCTGGGTCCAGATAAGCTCGTGTACCAAATTTTGTGATGATATCTCAATATTTACACAAGTTATCGTGTTAACGTACAGACGGACGGACATGGCTCAATTAAATTTTTTGAGCGTCATGTTTCTTTTAATTTTTCCTACAAAGTTGCGGGACGGGACCTACTTGTTTTATGCCGATTTCGAACGGCATCTGTAAGGCAGATGAGTTTTTACTGAGAAGCTTTTCATGGCAGACAGACACTCGGAGTTCTTGCCAAACAATGCCGAGGAGCGACCTTGTTTCTAAAATTTTTGTTATTGCTTTACACGGGCGTGAGCCCCTGTCTTCGGTGTGGTAGGTGGGGCATGCTACCATCATACCACGGTGGCCACAGCATAACCCTATTACTTATACCCAAGTACAGGTGTGGCCAGTAGCTACTTTGGAGTGATGTAGCTCCTAAATCGCTAAAGATATTGACTTGAAATTTTTGATCTAGGAAAACGAAGTCGATTGGTGTCTTAAAATGTCATGCTAGGTCTTTGCATTGATGAGATATAAGCTTTCAAAGTTAACACCTGCGACTTCTTATACCTAGGTACAGGTGTCGCCAGTAGCTTTTTTTCTCATTTTCTGAAGGAAGAAAATTTTTATTTATTATTTTCTTTATAAAATATTATTTTATTGATTATTTCTTATAACTAAATATGCCAACAAATTTAAATTATTCAATTATCTTCATTATTTTCACAAATATTATATGTAAATGTATTTGAAGAATGCCGTATACATATTGGGCGCTGACATATTCTGCACATGTTACGCGTTCGTCTTCTGTGTTGGTCATGGATGTGGCAGAGAAAACAGCTTCCAACCTGCTGTTTCTTTGGTTTTGCACCAGCAGCTGCAGACGTTGATGGCCTATTGTCAGCACTTCCTTGCAAGGCCGTACTTATGAAACTCGTGACTGCAATTTTTGTGTTGAAGTTCCGCATCACTTGCTGATTCACCGACCGCTCTTCAATTATGGGCATAGACAGTTCCTTGGCGAGCTGGCGAAGAAATCTCTTACGCTTCGCATTGGTGCATCTGATGTTGGAATTATTCTCATAATAAATGATGTACGCTGCCAATGCCGTCAAATCAATCATATTGAAGAATAGGGACAACGGCCAACGCTTTGTTATCCTTTGGCAAGTATATTCTCCAAGCAATTGGTCCATCACATCCACTCCTCCTTTTGTCTTGTTATAAAACTCGATTATTTCTGGTTTGCCGCTTTCGCCAATGTGATCATCATCATGCATTGATGATAGTAATATAACTGCCTTGTTTTTTTTCGGCACAAAGGAGCCAATGGATATGCTGGGCCTAAAACCGAATGTATTTGACCTCTCTGCATGATCTTTGTGTGCCAACATCTCCTTTGGTATGTAGGGCTTATTTTTCCGCAGAGTCCCAACTGCCGTCAAATTCATGGATGACAAGCTTTCTAGTAAATTTAGGGATGTAAAAAAATGTTCCATCGTTTATTTCGGCCGGTTCCATGAAAGCGGCTTACCAAATCCTTGACCACGCGTTCACCCTGGTTAGTTTCCCGTACCGTAGGTGCTTGGCCAGTATATATTTGTCCATGCAGTGGATATGCGTTTTGGGCATCACATACCCACCACACTTTGATGCCATATTTTGCCGGTTTCGATGGTATGTATTGCATGAAATGGGTGCGGCCACGATATGGAAAGAGCTGCTCGTCTACCGTTAGATATTCACTTGGCTTATATGACTGTTCAAAGTTGTAGTTCATCATGGTCCACAGCTCGGATATTCGTACAGCTTTTCAGTTACCAAACGTTGTGCCCGTGTGTTGCCATCGTCAAACCTTATAAACGGCAGTATGGCCTGAAAGCGGTTAATGCCCATTGACGCACGATATAATGGACAATTTTCCACCGACCACAAGTCCGGTGCACATTCGGCAGTGCTACGGTTAGCGCCAGTCATAACAAGCACTCCAATGAACGCATACATTTCGCTCAAAGTAACCTTCTTCCAGGTTTTTGGTTCCGCCTCTGAATGTTTTGCGTTTAATTCCGCATATGTAGCTTCTGCTTTTTTGTTGGTGTAGCGTACTATAATATCCACCATTTCCGGTGTCATAAAACATTTATATGTATTGACTATTGACATCATGGTAGTTGATCTTGCGAGCCCACTTCGCTGTCGCCAAATATTTTTTTGCCTAGTTTGGCGTGCAAGTCGTGGCTGTGAGCTCCATATGGTACTATCACGTGCTACGAGCTCAGCTGCACACAAATTAATCTCCTCAGAATCATCTGCAGCATCGGATTCATTGTCAGATTCTTCGTAATCAGCCTCATCTACCTGGGCATTGTCAATTGTGTAATCAGGGTATTCTACATCCGATTCAACCACGCCATCTGCTACTGCTACTTGTTCGCTTTCATCCCCTTCAGGGTCGGAAAATAATTCATCATCTGAGATTTCGTCAAACAGGTTTTGTATGTACTGCTCTTTTTCAGCGTCAGATAATCTATATAAAAATAATTAATTTTTATTCCATTTATGAAATTATATTTGAGATATTTGTATTTACCTCATATATTGATTCGAATACAAATATTCCGTGTTCCTTCTGCTATCCATGTTGTAAAATTTAAAATTTTTTCTGACTTGTTATTTTCACAAATATAAATCAACTTCACACTTCAAAAGAACGCTTTAAAATGAATATAAACTCGCAAAACTGCCGTTTATATAGCTGCAACCCTTCAGTTTCTGGAAGCATTTCTTACCTGCCAGGTAGTTGGATTATATCAAATGTTGTTTGTCAGCAAATTCTAGCAAGGGTACAATATAATGTCTTCTTCTAAATAATTATGAGTGCGCGGAAAAGGTTGTATTCTAAAAATTCTAACAACAATAGAAATTATTGACTTCTTAGAAATAACTTAGAATGCGCGCAATTCTTAGAAGCAGGCTACAAATATATGTTTATAACTACTTAAAATGTTCGTAAGACAGTCAGCCACAACATTGCATTAAAAAAAATAACTTGTTTCTCAGAAAAAATGAGAAAAAACGGGTAAAACAGACTACTGGCCACACCTGTACCCGGGTATAAGAAGTCGTAGTAAAAGTTGGGTAAAAATCCTAGGGATAAGTAAGAACGTGTGGTTAGTTCGAAAATCAGTCAGTTTATCCTTAGCGAAGCCATGTTAATAATTTGACCATTTGAATGCTACCGGATTTTTTTTGTTTTTACCCAATTGCTTCGGGAACGATTGATTAGACTTAAGTTAATATTCCGAGAGGAATGTCATACTGTGTATATCCTAAGCAACTTAACCAGGTGGGGACTTCCATTGAACTTCGCTGCCCATTGCGGCAATTAATGATGCACATAAAAAAACGAGCAATACCACCGAGAAATATGATTAAATTACTCATTCGCTAAGGGCCCTTTTTATGGAAATTTTAAAGTTTCAGCGAATTCCAATTTGTCATTTGTCACAACGAAAAATACTAGTATTATTGTGAAAAAGCGTAAAGCCATATTTTTCATATACCGAGCGCCCCATACAGGTAGATTTTCAAGTTTTAGGCGGCCAAAAATATTTTATTGCCTATATCTTTTTAAAACTGTTTAATAAATGAAAACTTATAATAATTTGAGTAATTAATCGGTTTTATTAAAAAAAATAGCTATTACACTGTGTAACACTAAAAAATTCCTGCAAAGTAAGGCTATTTTTCTTGTTGTACAGCAAGAAGTGTAATAACTTAATTCTGTCTTTATCTAGGGTAAATATTTAATTGATTTTATGAAAACTTATAATAATTTAGGTAACTAGTCGGTTATATTAGAATAGATATTACACTGTGTAACACTAAAAAATACCTGCACAGTAAGGCTATTTTTCATGTTGTACAGCAACAAGTGTGTATCAAACCCTCTATTTAACCCCCTATCTGCAAGTATCTGCAACTATATTTAATGCAATTGGCAAGCTAATTGTACCAAGTTCCATTTTGAAAACTAAATTTCACTTGGGCGGACTTGGAAACATAACAAAACTGGTTTTGAACACCAAAAATCAAAAAAAAATTTTTTTTTAACATCCTAAATAAAATAGGTTCTTTATCAATTTATAACTTTTAAAAATCACAAACACCATTATTAATATTAGTATTTACCTGAAATATCAGAATCCATCACAATTTCTCAATTCAACTGTCTTAAAACTTAAAATATTCACGTTAAAACATGCGATTTCACATAGGTTAAGAAAAAACCATAACATGCGCTTCAGAAATAGCTAAATACCGATTACTTGACAGCTAACGCCAGATATGCGATGGATTGGAAGGGATATAATTTCTGTTCCCCTTCTATTCTTAAGCTGTGTGAATGCCTTTTTTTTTGTAACTGTGGCAACTTTCACAAATTAAATTATGGCCGCCTAAATGTCTAAAATCTACTTGTGTGCGCCCGATGCCTGTGTTTTTCGGTCATTGTTGTTTTAAACTTATTTTTAAATTTTTGCTTCGATATTGTATAAAAGTGTGTTTTTTTATTTTTAAACTATATTTATTTCTTCTATCCCATTCTCTTTAAATTTATCTTCAAATTTTCTTCAAATTTTGTCCATCCCTTATTCCATTTATATCGCTTACACACCCAAACCGATTCCCATTACCTCTCCTACACCTAACTCCACTTCCGACACAACTCCCACTCCCATTGTTAGACTCACATCCATTCCCCCTTACACTCACATTCCTAGTCCAAATTTAACTCCTCGTCCATCTTCAACTGCCTCTCCCTATACTTTTCTCACCAATTTCCCAATATATGGGATCATACTAAAAAATGAATATCTCAGGCAAAGTTTCTAAAATCGAATTCATTTTAATATGTAAGATATAGATCGAGATGAGACGTTTTCCTGTCCGACAATATTCCCTTCCGCGATGCACATATCTTCGCAATAAACAAAGACATTTTAATATTATAGATTCTATACTCTCCTTGTTTTTGATCCCTGTCTCTTCTCCGTATCTTCATTCACCTTCTCGATTTTTCTCTCTTCTACTCCCACCTTATCTTGTCTGTCGCAACATCCCATTATATTTCTTCATCTCCTGCCCTTGGTTTGCTTCATCTTGTCAGAAAAAAATGGTACGCAATATTGTGTTTGTCGAGAGGCCATCCCTATACTAAATTTCAGCCAAATCGCAACACAAATACGAATTTTTCGAATAGATAAGCCACTGGCTGACTTCCCAAAAAGGAACGTTTACTAAATATTTGGCTAGGTAAAGAGGTACTGCTGCACTAAGACTCAAGCACATCGCCATTAAATAAGATTAACTACAATAGGTCCACTCTCCGGGAAGAAATGTTTCTTAAATTTCAAGCTTAACGCACCATAGATGAAATTTTGTGGAACATTTCTCAAATAACAAGCTAGTCAAAGACATCTGCGGTAAACTTGCTGTGAAAAATGTTAAGCCTGTCGAAGAGGAAACACTGTACCGAATTTCAAACAAATTGCCATTGAATGAAATAAGTTACATCAAGTCGGACCCTAGTCCCTGGAGTAGTAACCGTGACATTTGTGTAGAGGATATTAACGACGATAGCTCTCACTAGAGAGCAGAGATGTTGTCGGTAATAGCCTAGGCTAAGAGATTGGATGACCAAGAACCGGGAAAGGCGGTGTTGGTTGCACCTAGCCATTACTACCGTAAACTGCTGGCTATATATACAAAACTATATATATAGATGTAGCTCGATGGTTCCACACGGGTAGTAGGAGGACAATTTTATGTCAATGGTGACTTGGTAAACCTTTTACATGTGCGGAACGCTCACGCGTTCATTTCTCTCAAACAACAGGGCAGACCGGTTGACCGTAGTTAACATTAGTAAACAGGGCCTTCACATTTAAAAGAGATTCAAAACCACGAGTCTGCGTTCCATAGCACAATTGTGCTTTCATTGCGTTTGCAATCACTTTAAATTTTTGGATAACTATGTTTCAAACTCAACATATTGACTGTGGTATTGTACCTGGAAGTAGGAGAGTTCGCTACATGCTACTTGCACTTCGACGCGTTTCCCTCTCACCTTATTAATAGGTAAAGAATCTCGCTCTGACTCAATGGGAATCTTTTTCCATCCACCACAGAAGCTGGCAGCCACTTCACTCACCTACGAGGTAGAGTCTCTATTGAGTAAGAGTTTGATGTCTTGTATATTGTCACTTATGAACAAGTTGAGAAGGGGCAAGGCATTTTGGCGATCATGCAAAAGCAACAGGTTTGAAGTTTTATTCGCTATCACTCAATAGGATGTAGGTATTGAGTGATTCCAACCTGTTGCTTTTACATGATCGCAAGAATGCATAGCCCTTGGCCAGTGGTTATTGTGTAAATATATATGTGGTGTGTCGGTATGTATGCAAGTTAGTGCGTACATACATATGTATGCAGTGTTAGAAATGGGTATATGAATGTTGCTGTTGTCGTTGTTGTTGTTGTAGCGAAATAGAAAAAAAATTTAAGGCATAAAGAGATATGTGTTCAAACGAAAATGTGAGATATTTCTAATACGAGTTTAAACATAATTAAATTATGGTGACAAACTGAGTTCTGTATACCCCTACTGGCAAGCTGTGTAATATAAATTTAGTTACCAAACACTATAACACTAATACAATGAAGTAGCTAATTTGTATAGTAATATCATACAAATTTATAACTAAATTTCACTTCTATGGCTAAATATGCATATGTATGTATGTGTGTATACTAACTCGCACACAAAATCAACAATATATAATCTTAGCCAATAATCAAACAGTCCAATGTTGAAAGGGCAACAGGTGGCTAATCAACAACAGCCTAAGTACGAGTAAATGGAAAAAATACACATATACACACACATGTACATCAGGTTATATGCGAGAATCAGCAAAAGTATACTCAAATTACAATTTGATAGAGATGTCTAATATATATAGAAGACCACAAACTCGATACTATAATGCGTTCATATCTGACATAGCTGCATCTTAATAATTGTATTTGTATTTGTACATAAAGACAATACAAATGTGAGTATGTGGATGCATTTGAAAGCACTACAATTTGGCGTCTGTTGTGGCATGTATATCAGATACTAAATTAACTACAACAAGCAACTCGATTTGCGAACGCATTAGAACAAATCAGCAGATTACTAAGTAATTTTGGACTGGTCGCTCAATAAGAATCTCGCATGGTGTTACCAGAATTGTTCCAAATGGAAAACCCTTATAAGTTACCAAAACTTATGTTAAAGAATAACTCCGTCCTCCTGGCAAAAAGAAAAAAAGAAGTTTTCTAGGACATCTGCCTCGAAATCTCGAAACTCTGCCGCCCCTGTTAGCTGAAGCCTTGACCACGCGAGCGCAGGACATAAACATACAACGTGACAAGCGTTTCGTCCTGCAGCTTGCAGTTCTTATATCTGCTGTTACTGACGAGGCTTCACTTACAACCATGTCACGCCAGAAGGCAGTGTCTAGTTAGCAAGCCCACAATGAACCAAAAGTTTTCTCTCATACAAGATATATTAGCAGTTTTGTGGGTCTAATATCGTAGGATTTGCACATGATCTTAAAAATTCCGCAGCATCGTGCGAAACTCCCTGCTTGATGGATCATATGCAACTGCCTCCGTTTGATTTCTCCCAAAGGGATTGGGACGTCTACCGTCGTTTCGTTGAGTACTGCGTCCTCTTTGCCAACTCATGGGTCTTTGTGCTAGCATCTATCCTTTTTTTGACCGGGAACCCAGTAAAGATATATTGTCCGGCTTGAGTGATGCCCCTGCAAAGTTTCTTTTAATTCCAACATACTTCTTAATGAAGTAATGTGTGAGATTATTGCATTCATCGCTGCCTGACTATCTCTAAATATATATATATATATATATATATTAACGTTACTAGGGCTAAAGCATTCTTCATGCATAATGTGTACTGCTTCCTTCACGGATACATTTTCGCCTGAAAGATACTGCAGTGAGCTGGCAGCCTGTAGGATCTAGTTATTTCTGTATCGAACCCTTCCGTTAATATGGAATCATCGCTATATAATATGTTCTGCTATTTTCGCAACCGTGCGCCCAAGATAACACTCGAAGCTCAGGCACAGGACCATATAGTCCCTTCGCCCTTTATTGTATGGTGCTTTACTGCCATGCCTGCACTCGAGCTTCCCCGAGCCTAAACCCTCGTTGCAATGCATTACGCCATATTTTTGGGCACTGGGTGTGTAGGCGAGATGTCCGGAATATTATGCAGCGCTGCACTTGGTGTAGTTTTTAGGGTTCCCGTTTTTAGTTTTTTTATATCTTTAGGGTCCTTAAACTTTAACACGTCTCTCAGTCGTACGTTACCCTTCTAGGGTAAAAAACAAGGTTATCTTTCTATGGTTAACTTTAGCATTGAGAAGCGAGAAATTCCTCAGATTCTAATGGAAACTCATTTTCCAGATGTCGAATATGCTCCTCTGCCAACTACTGTCAGCCTTATAGTAACACTATCAACCCCCCTAAGGGAAAAGTAATTTCCATGAGTCTTTAAAAATTTAAGTCTCTAGATGTTCGCGGGGCCGGATGATATAGTTCCAGCGCAAATTCGAACGTCTTTGGGGTTTTCGCTTATTCTGTTAGCCGCACGTAATTCATCTGAAATCACTTAAGAGTCATCTTTTAAAAGCATGCGAGGCCAGAATGCAGTGAGACCAGCTTTAGGTAATAAAAAAGTTACTTTGTCTTGAGGCCTTAAGTCTCATTGAATTTGTTAACACACCTGTTCTACACCACTAGGTTAACAAGTAAAATTTATGGTATTGTATATAGTGCAACCGCCAGAGTTGCTCATTCCCCCACATTTAGCTCGACGACTTCTTACTCCCGAGAGTGCATCTCGAGTACTTTTGGCAAGACTTCCCCTTAATGGTTTATTATCTTCTTTTTACCGCTAAGCCAATTTTTTAATAACCAGCGTTAATAGCGAAGACGCGTTCTGCCTGTCCATTTATATTTTGGAAAAATACTTCTATGAAATTTGGACCATCATTGAATTTAGGAGCACCCATGTCGTCACATGGATAAAAAACTAATTGAAGTCTGGGGAAGCTTCTAAGACGTAAACACTATACAGGACCATGTCTATTGACCCACCTTTGGTACACACATGTTATGCTGAGTACAAACGTTTTTCATCCATGTTGAATTTAATGTACATATCTCTTAGCCTTTCAAAGGTTCTGAGCAAAAATGATAATGAGCTTATGAGCGTATAGTTTTTAGGGAACATATGGCTGGTCTTCCCAGCCTTTTGTAGAAAAACAAAAGGCGCTTTTCCAGGATTGAAGAACATGACCCAATTGTGTGCACTAGCCAAATATTTTTTGACCCATTTTACGATCGCTATTCTTGACATTTGTATCATGGTAAGGAACATGAAATCATTCGATGCTGGTATTAGTCAAAAAATCCGATACTAACGCTCCGTGATCCAGTTATGGAATTGATGACTACCGGCTCCCTCGCGTCATCTTCCGATAGAAAAAATAATTTCCCATACTTTCCTTATTCATCCCTGAGCTAAATCTTCTCCTAATATAAATTTCCTTAACCCCGCTGCTATTCTGAAGCACTCGATATGCGAACACAAATTTTTCAATGAGACTCTCTTCAACCTGGTTATTTCACGCTTGTAGGTCTTCAACAGATACCTTCATCCTTCGCTGTACCATTCTCCTTGATCCCGATATTGGCGAAAGGCTCTTACGTCCCTCCGAAAACTTTAAACTTGTCAGTCTGCTCTCATCCTTTTTAAAAACGACAAATAGCCTAACTACTCATTACCTGAAAACCAAGATTCGTCTTGAGCGGTTTTTAGTAAATCAACGCACTTAATTTAATGGAAGGTCTACAGAAACGGCTTTTCACTAGGAAGTGAAACGGAAAGGCGGATTAGGCAAGAGAGAAATATACATCTATATTTGGTTGCTGGGTCCTGGGCGTACGTTACTACTGTAGGCTTATGACGGGTATTCTGAATGGACACTTCTTTTGACGTAAGGAGGAGGAAACGATCGTTCACGTTTTTTGCTCATGCCCTGTACTGATAATGCTAATATTTCAGCTATCAAGAATGGTACAGCTATCAGATCTAGAAGTAGCAAGTATCTTACGTCCCAGAAAAATGTATTTATTCGCCGGGAAGATGCAGAAATTTTATGACATAGGTCCTGGTTTCTGATACTTTTTTTCAGTTTTGTCGTTGAGCAAACTTCGGGTAACACGGAGAAGCCAATTCAACCTAAGAGGCAGCTTAGAACAAAGTTATGTTGCAATGGGACTTGACTTCGAGGAAGCGTTAAACAATCACCTACAAGGCGCTAGGGCCCTCCTAGAACTTGATGTCGAACTGACATTGGAAGAATTCGGTCCAGAGTTATGTCCTTTTTCCACTTATTTGTGTCGTGGTAGAAGATAAAGGTTTCCAATTGGTGGCTTATTCCGACGATCCGTCTATCCTTATCGAGGAGACATATTTAAATATTTAACTATGGCGATAATTTACTCCATCTAGCGAAAGTCTTTTTTATACTCAGTTGAGCAGAGCTCACAGAGTATATTAAGTTTGATTGGATAACGGTTGGTTGTACATATATAAAGGAATCGAGATAGATATAGACTTCCATATATCAAAATAATCAGGATCGAAAAAAAATTTGATTGCGCCATGTCCGTACGTCCGTCCGTCCGTCCGTCCGTCCGTCCGTCCGTTAACACGATAACTTGAGTAAATTTTGAGGTATCTTGATGAAATTTGGTATGTAGATTCCTGAGCACTCATCTCAGATCGCTATTTAAAATGAACGATATCGGACTATAACCACGCCCACTTTTTCGATATCGAAAATTTCGAAAAACCGAAAAAGTGCGATAATTCATTACAAAAGACAGATAAAGCGACGAAACTTGGTAGATGGGTTGACGTTATAACGTAGAATAGAAAATTAGTAAGATTTTGGACAATGGGCGTGGCGCCGCCCACTTTTACAAGAAGGTAATTTAAAAGTTTTGCAAGCTGTAATTTGGCAGTCGTTGAAGATGTCATGATGAAATTTGGCAGGAACGTTACTACTATTACTATATATGTGCTAAATAAAAATTAGCAAAATTGGATGAAGAACACGCCCACTTTTTAAAAAAAAAATTTTTTAAATTCAAATTTTAACAAAAAATTTAATATCTTTACTGTATATAAGTAAATTAAGTCAAAATTCAACTCCAGTAATGATATGATGCAACAAAATACAAAAATAAAAGAAAATTTCAAAATGGGCATGGCTCCGCCCATTTTCATTTAGTTTGTCTAGAATACTTTTATTGCCATAAGTCGAACAAAAATTTACCAATCCTTCTCAAATTTGGTAGGAGCATAGACTCTATGACGGTAACTCTTCTCTGTGAAAATGGGCAAAATCAGTGGAAGTCACGCCCAGTTTTTATACACAGTCCACCGTCTGTCCTTCCGCTCGGCCGTTAACACAATAACTTGAGCAAAATCCGATATATCTTTACTAAACTAAGCCGACGTACTTATCTGAACTCACTTTAACTTGGTATAAAAAATGGCCGAAATCCGACCTTAACCACGCCCACTTTATCGATATCGAAAATTACGAAAAATGAAAAAAATGCCATAATTCTACACCAAATACGAAAAAAGGGATGAAACATGGTAACTGGATTGGTTTATTGACGCAAAATATAACTTTGGAAAAAACTTTGTAAAATGGGTGTGACACCTACCATATTAAGTAGAAGAAAATGAAAAAGTTCTACAAGGCGAAATCAACAGCCCTTGGAATCTTGGCAGGAATACTGTTAGTGGTATTGCATATATAAATAAATTAGCAGTACCCGACAGATGATTTTCTGGATCACCTGGTCCACATTTTGGTCGATATCGCGAGAACGCCTTCACATATACATCTAAGGGCCACTCGCTTTTAAAACCCTCATTAATACCTTTAATTTGATATCCATATCGTACAAACACATACTAGAGTCACCCCTGTCCCACCCTAATGGCGATATCTCGAAAAGGCGTCCACCTATATACCTAATACCCACTCCCTCTTAAAATGCTCAGAAACACCTTTCGTTTGATACCCATATCGTACAAACATTCTATAGTCACCCCTGGCCCACCCTAATGGCGATATCTTTAAAAGGCGTCCACTTATAGACCTAATGCTCACTCCCTCTTAAAATGCTCAGTAACACCTTTCGTTTGATACCCATATCGTACAAACATTCTAGAGTCACCCCTGGCACACCCTAATGGCGATATTTCGAAAGGGCGTCCACCTATAGACCTAATGCCCACTCCCTCTTAAAATGCTCAGTAACACCTTTCATTTGATACCCATATCGTACAAACACATTCTGGAGTCACCCCTGGCCCACCCTAATGGCGACATTTCGAAAAGGCGTCCACCTATAGACCTAATGCCCACTCCCTCTTAAAATGCTCAGTAACACTTATCGTTTGATACCCATATCGTACAAACATTCTAGAGACACCCCTGGCCCACCCTAATGGCGATATCTCGAAAAGGCGTCCACCTATAGACCTCATGCCCACTCCCTCTTAAAATGCTCAGAAACACCTTTCGTTTGATACCCATATCGTACAAACATTCTAGAGTCACCCTTGGTCCACCTTTATGGCGATATCTCGAAAAGGCGTCCACCTATAGAACTAAGGATTACTCCCTTTTAAAATACTCATTACCATCTTTCATTTGATACCCATATCATACAAACACATTCTAGAGTCACCCCTGGCCCACCCTAATGGCGACATTTCGAAAAGGCGTCCACCTATAGACCTAATGCCCACTCCCTCTTAAAATGCTCAGTAACACCTTTCGTTTGATACCCATATCGTACAAACATTCTAGAGTCACCCCTGGCCCACCCTAATGGCGATATCTCGAAAGGGCGTCCACCTATAGACCTAATGCCCACTCCCTCTTAAAATGATCAGTAACACCTTTCATTTGATACCCATATCGTACAAAAATTCTAGAGTCACCCCTGGCCCACCCTAATGGCGAAATCTCGAAAGGGCGTCCACCTATAGACCTAGTGCCCACTCCCTCTTAAAATGCTCAGTAGCACCTTTCGTTTGATGCCCATATCGTACAAACACATTCTAGAGTGACCCCTGGCCCACCCTAATTACGATATCTCGAAAAGGCGTCCACATATAGACCTCATGCCCACTCCCTCTTAAAATGCTCAGAAACACCTTTCGTTTGATACCCATATCGTACAAACATTCTAGAGTCACCCTTGGTCCACCTTTATGGCGATATCTCGAAAAGGCGTCCACCTATAGACCTAATGCCCACTCCCTCTTGAAATGCTCAGTAACACTTTTCGTTTGATACCCATATCGTACAAACATTCTAGAGTCACCCCTGGCCCACCCTAATGGCGATATCTCGAAAAGGCGTCCACCTATAGACCTAATGCCCACTCCCTCTTAAAATGATCAGTAACACCTTTCATTTGATTCCCATATCGTACAAACACATTCTAGAGACACCCCTGGTCCACCTTTATGGCGATATCTCGAAACGGCGTCCACCTATGGAACTAAGGATCACTCCTTTTCAAAATACTCATTAACAGCTTTCATTTGATACCCACATCGTACAAACATATTCTAGAGTCACCCCTGGTCCACCTTTATGGCGATTTCTCGAAAAGGCGTTCACCTATAGAACTAAAGCCCATTCCCTTTTAAAATACTCATTACCACCTTTCATTTGATACCCATATCGTACAAACACATTCTAGAGTCACCCCTGGTCCACCTTAATGGGGACATCTCGAAAAGGCGTCCACCGATAGACCTCAGGCCCACTCCCTCTTAAAATGCTCAGTAACACCTTTCATTTGATACCCATATCGTACAAACAAATTCTAGAGTCAGCCCTGGTCCACCTTTATGGCGATATCCCTAAATGGCGTCCATCCATAGAACTATGGCCTACTCTCTCTTAAAATACTCTATAATACCTTTCATTTGATACACATGTCATACAACCACATTCCAGGGTTACCCCAGGTTCATTTTCCTTATTTTGTCTCCATAGCTCTCAACTGAGTATGTAATGTTCGGTTACACCCGAACTTAGCCTTCCTTACTTGTTTCTTTTTAACATACTTATATTAGCTTCACTTGTATGTATGCTTGTTTGTATATCTCTGGCTAGGCGCGCAGAGGAGAATTAGTCTCATCTAGCGGCAATTATTGTAGACTCGCTGAAGTGGTTAAATAAATCGCTACAAAACGAGTTGTGCTTAATAGTGGAGACACGAACCTCTGTGCTACGGTGCTATCAACATGAAATATCTAAGTGGATTGTAGATAATAAAACGGAACCATAATCCGGTTTTTTTTTATTTTTTTTTTAAACTATATTTATATTAATATTTTTTAAAGGTTTAATTAAACGAAGTTGCCCATAATTGCTTTACATAATCGAATTTATTGTTACATTGTTTTGGATACATTCCTTCTGATGACCGCTTTCGGAACTTCCAAAACACATTTGAAATTCCCAGTTAGCACCAAAATTTGAAATCCTAAACAATTTTTTTTTTAATTATCTCCATTCATCGCGGCTCTCTCAATCATAAAAGTCACTTAATAAAAAAAGTAACAATTTAAACGTCAAAGTAAAATTTAAACATACCTACGCATATCACTTTGAACTGAGGCACACACATATATACTAAATACATTTCACTAACACCAAGAGTTCTCAAAATAACCATAGTTGAATGGAATTCGAATTTTTGGGTATGCAGGAATTAACTTTCTACCTGTGACTTTTGCTGCCGCCCACTCCATGTTGTCTTTATATTCCGTATGTCACATCTAATGGACACGTGGCTTTGTGGCACCGAAGCTCTGCATATCCGCTGTTGCAGTTAATTAGCGCTGTGGGCTCTGCGTGGTACTTGCTGCACAATGTGTGTTATTACAGTAAAAGCAAAGAAGATATGGCAGTAAATATATGTAAATATGTACATTAGGCTCGTTGAGGAAAATTTTAATTATGTATGTTGTCTTAAGTAAACTTTATGGTTTATTCTCTCCGATAAAAACTTTTTCTTGGGAAAAAATTTCACTGCATACCATCCATAGCATGTACAACAGTCATCCAACCGATACTAACGTATGGAGATCTTTTCTGGTGAAAGGAGCTAGAGAAGAAGAGAAATCAACATAGGGTCGGGAAAATGCAAACGCTAGCATGACTAGGTATGTCAGTGAAGCTCAGGAAGAATACAAATTTTTAAACCCAACTGTACTTGAACACAGGGTATTATAACTTTGTTTGGATGACGGTTGGTTGTACAGGTATAAAGGAATCGAGATAGATATAGACTTCTATATATAAAAATCATCAGTATCGAAAAAAATTTGATTGAGCCAAGTCCGTCCGTCCGCCCGTCCGTCCGTCTGTTCGCCTGTCCGTTAACACGATAACTTAAGTAAATATTGAGATATCTGCACCAAATTTGGTACACGAGCCTATCTGGACCCGGAATACATAGGTATTGCAAATGAGCGAAATCGGATGATAACCACCCCCACTTTTTGTATATATAACATTTTAGAAAACACAAAAAACCTGATTATTTAGTAAATAATACACCTACAATGTTGAAATTTGAGGTGTGGACTGATATTGAGATTCTTGATAAAAATTTGAAACAAAATTTTTAAAATGGGCGTGATAAAATCAATTTTACAAATATTATTAATCACAAACCAAAAATCGTTGAATCTATTGTAACGAATTTATTGCAATTCCGCTTATTCCAAATTCTCTGCTAACGTTCGACTCGCTAAACTGTTGAATAAATAACTTCAATATTGAATAATGCAAAAATGGCCTTTATTAAAGTACTTCATAATAACACTGATACTTTGCAACTAATAGCTTGCTTAAACCAAACTGATTGTCGCGCCTCTATTGTTGCTGCCTTTTATACTCTGTGATTTCCTCGTTGCATCTTATAGGCGCTTCCAGAATTTATTTAGTTACTGCTATAAAATTATAACTACAGATGCACGTGTATAGCTTCTAATATGCCCGTGTATTTGTGAGCGACACTTCCACAATTATAATTGCATAATTTGGGAGCATTTCAGATAAGATATCTGCATGTTTGTGCGTCTTTTCTCCGCTGCGTGTACGTACATATGTGTAGACGTAATGATTGATCTATTGATGGGCATACAAGTCACTGCTTAGCATCGCTTAGAGATGACAGTACCCCTTAGTGTTGCTGCTATTCGTAACACTATTGTAACAAAATTCGGCAGAGAGGTTACCTTTACTATAGGGAATGCTATGAAGAAAAATTAACGAAATCGGTTAAGCACCACACCCACTTTTATATAAAATATATTTAAAAGGGTCTTGGACGGATAAAATAAGATATATCTTTGCAAAAAAGAGCTTTATATCAATGGTATTTCTTTTCCCAAATGGATTTATAAAAATAAATAGGAAAAACTTCAAATTTAAAAAAAATGGGCATGGCGCAATTATGACTAAGCAATTTTCTATGTTTCGGGAGCCATAACTCGAAGAAAAATTAGTTCAGAATAGAACCGTATGTATATGTTTTATTACGCAGCCTTGTAACACTATTAAGCACACAAAACAAACAACAACAGCATTTAAAGTATACAGCTGGGTATGTAATGTTCGGTTTTACCCGAACTTAGATTTCCTTACTTGTTTTGTGTATTGATGCATCCATAAGTATTTGTGCAGAGACTGGCAGCAAAAAAAGGCATTACGACTGAAAGAATACAGTATGTGGAAATCATTTGAAGGCGAGCACCCTACGATATTAGACGACAAGAAAAGGGAACTATTAAAACGAATCGCAGTTGAACTTCGTCCGATACCGACCAAATTACGGCGACTTTCAACTTCAAGATGTAGAAGGCAGAAATAGGAGGAAGGCCAAAATAGTGGTATGGGCACAAAAATCCAAACAGACGGGGAACTAGAATTAGAATTTACTCAAAGTATCTGCAGATAAATTCATCGTACCGACTCCCTGACCCATGCAATGTCATCCTGGCGAAGCTTTGTGCCATAGAAAGGGCAGCTAGATAGTTCGGTCCCAGACACCAGGCCACTTTGAATGCCTTTAAATACAAGGTGATGAAATAAGATATCGTGCGAAGGTGGCATCTATAAGGCACCTAACTGTTTCCCTTTTTAGGAATCCAAGGTAAAGCGATACTGAAGACAATGCATTTGCAGGTGTGATGGCCAGAAAAGGTTCCGAAATGAACATTAGCGTTGCGAGCAGCGCAGAATGATTACAGATTTGCTATCTCCTGAAGAAAATCGAGGAATATGAGATTGGGGCAACGAAGTTTTTGCGGCCCAACCGTTATTATTGCATGGTTACAAGGACCTTATGGTAATATTAGGATAAGAAAGCAAGTAGCTTTTTTCTCAAGCTAAACAAATCTGCAGTGAGAATATTTACGGGTGTCATCACAAGTCATTGCGCTATTACACCAATGCTCCGGCGGTGGCGCAAATCACCAAGCTTCCTTTGCAGAACCTGTCAGGATGAGGAGGAAAAGAAGTCGATTCATCGCTTTCTATGGCGATGTCCTTGATTAAAAACAAGACGACTCAGCTTTCCGGACGCTTGGTTTTTCGACATTTTGGCAGAGATTGGGATCTTTCACTACTTCATAGGTTCATCAGAGAAAGCAAATTTTTCGTTGACGACCACTACGAACTAATCTGGTTGGACGAATGTAACGCTACCGGACACTAACTGAGGGCCTTAACAATGGACAAAAATGTCTTCGTGTGCAAGATTTGTATTTGTCTTTTATATAACACGGGAAAGTTTGTTTTTTATTATTTTTAAACTTCGTAAATCTAGAAAATTCTTATTCAAAAATACGACATCTAACCCTTTTTATTCATCTCATTTCTATCCTTCCTACGCCATGGTGTGGTAGTGGCATTCTCCGCCTACCACACCGAAGGTCCGGGCTCCACATCTCGGGAAAACCAACATCAAAACTTTCGAAACAAGTTTATTCAATTAAAAGAAAGTTTTTCCAAGCGTAGTCGTCGCTCGGCAGTGATTTGGCAAGCACTACAAGTGTATATCTGTCATGAGAAGCTTCTGAGTGAAAACCCATCTGCGTTGCAGATGCCATTCAGAGTCGGCATAAAACATGTGGGTCTCATCCCTCCAATGTGTAGGAAAAATAAAAGGAGGACGACGCAATAATTCCGAGAGAAGCTCGGCCTAAAATATCTTCGGAATTTTTCGCGCCTTATATTTCTTTTGTAAATCCTATCCTATTAGCCTTTTTTGATGGACAACCACACAAAAATTAACTTACCTAAAAACAAGTAAGGAAGGCTAAGTTCGGGTGTAACCGAACATTACATACTCAGTTGAGAGCTGTGGAGACAAAGTAAGGGAAATCACCATGTTGTAAAAGGAACCTAGGGTAACCCTGGAATGTGTTTGTATGACATGTGTATCAAATGGAAGGTATTAAAGAGTATTTTAAGAGGAAGTGGGCCATAGATCTATAGATGGACGCCATTTATTGATATCGCCATAAAGGTGGCCCAGGCCTGACTCGAGAATTTGTTTGTACGATATGAGTATCAAATGAAAGGTGTTAATGAGTATTTTAAAAGGGAGTGGGCCTTAGTTCTATAGGTGGACGCCTTTTCGGAATATCGTTATAAAAGTGGACCTGGGTTGACTCTAGAATGCGTTTGTACAATATGGGTGTCAAACGAAAAGTGTAATAAGTTTTTTAAAAGGGAGTGGGCCTTTGTTCTATGGGTGGACGCCTTTTCGGGATATCGCCATAAACGTGGACCAGGGGTGACTCTAGAATGCGTTTGTACAATATGGGTATCAAATGAAAGGTGTTAATGAGTATTTTAAAAGGGTGTGGGCCTTAGTTCTATAGGTTGACGCCTTTTCGAGATATCGCCATAAAGGTGGACCAGGGGTGACTCTAGAATTTGTTTGTACGATATGGGTATCAAATGAAAGGCGTTAATGAGTATTTTAAAAGGGAGTGGGCCTTAGTTCTATAGGTGGATGCCTTTTCGAGATATCGCCATAAAGGCGGCCCAGGGGTGACTCTAGAATTTTTTTGTACGATATGGGTATCAAATGAAAGGTGTTAATGAGTATTTTAAAAAGTCGTGGGCCTTATTTCTATAGGTGGACGCCTTTTCGAGATATAGACATAAAGGTGGACCAGGGGTGACTCTAGAATTTGTTTGTACGATATGGGTATCAAATGAAAGGTGTTAATGAGTATTTTAAAAAGGAGTGGGCCTTAGTTCTATATGTGAACGCCTTTTCGAGATATCGCCATAAACGTGGACCAGGGGTGACTCTAGAATGTGTTTGTACGATATGGGTATCAAATTAAAGGTATTAATGAGGGTTTCAAAAGGGAGTGGTCCTTAGTTGTATATGTGAAGGGGTTTTCGAAATATCTACCAAAATATGGACCAGGGTGATCCAGAATATCATATGTCGGGTACCGCTAGTTTATTTATATATGTAATACCACGTACAGTATTCCTTCCAAGATTCAAAGGGCTTTTGATTTCGCCCTGCAAAACTTTTTCATTTTCTTCTTCTTAATATGGTAGGTGTCACACCCATTTTACCTAGTTTTTTTCTAAAGTTATATTTTGCGTCAATAGACCAATACAATTACTATGTTTCATCCATTTTTTCGTATTTGGTATATAATTATGGCATTTTTTTCATTTTTCGTAATTTTCGATACCGAAAAAGTGGGCGTGGTCATAGTCGGATTTCGGCCATTTTTTATACCAATACAAAGTGAATTCGGATAAGTACGTGAACTGAGTTTAGTAAAGATATATCGATTTTTGCTCAAGTTATCATGTTAACGGCCGAGCGGAAGGACAGACGGTCGACTGTGTATAAAAACTGGGCGTGGCTTCAACCGATTTCGCCCTTTTTCACAGAAAACAGTTATCGTCCTAGAAGCTAAGCCTCTACCAAATTTCACAAGGATTGGTTAATTTTTGTTCGACTTATGGCATTACAAGCATCCTAGACAAATTAAATGAAAAAGGACGAAGCCACGCCTATTTTGAAATTTTCTTTTATTTTTGTATTGCTTTGCACCATATTATTACTGGAGTTGAATGATGGCATAATTTACTTATATGCTGTAAAGATATTAACTTTTCTTTTAAAATTTGAATTTAAAATTTTTTTTTTTAAAAAGTGGGCGTGGTCGTTCTCCGATTTTGCTAATTTTTATTAAGCATACATACAGTAATAGGAGTAACGCTCCTGCCAAATTTCATCGTGATATCTTCAACGACTGCCAAATTACAGCTTGCAAAACTTCTAAATTACCTTCATTTAAAAGTGGGCGGTGCCACCCCCATTGTCCGAAATTTTACTAGTTTTCTATTCTGCGTCATAAGCTCAACTCACCTACCAAGTTTCATCGCTTATTGCGTATTTGGTAATGAATTATCGCACTTTTTCGATTTTTCGAAATTTTCGATATCGAAAAAGAGGGCGTGGTTATTGTCCGATATCGTTCATTTTAAATAGCGATCTGAGATGAGTTCCCTGGAACCTACGTACCAAATTTCATCAAGATACCTCAAAATTTACTCAAGTTATCGTGTTAACGGGCAGGCGGATGGACGGACGGACGGACGGACGGACATGGCTCAATCGAATTTTTTTTCGATACTGATGATTTTGATATATGGAAGTCTATATCTATCTCGATTCCTTTATACCTGTACAACCAACCGTTATGCAATCAAAGTTAATATACTCTGTGAGCTCTGCTCAACTGAGTATAAAAATTGTACGACGTATGAAGACTATGACTGCATTTTGTAACGGGAGCTCAGTAAACAACCCCGATATTGCACGCTATGCCATTCTTCACGTTCAACATGTAGACTTGCTGCCGAAGACTATATAGTAAACAACTGCAATGAGGCTTAATGCCTCGCGACGATTTTCAGAGTTACAGAAGTGGATAGAAATCAAGCCAATAATCTTGCGCAAAACAATATCTAAAAAGGTGTTAGAGTGTAAGCAATCACTGGAACGATTCCGAACAGGGAGAAACGTCCATCTATGTAAGGCCCCAGGGATTATGAGAATAGGTGGGAATGTAAAAGCGAATGAGGTAGCTAAAAAGGACGCATCCCTTGAAGCTTGTACCATAGACTTCCCAATCAGATAGTGTGAGATTGAAAGAGACCAGAGCTGGACAAGATCGACGGAGCGAGACAGGCGTGACACCAATCACAGAGCTGCAAAGTAAAGAAGATCATGTGAATCTTTTGCAAAATTTATCATTGCATTGTAGGCTCATAATGGGTATTCTGACTGGAAATTGTCGTCGCAAGCTTTTAAATTGGGCCTAGTTGGAGATTGCAATTACTGGCATATGCTGATGACATTGATATCATCGGTCTAAACACCCGCGCTGTTAGTTCTGCTTACTCCAAGCTGGAAAAAGAAGCGGTAAAGATGGGTTTGATGGTGAATGAGGACAAAACGAAGTACCTGCTGTCATCGAGCAAAGAGTCAGCGCATATGCGCCTTGGCAACCACGCTACTGTTGGCAGCCATAATTACGAAATAGTAAAAGACTTCGTTTATTTGGGAACCAGCATCAACACTAGCACAACATCAGCACTGAAATTCAGCGAAGAATCAATCTTGCCAATAAATGCTACTTTGGACTAGGTATGCAATTGAAAAGTAAAGCCCTCTCTCGGCGAACGAAAATCATACTCTACAAGTCACTTATCGTACCCGTCCTGCTATATGGGGCAGAAGCATGGACCATGACAACAGCAGATGAAGCGGCTTTGGGAGTGTTCGATAGAAAAGTTCTTCGAAAGATTTATGGACCTCTACGCGTTGGCGATGTCGAGTACCGAAGAAGATTTAATGATGAGCTGTACGAGCTATACGCAGACATCAACATAGTCCAGCGAATTAAAACGCAGCGGCTGCGCTGGCTAGGCCATGTTATGCGAATGAAAGATGATGCTCCGGCCAAGAAAGTGTTTCTATCGGAACCCGCCTATGGAAGCAGAGGTAGATGGCGGCCCCCACTCCGTTGGAAGGACCAGGTGGAAAACGATTTAAACTCCCTTGGTGTGACCAATTGGCGACGGTTGGCGGAGCGAAGGAGCGACTGGCGCGCCTTGTTGGACGGCCATAACCGTTTAGGCGGTTAAGCGCCAATTAAGTAAGTAAGTAAGTTGGAGAAGAAAGCGTTTTGTGTTCGTACCCTATGCTTACGATGCTTAGTATCATCAGCGCCGATAACACCACCCACAACCTCCGGGGAGTATCTTTATCGCTACAAGAATATCTGTATCGTCTCTAACCGAGTTGATATTTCATTTATAGCGACCACCTTAATATCCGTATATGTAAATATGCAAATTTACAGCATCGTATGCATGCTATAAAGCTTTGTCAATTTTATGTTACAGAATTGTGAAAGACTTTTTCCATTTATCTTAATAACAGGAAAGTGAAATTTTTCGTCGGAGACCAAAATTGGTTAGCCTTGTAATTTGCTTGTACGCGACACGCAAAATGAATTTGATTGCTTTAGAGTTGATGAATTAACTAAATTAGCTACTACAATTTTGATTAAAGGCGACAATTTGCAAGGAAACAATGCGTTGATTTTGTAATCGTCTTATTCGTCAATTATATAAACATTTCGATATGACAATTTTATAATTAAGCTGTTGATAAAGAACTCATATCTTGATGCGGTTATCAGCGATGGGCAACTAGAAGGCGGGAAATTTAATGCTTAACCCTTTCGCGGACAACGGTATTTGGAGTTACGTTTCCGTGGGTCACAAAGAGATAAACGCTTCGGGACTTTAGTAAAATCTTTTAAATTACTAATACCTATATGACACTACTTTATTTTGTCTTGGAATCCAAGCTAGAAAAACTATAGAAACTTTATCCGGACTTCAAAATACAAAAACAATTTCTATCATGAGAAAACGAGACCACAATTGCCCAAAATTATGGAGTTTAATATGTTTTTGTTTATGTTTTAAATTTTATTTTTACATTAACATTTTGACAATATGAACGATGCAAGTAACACGGGAAAATTATTTCGGCCTCTGAAGTTTCACTTTCTTCACAAGAAAGTTTATTTTATTTGTGTTTTTATGCACAAAATTTTGAAACTAAAACAAAAATTTTCATTTATCAGAAAAAATAAAGAAAAAACGTCCGAATGTCAAAAAAACCTATCGAAATGCAAACTGGCTCGTTTGGTTTTAATAAACTACCCTGCAAAAATCGTTGGATCATGTGGTCCACTGGAGTACTCACCATTGTACTCCACTGTAATGCAGCAATGGACCAACTCATATTTTTACACGAACATATTGTAAGCCGATCATTGCTCGTTTTTAACGATTGTAATCACTAAACGATGTGTATTGGACTGTGGGTACTCCATGGATTACTCAGATGTAATGCGGAGCTGGAGTATATGGTCTCGTCCTAGGACATCGCAATGTTAATTGGACCATATTTTTGTATGAATAGTGTTTAATTTTGGAGCACTCGGTTGGTCCTTAGCGAGTACTCCATACATGCATGCATGAAGTACTCGCGATTTTTGCAAGGTAGGTTATATTTTTCTTGTATTTCGTTAGCTTTTTGAAATATATTTTATACACTTACACCAGTACTGTAACCGTATTAGGAGGGAGGGCGACAAAAAATATAAGAGAAAATAAAAGAAAAATGCAGAGAAAATAATGTAGTTTCATATATATTAAATCGAATGAAATTCTTCGATAAGGGAAATATTAAAATTTCGATATCCGTCATGTCCTATTTATAGAACAAACTTTATAACAAAGGGCAAACCTGTAAATCCCGTCTTCACGGATTAATCCGCCGCGCCTCATAGTTTTGTTAAATACTTTTCATCAAGGAAGAGCGGGATTAATTTTTTGAATGTACCACTTATTTAATTTTTAACAAATTGACTATATTTTAATTAACGATGCTTCATTTTATTGAATAAAACTTAAAACTTACAAAAACAAATAAAACAGTTCATATGAAAGTAAGATATGTATCTTAAACGTATTAATAAAATCATTGAATAATAAACAGAAATTAAATACTAAGATGTATGGTATTCTTCGAAATACTTTCCAGGGCAAAAAGCAACCTTATCTGGACAAGCTCTGCATCTTTACGAAGTTTCTTTACGAATTTTAGACTTTTTGCATTAGTTGCACCTTAAGTAAACCTTTTTTCGTTTCCTCTAATAGGTTGCTAGTGGTATATTTTCTATGATCTTTCTGAGAGTTTTAATGTTTTTAAAAATACCGTGAATCAAATTTGTATTAATAATATTCCGCGGAAGAAAAAGGGTTGTTATAAAATTCCGTGGTATACTAAGAAACTAAAGCGACTAAAAAATCTGAGGAATAAATATTTTAAAAAGTTCAAATCTACCAAATTTTTGGCTCATAACCGTAAATACCTTTTTTACTCCAATAAATTCAAAGCGTTAGGCAAGAGGCTCCACAGGTCTTTTGTTAGCAATTATGAATCTGACATCAAAGTAAACCCCAAGGGTTTCTGGAACTATGTTAAGGCTAAAAAACTTTGCTCGTCTATTCCTTCATCAGTCTTTTACAATAAGGAGCGAGCTTCTGAACCTTTTTCGGTGGCTAATTTATTCGCAGACTTCTTTCGTGCCAACTTCGTGGCAGAGCCTGATCTCCAAACGGTTTTCCCCTCATTAGTAGATAATTCTATTAACTTCGGCGCCCTGACTCTGTCGCTAGACGATATTATTAATGGGATTAAAAATATAAAATTGTCTACCTAGACAGTCTTATCTTTTTAAAAACTGTTTGGCTTTGGCCACCCCACTCCTGCTAATTTTTAACAAAGCTCTCGAGTGCGGCGAGTTTTTGGATGCATGGAAAATGACCCTTATCACCCCTCTTTTCAAACACGGTAACAAAAACAATGTTGCTAACTATAGGCCCATTGCCAAATTGTCTACCATCTCTAAACTCTTTGAGTATATTGTCAAACAGAAAATGTATTTTGCCGTTAGGCATCCAATCATAGAGAATCAGCACGGTTTTGTGTCTGGCAGATCTACTGTGACGTACCTGTCGATTTTCTCTGAATTCTGCCTATCAGCCTTTAACATTCGCCTTCAAGTCGATGCCGTAAATACTGATTTTTCTAAAGCATTTGATAAAATCATCGATTAAATATTGATCTCAAAACTGGCCGGTGTAGGCTTCCACTCAATTTTTCTTTCTTGGCTAAAATCGTACCTTGTCCAGCGGAACTGTGTCGTTGTGCTAGAAAATGCGCATTCGAACTCTTTTGTTGCCACCTCAGGCGTACCCCAAGGTAGCATTATTAGAACATTACTATTTATAATTTTTATAAATGCCATATCGGTCTGTTTTAAAAAATCAAACTTTCTGCTATATGCTGATGATTTAAAGGTTTTCTCTACCACCTCAAACTTGTCAGATTCAGATAAGTTACAATCCGATTTGGACAATGTCGCTGCCTGGAGTAATTCAAACAATCTACCGCTAAACGTAAGTAAATGTTTTCACGTAACATTTTCTAAATCTCGTTATCCCACATTCACATCTTACACCATTTGCGGTTCCCGCCTCTCAACTCTTACAGAACTGAAAGATCTTGGGGTAGTTTTCGACTGTAAGTTTTCGTTCTCGATGCATTTAAATTCTAAAATTCCTAAGGCCTATTCTCTCCTTGCTTTTATCGGGCGTTTTAGCTCAAATTTACGGATCCTTATACCCTTAAGATACTGTTCACCTCACTTTTTCTCTCCAAGTTGGAATATGTCTGTTTCATTTGACGACCCAATCATGAGTGTCATATCAAGAGGCTCGAAAGTGTGCAAAAAAGCTTTGTTCGTTTTGTACTGCGTTCTTTGAATTTTTCTGACCCGATTCCTTCCTACGAAGCCAGATGTGCACTCATCAATCTTCAGTATCTAGAATCTAGAAGAACCTTGCTGTCAATGACTTTTGTTTTCGACATTATCAATGGTTCAATCGATGCGCCAGCTCTCCTCGAGGGCATTCGACTCCATGTACCAAACAGGCCACTTAGAAATAGCAACATGTTTTATACGGGGTTTATTCGGCCCCTCTATGCTTCCAAATTCTTTAGAAATCGACTTTTCATTATCTAAAATTATTTTTAAAGCTGTAATTGCTCATACATAATTACATTATATTTTGTTATTTTGTATTAAATTTGTTTATCTCTACGTAGTCTGTAACTATATTTTTGTACAAGAATACTTTTGTAATTTGTAACAGATCAAATTACTATATAAATAAATAAATAAATAAATTAGAAGCTCCTGTATGATAATAATCCGACTTGGAAGTTGCTGATTTGTTTCCACCAATCCCAAGGGCATATCTCACTTTCGAACCGAATAGTATTAGGCAATTGAATCAAAGACCTGATTAGGATAAATCGAAATTCGCCGAATGCTATTTTTGGGTTAGACTTTCCTTTGAAAATAAAGTACGATTTCCAAGCGGCAACATCCAATAAATGGAAGATAACTCTTTCTAGGTGACGAATAGAGCGACGTCATTTTGTCTACTTTATCAGTTCTAGCCATATGGTTGTTACAAACAACAAATTCTTTTGGTTTGTTGATTTTGCGACACCATCTACGAGTAGTTTGAATAAGTTCAGGGTGACTTGCAGTTGTTATGCAAAGTACATACAGTTGGTCTTGTCGACGCCATACGTAATCTCCTTTAGAAAGTTTAGTGCTAGAAACAATCTTAGGATTACTTTTACTATTTCCTAGTAAGGTGCCTGTAACATGCGTTTTGTGTAAATGAAGTTCTTTCGAAAGTTCGACGCTGTTCTAAAAGTTGTTCATTATAAGGTGGTCTCCTTTATAGAGGTATGCAAAGATAAGACGGTAAGCGATATTTCCTACTTTTGACTTTTGAATATCGTCCTCTGCTCCTTGATATATTTCAATTTTCAGAACATTTCCATCGCTTGTTTTTAGCTCCTGTAATTTAACACTATATTCAGTAATTTGGTTTCATCTCCAGTTTCTTTTGAGCAACTCAGGCAACGTAAAAGCTGTTAAAACCTGCTTCCAGTCATAGTGTGGAGGATCGCGTGAAAATAAGTCACGAATTCTTGAAACCTTCACAAAGATTCGCCAAAAGGACGGAGTGTAAAATAAATGTTGTAAGTCCTGCCACCTAATTGGGGGTTTTCTTTTGGTCATCAATTCTGGTAACACAATGGACACATTCAGTCTATATAAGGTCTGTTTCAACAGGCGTCTTCAGCTTAACCTAACTCCTGAATAAATTTTGTATCAAATTTTGAGTTTAGAGATGGCTGTATCTATGGGTTTGCGTTTATTGAGAAATTGAAATTTTATCTTTTTGTTTGCATAAATAAAAATACCCCACCCAATTTATTCTCAAATGTTAATTTAGAATTGCAAAACAGTAGTGTTGAAAAGTCCAGATGCAAAAACGGTAGTATAGCATAATATGCCTTTCAGCATCCTTTCATCTAGACGAACCGTTGCATTACTTCCTGTTCGCAGTTGTATTTACCATTTACTTAAGTTTCGAACCCTTACCCTATTTAGTTCAATTGCTAGCAACTGACCCTTCACTGCGTCTCAATATACATTGTACGAGTTATTATAGTGAAGTGACTCTTATTCATTGTTTGCTAAGTTCTATTTCCGCTATTAATATATTTTTTCAGCTCCTTTTTTCAAATTGCCATTAAGAATATATTGTTATAATATATAGTGGTTTTAAAATTTTCTATTTAAAAAAATCGAGTGTTATTCTCTAATAAAGAAGATTTTGAACTAAGCTCATAAATAACCACTACGAACAGTTCCATCCCCAGTATGGCTGCTCACTCAACCATTGTTTTATACTCTTCACTTTATTACGTTAATAATGTAGCAGTGCCGCAATCTCAACTAACAATTATCCTTATACATATATACATCCATATATACACACATACATATTTACTTTATTTATATATTCATTTTACTACTTGGCATTAAATCGGTTTTTCGCAGTTTCTATGCAAACGAAAGATAAGCAAAGCTAGCATTTACCTTAACTCTTGAACTTGGAGAGTTTTTATAACGTACTTGATATTTTTTTCTAGAATGCGTTTTGTTAAAAAAAAAAATACCTTTTTTGCGTAAATATTTAAACGTTTACAAAAGCTCGAGTTATTATGCTGCGCAATTTTTACACAAACGGGTATAAGAAAAAAAAAGGAAAACTAAAGAGAAACTGACTTTGACATGATTATAAACTTTTAAGACTTTTGCATGAAAAATTTCAAAGTTTATGTATTTTCATAGTTTCGTGGTATGAATGAAATGAAACGTAGATTAGTGTGAGAATATGCTGCTTTTTTTCAGTGCAAAAAAGCGGGACCTGAATACAATAGAAGGCTCTTAAAAAAACAAAAAATATGGAACGCCATCCTGAAGTTATGTTAAGCTATGAATCGAAATCACAAGGTCTACTTATTGACCCTTATGCATTGGAAAAGCTTTTACATGATGAATCCCTATACAATCGCACTACCCAAAAACAGAATTAGTGGTTAATTACATATTTATAAACCTCTTTGGGAAATAATAGCCGTGTTTTTTTACAGGCGTATACGTTTACGTTTGCGCGGTAAAAAACGCTTATCATCGTTTAGATAATGCCTAGGAGATCCATCTAGCGGCAGTGGTTAAATAACTAGCTACAGAACAATCGGAGACAAACCTCTGGTGGCCATAATGTATAACATATAGCTCTGAATCAGTTGCGATGAATAGTAGACACGCACCATTTTAACACAGAATAGATAGAATAGATACATAGAATTTGTGTAGAGGTGAAACATAGACACATATTCCATTACGTCCGAGTATAATGCGTATTGAAATTTAGTAGTACAAACTTTTTGCGCAGCAAATTCAGAGGTGTATTTAAGGTTTGACGCTTAGCAGTCCATATAAAGTTTAAGCGTAAACGTTTATAGATGTAACAAGTAAGGAAGGCTAAGTTCGGGTGAAACCGAACATTACATACTCAGCTGAGAGCTTTGGAGACAAAATAAGGGAAAATCCCCATTTAGGAAAATGAACCTAGGGTAACCCTGGAATGTGATTGTATGACATGGTTTTCAAATGGAATATTAAAGAGTATTTTAAAAGGGAGTAGAGCTTAGTTCTATAGGTGGACGTCTTTTCAAGATATCGCCATAAAGGTGGACCAGGGGTGACTCTAGAATGTGTTTGCACGATATGGGTATCAAGTGAAAGGTGCTAATGATTATTTAAAAGGGAGTGGGCTTTAGTTCTATAGGTGGACGCCTTTTCGAGATATCGCCATAAAGGTGGACCAGGTGTGACTCTAGAATGTGTTTGTACGATATGGGTACCAAATTAAAGGTATTAATGAGCGTTTTAAAAGGGAGTGGCCCTTAGTTGTATATGTGAAGGCGTTTTCGAGATATCGGCCAAAATGTGGACCAGGGTGACACAGAACATCATCCGTCGGGTACCGCTAATTTATTTATATATGTAATACCATGAACAGTATTCCCGCCATGATTCCAAGAGCTTTTGTTTTCGCCCTGCAGAACTTTTTCATTTTCTTTTACTTAATATAGTAGGTTTCACACCCATTTTACAAAGTTTTTTCTAAAGTTATGTTTTGCATCAATGAACTAATCCAATTACCATGTACGGGCCGTTGTGAACGAATGTTGTAATTGAAATTTAAGTAACTTTCCGATAAACTACAAGCTTGAAACTTAGAATATAGTTCAGAACCCGATGACAATGCAATAATAAGAAAAAAATCACCGCCAGGTGGCGCAAGCATCGAGATATTCGCAAAATTCGCATTTTTGGTCCGATTTGGCTCATATTTGGAACATATAATACATGCAAGAATAGAAATCGACCTGTGAAAAAAATCGCCGCTAGGTGGCGCATGGATCGAGATATTCGCAAAACTCGTATTTGTGGTACGATTTGATTTGGTCCATATTTGGAACACATAATACATACATGAATAGAAAGCGACCTATGATGCCCAATTTGGCTCATATTTGGAACAAATATTACATACAGTCCAGTGGAAGGACATCAAAATATTTTGGAGTTGGAGGAGGGACAAGCATACGTGGCGCAGAGTCAAGTAAAGTCTTTGGAATGATTATGTATTGAGGACTTAGGTTGTAACAAATTGTCAGGAAAGAGTCTTTGTAATAATGAGTCACTAAATGAACTAAATAGAATGAGAAATAATAGGCAATTAAATAAAGACTAAAAACTTGAAAATAAAATAATTAAAACAATTTCTTTAGTTAAACGGTTTTATTGAAAACAATACTTACATGAAATAATAATAATACGAAAAGCTAGAAAATAATTAGTTAGGTCCTAGGTACTAGTCATCACACTCCTTATCAATCTAGGGCGTTGATCAGACAATTAAATAAAAGTGTTGAGTGCGTCATATTTCTATTGATAGTCATAAGTAAAACCAACTGAACCTTAATCAGGTTATGCCACGCCTCACATTTTTAGAAATTTCACACGCCCAACGCTTTTATTTAATTGTCTGATCAACGCTCTAGATGGATAAGGAGTGTGATGACTAGTACCTAGGACCTACCTAATTATTTTCTAGCTTTTCGTATTATTATTACTTCATGTAAGTATTGTTTTCAATAAAACCGTTTAACTTAAAAATTTTTTTTTAATTATTTTATCCATATTTGATATAGAATTATGGCATTCTTTTCATTGTTCGTAATTTTCGATATAGAAAAAGTGGGCGTGATCATTGTCGGATTTCGGCCATTTTTTATACCAAGATAAAGTGAGTTCATAAAAGTACGCGAACTAAGTTTAATAAAGATATATCGATTTTTGCTGATTTGTATGATTTAATCGGGGATTGCTCTTATTGTTTTTTTTTAAATGTATGAAAACATTTATTTGAAGCAATTTTTTTTTTAATTTTATAATTTAATAATTTGGGAAAAATTTAAACAACGTGACATCAGGACGGACAAGACGACAGCTGTTTCGATTATACCTTGTAAATCTCTTCAAAGCCTTTTCTCCCGGGAGTGGGAGTCGAACCCGCACTCATACGATAGTTGAAATGGTTATAAACGCATTCAGATACGTCATGCCTTAGTTGTTGTATAGTTTTTCCCAATTGCCTTCTTTTAGCATATTTTAGTCTTTTACACATTGCATACTTTGTATGCAATTATGTGTTAAAGCTATTCTTGGTACAGCGGTTTTTCAAAGAAAGAAAAAGAATTATTAAATTTTAAGATTTTTGCTGAAGTTATCCCGTTAATGGCCGAGCGGAAGGACAGGCGGTCGACTGTGTATAAAAACTGGGCGTGGTTTCAACCGATTTCGCCCATTTTCACAGAAAACAGTTACCGTCATAAAATCTGTGCCCCTACAAGGATTGGTAAATTTTTGTTCGACTTATGGCATTAAAAGTATTCTAGACAAACTAAATGAAAAAGGGCGGAGCCACGCCCATTTTGAAATTTTCTCTTATTTTTGTATTTTGTTGCACCATATCATTACTGGAGTTGAATGTTGGTGGTGACTATTCTTTCCAATCATTTGGCGCACAGCGCTACAAATAAAGTAAACCGATATGACAGAAAGGCGATAAAAACATGGCAATATCGATCCCATGTCCCATACATGAGTATACTAGAAACGTGGGTGGTGCGAACCATTTTGACAACGCAATGAGTAATTACAGAATTCGCGTCCGTGGAAACAAGTGGTATTGGCCATTCATAACCAATGCATTAGATTCAGCCATGGTGAATGCCTATAAAATACACTATCTCTTAAAAAAAACAGGAAAACGCTCCTGTTATGGCAAAGCTAGAATTTAGAGTTTTTGTTGCCGAAACTTTAAGGAAGCTTAAATACAAACAAGTTGACAGCACTGCTCCAAAAAAACCTGCCTTGGTTCACCTACCTGTTTTGACAGAAAAGCGTTTACGCTGTCGATCTTGCACAAGTCAAACCAAATATATATGCAATATATGCGAAATCGGGCTTCATTCAAAATGTTTTGAGAAATATCACAATTAAAACACATTTTATTTACTTTCAACATTTTATTTACTGCTTTTGCATTATCACACAAAGGAAATAAATTTTTGTAAAAATAATAAATAAATGAACTAAAAATTAAAAATTTGTATATCATTAAGACCACCCCAATGGGTTAGGACAGCAAATTTTTTTTTGGTTTTTTATTCTTTATTAGACCAATTTATATGGCCACAGATTTTCATTGAAATTGCTCCAGACCTTCTATGCCCAGGACTTAATGGGTTAAAAACGATTGCGATGAGACAGCTTAAACATCAGTTTAACCATAGTTAATTATTTCCCTCATAACAAAATGAGCATACAAGAAAAAATTAAAAGATTACTTTAAATTTTCTATATACGTAGATCACATTTTATTGCTTTTCCTACGCAACCACACCAACAAAGACCATAACACATGAACTAGTTCGATACAATCTTTTTATTGCACCAGCAGAAAAAAAGGTATAAATAGAATGACACAACATAACGTTCGACTTTAGCGTAATTAAGGCAAGCAAAAACCGCAAGCGGATTACATATTACTACATAGTCGTATGTGCCACTCATGACTCAAATAAAACCAAATAATTACTCATACGCAATGGCATACAGATTAATGAAAGCTTCTTGTTGGCGTTGGAATGTTAGCGATAGTGACGCTGACGATTCATCGTGTTGCGGTAAAGAACGTTGGGGTTGCTTGTGTTATAATCGTAGCTTCACAGATGTGTCGTATGTGATATCTTTGTTACTTCCGACAGCGGCTGACAACAAAACATAGGAACCATGCAGTATGAAGGTATGTAGATATGTGTACTGATTTGAATAAATATTTTGCGCTAATATATAAGACGATGAATGGCTGTAGTATAAGAATGTATGTTATTATTTACGTATATAAAAAGAAAGGTATTCTGGGCACGTTGCGCTACTTCTTGAATTGAAATGATTGACTGGCCTGCTAACTTACGGGGTGTTTATATAGAGCGTAAATAATACTATTAGTAAGTATTTTTCTAGGTTCTAAATGTAGGTATTATTAAACCTTATTTGCGCTTTTTAAGGTCAATATAAACAGTTCTCCCGTGATAGAACAAAAGCATGTACAGTACTTTCGGAAAGTATTAGAACAATATAAAAAAGATGTTGATGTTGAAATAGCCACAGAATTGTATTTTTCCAGATTGAAAATGGTCAAGCGAGAGGAAATATCCGTCGAAATACTAGCCCACATCATTATTTTGCAAAAAACAGGGAAAAACTATAGAGAAATAGCAAAACTTTTGAAAATATCTCTGTGTTCAGTTCATACGGCCATTATAAGATATCGGGAAACTGGACAAAATATTAACAGAAAACGATCTGGTCGACCAAGAAAGACAAACCCAATAATCGACAACAAAATATGTGCAATAAGTAAGGCCAGTCGACGGAAATCTGCAGCATAAATTCGTGTTGAAATCAACGAAGCCGTCGATTCACCAATATCGCTCACGACAGTCAAAGTCCGTTTAAACATGTCGCAACAAAATTCGGCAGATAGGTTGCCTTTACTATAAGGAATGCTTTGAAGAAAAATTTACGAAATCGGTTAATGACCACGTCCACTTCTATATAAAAGATTTTTAAAGGGTCGTGGACGAACAAAATAACCTATATCTTGGCAAAAAGAGCTTTTTATCAATGGTATGTCACCTCCCAAGTGTACATATATAACAGTAAATAGCAAAAACTTAAAATTAAAAAAAAAAATGGGCGTGGCGCCGCCCGTTTTATGACTAAGCAATTTTCAATGTTTCGGGAGCTATAACTCGAAGAAAAATTAACGGATCGTAATGAAATTTCGTACACAAATTTTTCCTATAGCAGGAAATATTTCCAGAAAAAATGGACGCGATCGGTTAAAGACGACGCCCGCTTTTATATAAATGATTTTTAAAAGGGTTGTAGACCAAAATAATAAGCAATATCTTAGCGGAAAAGGGCTTTGTATCAATAGAATTTTACCTTCTAAATTGAATTATATCACTACATTGAAAAACACTAAATTTTTGAAATTGGGTGTGGCACCGCCCCTTTTATGACTAAGCAATTTTCTATGTTTCGGGAGCCATAACCCCAAGAAAATTTAACATATCCTAATGAAATTGTGTACATATATTTTCCTTATAGCAGAAGATATTTTTAGTAAAAATGGACGGGATCGGTTAAAGACCACGGCAACTTAGATACAATACAAGTTTCAAAGGGTCGTAGACTAAAATAATAAGCCATAACTTAGCAAAAAAAGTTTTGAATAAATGATATTTCACTTATCAATTTTTATTGTAAGAGGAAATGTTGAGACATTTTTTTTAATCGGGCGGTGCTACGTGTTATGTAGAAAAGTAATTTATCCTTAACTTGTCTTAGTTTGGATTAAGTTTAGGTAGGTAGGTTGAACTGGCCGGTCCATAAGGACCTCACATAGACTGATTGAGTCCGTAGTGTTACCAGAAGTTTGTTTTAACAACCAAACTGAAAAACCCTATCAAAAACCAGGACCTATGTTATAAAATAACTCCGTCCTCTTGGCAAATACTAGAAGCTTCCTAGGACTTAAGCCACTTGCTGCTTCTAGATCTGACAGCTGTATCACTCCTAATAGCTGAAGTCTTAGCCTGGCAAGTGCAGGGCACGAGCACAGAATGTGCTCGATCGTTTCCTCCTCCAACCCGCACTTCCTACACCTGCTATCACTGACCAAGCCTAATATAAAGGCATGTGACGCCAGAAGGCAGTGTCCAGTCAGAATACCCGTCATGAGTCTACAGTCCTCTCTTTTTAATGATAGAAGCAACTGTGTTAGTCTAAGGTTGTAAGACCTACACATAATTTTCGACACTTTACAGCCCCGCGCTTGAACCCACGCCTTTTCTGCTTGGTGGATCATGTGCACCTCTCGCCTTCGCTTAATCTCGCCCAATCTAATTGGGACGTCTACGGAGCAAGCTTCAAGGGATGCGCCCTTTTTAGCTAATTCGTCCGCTTTTTCATTCCCATCTATTCCCATATGCCCTGGGACCCAATATAGATGTATGCTTCTCCCTGTCCCGATTCTCTCCAGAGACTGCTTACACTCTAACACGCATTTAGATGCTGTGCTATGCGAGATTATTACCTTAATTGCTGCTTGACTGTCAATATAAAAGTTAACACGGTTGCAGCTTAAGCCATTCTCTTCCAGGGTTTCTACTGCTTTGGTTACGGCTAATATTTCCGCTTGGAAAACACTACAGTAATCCGGCAGCCTGTAGGATCTGCTTAATTCCGGATCAGCGCAGTATACCGCAGACCCTACTCCTTCCACTATTTTGAAACCATCGGTGTACACATGTATCGCCTCGTCCGCCATTTGCGCACCCTTGCGCCAACCGTCCACCTCTATTGTGGCCTTGAGATCTCCCTCAAAGTGCAGGTAGGGAATCATGTAGTCTGTTCGTCTTGTCACTGAGGACGCTATACTACTATGGCCATATGGCCGGCGCTCAAGCTGCCCCGAAGCATGGAGCCTGTTTGCGGTCGTTAACGCTTTGTTCTTTGCTACCAGGTCTACAGGTGGAATGTGCAGAATGCCATACAGTGCAGCCGTTGGGGTTGTTTTCAGGGCTCCCGTAATGCAAAGCATCGATAGTCTGCATACCCCCCTAATTTTTTGAGGTATGTTGTTTTTTGTGTGGCTTTCCACCAAACAAGAACTCCATAGTATAGAATAGGGCTTACAATCGCTGTAAAAAACCCAATGAGAAAGGGAGGGCGATAGGCCCCACGTACACCCCAGCATTCTTTTAGATGCATAGAGTGCCGTTGAGGCCTTCTTGACCCTCTACTCCACGTTGAGCTTCCATGACAGCTTACTGTTTAGGATGATTCCTAGATATTTTGTGCAAGGTTTCTCCTGTAAGGTTACCGCTCCTAACTTAGGCCTGGTCCAATTTGGGACCTTGTACCTCTTTGTAAACAAGACCATAGCCGTCTTCTCCGCATTGACTTTCAGCCCGACATTAGATGCCCAGGTATGAATATCCCGAAGCGCCCGATCAATCAAAGAACTAATCGTTGGAAGGCATTTTCCACTTATGACAATTGCAACGTCATCTGCGTAAGCCGTAAGTTTTACGGGTCCCTCATCGAATTGCCTGAGCAGTTGGTTGATGACCAGTGTCCACAGCAGAGGTGATAGCACCCCTCCCTGCGGCGTGCCCCTGTCCACTGATTTCGTGGCCTCGTACAATCCCCATTGTGATGTAATCTTTCTGCAATTTAACATGCAGCCGATCCATCTGATTAAGGCAGGATGTACTTTAATGTAATTAAGACCATCCACAATCGCCCATTTTGCAACATTATTGAAGGCCCTGGCAATATCCAAGAAGAATCCTAGAGCATACTCCTTATATTCCAAGGATTTCTCTATGCTTATTACCACCCTATGCAATGCGGAGTCTACCGACTTGCCTTTGGTATACGCATGCTGTGTTGTGAAGAGCAGCTTTTCATCCACGTTGGACTTTATGTACACATCTATCAGCCTCTCAAAGGTTTTGAGCAGAAATGATGTTAAGCTAATGGGTCTATAGTCTTTGGAATACACGTGACCGATCTTCCCCGCCTTTGGTAGAAAAGCTACACGAGCAGTTCTCCAAGAGTGCGGTACATGATTCAGTCTTATGCACCCATCGAATATTATTTTAAGCCATTCCACGACCGCCCTACTTGAGACTTGTAGCATGGCCGGGAATATACCATCTGGGCCCGGCGATTTAAACTTAGAAAACGACTTCACTGCCCCCTCGATCTTGGTATCGGTCACCAAGCCCGGCACCACTAGCTCAGTGATCGAAGTGTGAGTGATGTCTGCTGGTTCTTCTAAACCGTCTCCCGATAGGAAATGTGTATCGAGAAGCACCTCAAGGGATTCCTCACTATCACGTGACCATTCCCCGTTCTCTTTCTTTATTAGTCCCTGGACTATGTTTCCCTTTGCTAGGACTTTTTTCAACCGTGCTGTTTCACTGGAGCACTCTATGTCCGTACAGAAACTTTTCCATGAGTTTCTCTTCGCCCTGGTAATTTCACGCTTGTAGATCCTCAGTAGATCCCTGTACTCGTCCCGACACGCTTCGCTTTCCGCGGTCTTTGCGAGTTTAAACATTTCTTTTACCTGTCTTCTTAGAAGACTCAGCTCCTTGCTCCACCATGGCGGCTTTGCTTTTCCTCTGAATCTTCTTAGAGGGCAAGCTTTGTTATACGCAGTCATAAGCGTCCTTGTTAGGAATTCATTCGACTCCTCCAGTTCCTCTACATTAGCAACCTCTTTGGGTTGTCCCAGTTTCGTTTCTACATGTTTCTGGAATTTAGTCCAATTCGTTGCCCTAGGGTTTCTAAAGGTTCCTCCCTTCTCTACCCTCTTTAGTGGGATGCTGAAGCTTATATACGCATGGTCGGAGAAGGATGGTCTATCGAGAACCATCCAATCATACATTGATATATCACGCTCGGAGCTCAATGTAATATCCAGAACATTGCTGGATGTTGGACCAATGTATGTAGGAACATTTCCCCTGTTGGCTATCTGCAAATTGGTTTGCAGGATGTAACAAAATAGAGATTCGCCTCTCTCGTTCGTATCTGCTCCTCCCCACGCATTGTGGTGCGCATTTGCATCTGCGCCTATGACCAACCGCCCTTTGCGCCCTTCCTCCTGTACTAGCCTTTTGCACTCCATCGGTGGAACCTCCGCAGCATGGGCCATGTAGCAGGACGCCAGGATAAATGCCTGCTTATTCTTTTGCTCAACGGCCACCGCTACGAGATCCTCGGTGGTGTAATTAGGCAGCATATATGAATGCAGCTGTTTCCTTACCATTACTACAGCTCGCACCCGTCCTTCCGTTTGCGCGTAGTAAACGCCAAACCCGCGCGCGCTAAGTCCAGAAACCTTTCCTCCCGATGAGAGCCACGGCTCCTGGATCAGCGCCACGTCAAACGAACCCTCCTCAAGGGTTAGGAGGAGTTCGCTCGACGCCACTTTACTGTGTTGGAGGTTTATCTGTAGGACTCGCAGCACCATTGGGCTGTTTGTCCCCCTCCAGCACCTTCGTCTTGACGTCGTCGTCCTCCTCTTGCCCTTTTGGTTTAGAGTATTTGAGGCCCCCTTCAGCCCCTCGTGAATGTTGTGCTGTGTGTTCCTCTGTGCGAGTCACAGCACCATTTAGCGGTTGGTCCTCTTCTACCACGTTCGTGGTGACGTCGGGGACCTCCACCTGTCTTTTTTCCCTTAGGCTTCTGAGGTCTTTTTCGACTTCGCCCACTTCCAGCGTGTTAGGATTTTTATCCTCGGGACTTCTTTTCCTGAGTCGCATGTAAATTTTGCCAGTGCCAAAGGACATTTTGCCAAGCTGCGTGTACAAAATATCCTCCGCCTGCTTGTTTATTTGGAAGATGTAGAACTGACCATCCTCAGTAGGGCGAGATACAGTAAGTACCTTCCAATCCTGTGTCGGTATGTTCGGATTCTGATTCTGCAGAAGTCGCAGTGTATCCTCCGACTTCATCACGCATGGTATCCATACCTTAACTTTTGGTACCGTGGGGATTTGCGCTTTATCCACCACCTCAAACCGCGCGTTCGTGCCTTGCCTTTGGAGGTTTGGAACGACTTCCTCCAGCCACCGCAAGCTCGCGATGTTGTCGCACGCTATCATCTTCACACCATTATACCATCCCCCCGAATCAAAGGTTGGAAGGGGCTTACTTGGTTGTTCCCGCATCATCTTAAGCATTAAGCTAATAAGCTCCCTTTCCACAGATCTCCATCTTTCAGTAGTCATTTGTCCGAACGGACTGCTACGATCAACCAGCGCCACAGTCAGTGACTGCTTTGCCACATCACTCATCTTCTCGGGAAAAGCAGGAGTCTTAGTGTTATCTCCCTTTGGAACCTCCGAGAACACCGGAGTCTTCGCGTTAACTCCCTTTAGCGCCTCCGAGAAAGCCGGAGTCTTAGCGTTATCTCCCTTTGGCTTATCTCCTACTTCCGTAGTTGGAACTTCCCTCTGACTGGCAGCTTTCGAGGTAGTTGCTACCTCGCTATTGGAACCCATCTGTCTTACAGCTTTGGGCCTACTTGTCTTGTCTATGCGACTGCCCTGCCTCGCGGCTCTAGGACTGGGTCCTTTCTGCCTCTTGAAAGCAGGCTTGTCGCCTTCTGCCGAACGTTGCCTCTTCATTCTGCCATTCGACGCTTCTTCCTCCTCGTACCGGTTGCAGAACCGAGGGTTTCTCGCAGCAAACCTTTTGAACTGCCTTCGACCTACTTCTACCGCTTCATGGGCCCATTCCAAGCGCTCGATCTCCACTTCTGTTGGGTCGACCACTGCTCCCAAGCGTTGTACAATTCTTAGTGCTGCACGGTACTGCGAGAGAGCTCTTTTACTTCCTCTGCTCCGTACCCTTCTCCACTCTTCTACTCCGTTTTCATTTGTGTGCTTCTCCAACACGGAGTTCATTGAATCAGCACTACTCTCGCTCCCCGAGTCCGACGCATCGCTTAATTCGTATTTGTCGTCCTTGGATTGCGACTCAGTCCTCCTCTTTACATCCTCCTTATTACATTCAGGTAATGAGTTGTTCATCTTGGTCGTACGACCACCTGGATTAAGTTTAAGTTACTTAGAAATGAGATAGAAAAAAACGAATTGAAGTTCTTAATAGATTTTCTCCTCGGAATTCCGAAGATCCTTAGCAAGGCAGAAGCGCGTAAGTAAGAGTTACGTGTTTCTATTCTATCACAGTTGAATTGATCTTGTAATTTGTTTTTGCTCTCATGAAAAACGCAGGCTAAACAAATAAGGAAGTCTAATATTTACCCGCTTTTTTTGCAAGCTTGCAACATTCAACTCCAGTAATGATATGGTGCAACAAAATACAAAAATAAAAGAAAATTTCAAAATGGGTGTGGGTCCGCCCTTTTTCATTTAATTTGTCTAGGACAATTTTTAATGCCATAAGTCTAACAAAAATTTACAAATCCTTCTGAAACTTGGTAGGGGCTTAGATTCAAGGAAGGTAATTTATTTCTGTGGAAAATGGCGAAATAGGTTGAAGCCACGCCCAGTTTTTATACACAGTCGGCCGTCTGTCCTTTGCTCGGCCTTTAACATGATAACTTGAGAAAAATCGATATAACATTACTAAACTCAGTTCACGTACTTATCCGAATTCACTTTGAATTAGCACAAAAAATGGCCGAAATCCGACTATGACCACGCATACTTCTTCGATATCGAAAATTACGAAAAATAAAAAAATTCCATAATTCTAAACCAAATACGAAAAAAGGGATGAAACATGGTAATTGGATTGGTTTGTTGACGCAAAATATAACTTTAGAAAAAAACTTTGTAAAATGGGTGTGACCCCTACCATATTAAGTAGAAGGAATAAAAAAGTTCTGCAGGGCGAAATAAAAAACCCTTGAAATTTTGGCAGGAATACTGTTCGTGGTATTACATATATAAATAAATTAGCGGTATCCAACAGATGATTTTCTGCGTCACGCTGGTCCACATTTTGGTCGATATCTGGAAAAGGTCTTCACATATACAACTACCACCACTCTCTTTTAAAACCCTCAATAATACCTTTAATTTGATACCGAAAAGGCGTCCGCCTATAGAACGAAGGCCAAGGGAGTTAAAGAGGCTCATTAACACCTTTCATTTGATACCCATATCGTACAAACAAAGTCTAGAGTCACCCCCAGTCCACCTTTATGACGATATCTCGATAAGGCGTCCGCCTATAGAACTAAGGCCCACTCACTTTTAAAATACTCATTAACGCCTTTCGTTTGATACGCATACACAAACATATTCCAGAGTCACTTCTGGCCCACCTGTATGGCGATATCTCGAAAATGCGTCCTCCTATAGAGCTAAGCCCCACGTCCTTTTAAAATACTCATTAACACCTTTCGTCTGATACCCATATGGTACAAACATATTCTAGAATCACCCCTGGTCCACCTTTATGGCGATATCTCGAAAAAGCGACCACCTATAGAAAGAAGGCCCGCTCC
Organism: Eurosta solidaginis; assembly: GCF_040869045.1. Taxonomy (NCBI): domain Eukaryota; kingdom Metazoa; phylum Arthropoda; class Insecta; order Diptera; family Tephritidae; genus Eurosta; species Eurosta solidaginis. The sequence continues at coordinate 210,448,997 of NC_090320.1, read as the reverse complement.
CTTTTAAAAAGACTCATTAACACCTTTCATTTGATACCCATATCGTACAAACAGAGTGTAGAGTCACCCCTGGTCCACCTTTATGACGATATCTAGAAAAGGCGTCCACCTATAGAACTAAGGCCCACTCCCTTTTAAGATACTCATTAACGCCTTTCGCTTGATACCCATATCGTACAAACACATTCCAGAGTCACCCCTGGTCGGCCTTCATGGCGATATCTCGAAAAGGCGTCCACCTATAGAGCTAAGCCTCACGCCCTTTTAAAATACTCACTAACCCCTTTCATTTGATACCCATATCGTACAAACAAATTCTAGAGTCAACCCTGATCCACCTTTATGGCGATATCCCTAAATGGCGTCCACCTATAGAACTATGGCCCACTCCCTCATAAAATACTCTTTAAAGCCTTTCATTTGATACACATGTCATAAAAAAAATTCCAGGGTTACCCTCGTTTCATTTTCCTACATGGTTTTTTTCCTTTATATTGTCACCATAGCTCTCAACTGAGTATGTAATGTTCGGTTACACCAGAACTTAACCTTCCTTACTTGTTTTTTTTTGTCAAGCTCACGTGCAAACCAAAATAAAGAGCAAATATTAAAAACCAAGCTTTAGGCTTAATCAAATAAATAATAAGAATAAATGTAAGGAGAATTGTCACCTGCATAAAATGATATGAGAGTTGAAAATACTAATCATACATGTGAAAATATCATTTGCCGTGAGATGGCTTACAACACTTACTAACCAAAAAAAATGTCGTTTTCTAATTTCGTTAGCATTTATCGATTTTAGATCGACTTATGACACTAAAGTTTTCTTTATAGAGCTTAACTAACAGAGAGAAAGCGCATGCCTTTAAAAAATTTCTTTAACTCGTACCTTTCCCTATCATATCGATGCTGATAATACAATTACTAAAGGTTACGAAGTCTTGTGATTGTTCGAGGAAAAATTTGCTACAAATATCGGCTTCTCGCGAGATTCTCGAATTTCTAAATACACGAAAAGCACATTGAATTTAAACGCTACATTGGCAGTTCTATATAGAGCTTACGATTTCTTCTGCAGCACAAGCGAAAAAAAGTGCTAAAAAATCATTCCTAAAACAAAGTTTAAATAATAATAACAAAAATAAAAATTGCATTTTTTTCGAACACAACTGGAACTTCCGACGTTCGGAGTGAAAGCGGAGTATTGGTTCCAAAATTAGTTTCTATGTCAACCTGAAAAGTGCTAACAGTACACAAAATTTGTTTATGTTAGGCAGCAGAAAGTTCATCATCTGACAGAAAAATATCAAAAATAACCTCTTAAAAAAGCATACAGTTCCTATGAAATTCAAAGTTAATTTATCTTTCGAATGTAGAGATTTATTTGTTTGTTTGCAAATTGCTGCGGAGAAATGCAAAGTACCTACAAATTTGGAAATATCACGTTACTTTGTCAACTCTACATGACTCTTACTATTTTCGTCAGTATCGGGAGGAATATATAACTGTAGCAGTATTTTTTTAATGTGTAAACAACGCAAGTGTGAGCGTAAGCGTAGTCTTTTGTAAGAAGTATATTATATGGGCGATACATATAGAATGTTAATGCAGGTGTTGTGGTTAATATTGGTATATTTACTGTAGGACTGGAGTACTAGAGAATGTATAAGCGTGAGCATACTGTGTGGTATTAATATTGTGCATAGAGTAATAAAGAGTGACAACGTACTATACGTACACAATAACGTAGTGTAATGTGGGAGCAAGGTACTTGGTAGAGTTGATTGGAGTGAAATTAAACAGCAACCCAAGGCAAACACGTCACATATTTATAAAATAATGACTCAGAGCGACACACAACTTTTGAGAATACATGTGCTCGAAAATATGTACTAACTGCTCTTTTGTTGGAAATGAAGAACCTGACAAACATAAACAAATGCGTGGCTTTTATTACTAATAAAAAAGTACTCCTTTGACATTATTATAGTATACTAGCAGACCCGGCAGACATTGTTCTGCTCTAAATTTGTTCTATCTGCATACATTTTAATAAGCTTTTTCCATCTACCTCTGCCCTCCCCCTCTTCACTTTTTCTTAATCCTTTTATTCACATCTCCCTACGTCTTTTTCGCTTCATCTATCTCTTTCTTCGTCTCACTCTATCTCTTTCTCAGTCTCCTTCTCCTTCCTTCTTTTCTCTTATCTCAAATTCTTCTCATTCTTCTTCATCATTTATTGCCAGTCCAAGAGGGTGGTATCTATTTTTTTCCAGTCCCGTTCCGAGTCCCAGTCCCACTCCGAGTCACAGTTCCAGTCCGTCTCTGGTCTACTTCCCGGAAAAAAGGAAAGTAAATACTAATATAAGCAAATTCATATACCAAATTTCAGGCAAATCGAATAGTACGTATGTAAATAGGTATGTAGGTATTATTAATTCATGTCTTTATTTCGGCTTCGCATGCATATTTATCGTATTGCCTGGTTGATACGACTGAATCGAATATCACTACGAAAATTACTTAAAAGCTTTCAGCAACAGCTTTCGTTTGATATCCGTATTACGCACACATACTAGGGGTATCCGGGTCCACGATTTGGCCTATATATCGAGACCCTAGTCACCCAGGGGTATGCAAATTACCCTCTACTAAAGCACCCATCAACAGCTTTCATTTGTTATCCGTATTGTATAAACACATTCTAGGGGAAACCGGGTCCACGTTTAAGGCTATGTTTCGAGAACGTAGTCACCAATATGTATGAAAACTTCCCTTTACTAAAGCACTCATCAACAGCTTTCATTTGATATCCATATTGTATAAACACATTCTAGGATAACCCGGGTCCACGTTTTGGCCTATATATCGAGACCCTAGTCACCAATATGTATGAAAACTACCCTTTACTAAAGCACTTATCAACAGCTTTCATATGATATCCATAATGTATAAACTCTGTGTAGGGGTACCCGGGTTCACGTTTTGGCCTCAATCCCGGGACCCTAGTCACCAATAGGTATGAAAACTACCCTGTACTAAAGCACTCATCAACAGCTTTCATTTGTTATCCATATTCTATAAACACATTCTAGGGGTACCCGCGTTCACGTTTTCGCTTATATCTCGAGACCCTAGTTACCCGAGGGTACGTAAAATACCTCGTATCAAAGTACCCATAAACAGCTTCCATTTGATGACCACATTGTAGAAACATATCCCATACCCTATCCATAACGGGATAAAAATTATCCTATGTCTGTCCCCTTGTTCTAAGATACCCCTCCACCAATTTTAAGCCAAATATGTTCATCCGTTCCTTCCTCTTCAATCAGTCTTTATCTATTAAAAAAGGCGCATCAAAATCCGTTGCGTATTTTTAAAGTTTTAAGTATTCAAAGGGACATAGGGACAGAAAAAGCGACTTCGTTTTACTATGTAGTGATGTACATCCACACATACCTATAAACCTACGCCCGAAGTTAAATAACGCAGCGAATGCTATATATGTACGTATGTATGTATGTGTCGCATCATGCCTTACTCAAAAGCAATTAGCGCGCACAGTTCACAGCGAACAACCACACAAACACATTTTTTGGTAAAAATGTTAATCTTGTTTAAACAATTTGGCTGATATAAGAAAGGAATCAAGTATTTTTTTTTTTTTTTTTTTTGATAGATCCAAGGTAAATATTTCAAAGTTTTAAGGAAAAGTAGAATTTTTTAAATCCATCCATCCGTTTGTGAGTTATAGCTGTGTAAAAAAAAATTTTATCATTTTTACTACATTTTGGAAATTTGCCATGCCCCTATAATATATATTTTCAAATCATATTAAATGTACCATCTCACGTAGCTAAGCTTTCAAATGCAAAAAAACCGTTTTAAAATCGGAGCATTCTGTGTGAAATTATGTGCATACATGGCATTTAGCGACTTTATTTTATAAGATTTATTATTATTATTATTATATATTATATATTATTATATAGATAGATAGATAGATATAGATAGATAGCATATATTGTTGTCTGAAAAAATTATAGAGATCGGTGGTATATATATTATATACCTCATATAAACTGTAATTTTTCCCCCTTTTTAAAGGCTAGAAGTTTAAAATTGCATTAAATACTTACGTTTACGTTATAAAATATGTTAAGATAAGTGATTCATTGTCATACATACCTATTTTATACTCAGCGTGCTTTGCACACAGATTATATTAACTTTGATTGGATAACGCTTGGTTGTACAGGTATAACGGAATCGAGATAGATATAGACTTCCCTATATCAAAATCATCAGTGTCGAAAAAAGAATTTAATTGAGCCATGTCCGTCCATCCTTCCGTCTGTCCGCTAACACGATAACTTGAGTAAATATTGTGATATCTTCACCAAATTTGGTACATGAGCTTATCTGGACCCATAATAGATTGGTATTGAAAATGAGCGAAATCGGACGATAACCACGCCCACTTTTTATATATATAACATTTTGGAAAACACAAAAAACATTATAATTTTGTAAATAATACACCTGGAATGTTGAAATTTGACGTCTGGGCTGATATTGAGACTCTTGATAAACATTTGACAAAATTTGTTTAAATGGTCGCGGCACCGCCCACTTGTGATATCAATTTTACAAATATTATTGACCATAAATCAAAAATCATTAAACGTATCGTAACAAAATTCTACAGAGAGGTTGCCTTTACTATAAGAAATGCTTTGAAGAAAAATTAACGAAATCGGTTAAGGACCACGCCCACCTTTGTATAAAGATTTTTAAAGGGTCGTGGACGAATAAAATTAGCTATATCTTTGCAAAAAAGAGCTTTATATCAATAGTATTTAATTTCCCAAGTGGATTTATAACAATAAATGGGGAAAACTTCAAATTTAAAAAAAATGGACGTGGCACCGCCGCTTTTATGACTAAGCAATTTTCTATGTTTCGGCAGCCATAACTCGAAGAAAAATTAATGGATCCTAATAAAATTGTGTACACATATTTTTCTTATAGCAGAAAATATTTCTAGTAAAAATGGACGGGACTAATTTAAGACCATGGCAACTTAAATACAAAACAAATTTAAAAGGGTCGTAGCGTAGAATAATAAGAAATAACTTAGCAAAAAATAGTTTTGAATCAATGATATTCCACTTATCAAGTTTTATTGTAAGAGGAAATGTTGAGAAATTTTTTTTAATCGGGCGGTGCCACGTGTTATGTAGAAAAGTAATTTATCTGAAATGAAATGTGCAATTGAAGCTCACGCTGAGTATATAATGTTCGGTTACACACGAACTTAGACACCTTTACTTGTTTTATTTTATATTTATCTTAAAAATCGCTTAGGTATGTACATCTGTTCACTATATATTTCATATCTTATACAGCCGATTATTTGGATATTACGAATGGGATAAGATTATTCCCCATTCATGAAAGTTATGAAGACTTCCGCAGACCTGAAGGCAGTTCCGTCCTTACTTGTTTATTTTGGTATACGGCAAATAGATGGTTACAAGACAAATAAGAATTTTTAATATATTTATGTAGCTAAACAATGAATCTTCGTTAAGCATTTTATTACTGCATAAAACCAGCAAGAACTTATTTATCACACAAAAGTTATTAGAAGGGTTTTAAAGATTTCAAACGAATTTGCTGTCTTCTTACCATTTTGAGTCAAAATTTGCAAGAAATTTCAATCAATTTAAGTACTTACACACACACTCGTATTTATTATTAGCTTTTATTCACATGAATATTAATGAGTTAAACGTCAAATTCATAATTGCTCATCATTTTAGTTTAAATTATGCAACCAGAAAATTGATAAAGTTTTTTCCATTCAGGAAAGGAAGTGAGAGCGTTTTACTTTGTGAAAATATTAAGTATTTTTCAATTTGACAGCAAAAATGCTGATAAAGGTAAGGTAAATTGATTATGTCGTACTTATGTAACTAAAAGTGGTTAATAAATTTAAGAAGAAGAAAATCATTTGAAAGAATTTAAAGAATGAAATCAGTAATTTTTTGGGTCGCTTACACAAAATGGGTACGTGTAATAGCTGAAATTTAAGTTGTCAAAGCAGCTAGTGACAAGCGGTTTTGATGCCTTCAAATTTGTTTCAACGTACTGAGTGCTACCCCGTATATGTACTGCAAAGAGCCCGTGTTGTTTAATAGTCTAAACGCGGGCTTCCAATGGATGTTAAATGTGTTCTAGTTGGACCTAGGCATTCAACAGTCTCTTTTTCATTTACGTCGTAACAACTTCGGCAGTGGTTATTATGAGGAATACCAATATTTTCCGTATGCATGATCGATGCCTAGGAACAATGACTTGTCTAGTTTATGGTTGTCGGGCCTTGAACTACACAGTATACTCTTTGTTTTCCTTTTAGTGTAGTTTGGTATGAGCTCTAAATTTGATTTGACGACTGATAGACAACAGCAGTTTTTAACAATTTTTTTTTGCTAATAACTTTAGTATTGTAGTAAATAATAATTATCTCTTACCGAATTATTATTTTTGGGACCGAAACGCATTTTTAAGTACACCTATCAACATTTTGTGTGGTGTTTCAACGGTTCAACAGGTCAAGTAGGGAATTTAAATTTTTTCATACGTGGAATGAAGTAATCGCAGTTTTAAGTTACATGGTCGGTTGGTTAGTTGTTGTGTCGTCCGTATAACATGTATACAAGCTCAAGCAGCGCACGGGGCCCAATTTTGATGCACATTTCAACTGAATCATTTGAAGCAGACAATAAACCTGCTGATATCTTTTACAGGGCACTTATCTACTTCCTAAAGTTCAGGCTAAATACATATAACTGCTCATAGTTATAAACCCAGTGTATGCAAGAGCTGGGCACTCACACAGATAGTGCGCGACTGTTTGTTTGCTGACCAACTCGCCGCAGCTTCTGCAAATGCTGTTTAAAGGGATCCCCGCTCTCAGGCCAAGTGGCCAGTGGCCCGTGATTGTGGCAGTGATTATAATAGTTTCTTTCCTTGAGCTATTTCGTAGGCCCTTTTTTCTTTTACTGGCATAGTTCGGCCATGTTTGCTTGGTAATCTTGCAAGTGTCGGAGGTGTACCAGTTAGAGACTGCTAATTCCTTGAATCTGCTGCTATGTATGTTTATTTTGATTTAGGTAAGTGGATGATGCGTCTCGAACGTCTCCGCAGCCTCATGCAGTTCTCCATCCCTGGAAAATTCGTCTGCTTTCTCGATGCCCTCGATTTTGCTGTGAGCGGGTACCCATATGAGGGCTATGTTTGCGAAGTTAACAGCGGCTTGAAGCAGCCTCTTACAGCTGCTGACGGCCTTGGACCCAGTGAGGGCTATGTTTGCGAAGTTAACAGCGGCTTGAAGCGACCTCTTGCAGCTGCTGGCGCCCTTGGACCCAGTGATGCGGGAGTTAAGAGCCAGGAGCGGATCTTGGCTATCTGAGTAAATGCACACCTCTCGAAGCCACACTGGGATGCCTCCTTAGTATACTTCCGGGGCCATACTATCTCGAGTTCAAGCAGTGAAACTCACGAAGTCTTAATGCCAAACAAGTTGCAGATTCGCATTTGTAAAGGTCTGGAAGTAGCTGGTTTGGGAGCACATTAAGTGCGTTAGTTGGACACGACCTAAGTGCACCTACTTCCTTTACAGGCTAAAATTTTAAAACTTCTTAAACATCGTTCATAGCGCCAGTCAGTGCCTTTGTTTTCTTGCGTATACTCCCTTTACGTTCAGTTTAGCTGAAAACAGAAATAGACCAACCTTTTAAGTTCCAATTTAAATTTAGACAAGATTTTAAATAAACTGTGTTTAATACAGAGATTATGATTACGGGCCAATATCTTTAATTTCATATATATGTTTTTTTACTTTGCATTGGCAGACCTGGGGATTATAATTAACGCCGAATTGCATCAGTACTGTCGTGTCTTTGAACCGAAATTGACTCGGAATAAATGTTAATTTACTTATTTTATTTATAAGAAAACGGGTGAAATTGAGGTTAAGTGGCGACTTATACCCAGCCTCATTATATGAATAAGATTTGCGATTAAATCCTTCGCAGTATTTGTAAAAGATGAATTGGGTATCAACCTTGTGGATTCTTTCTACTGAATTTTTTAACTTGAATATAAGACTATCCGATCACGATGAACTTATCGGTAAAAAAGAGGAAAAAAATTTTTAACTTGAAATGCTTTTTACTAAAGAGTAGTGTATAGAAGAACTATCAACTGGGTTCAAAAATTGCTTTCAATCCAATTTTTTTACTCTCTTGTTTTGATGTTAACTTCATTTATTTGCTGTCCCTTTGCCATATTGTGCTCAGAGCCATTAACAAAATTTGTTTCCATTGTATCCTTTGTGGCATCATTGAGGGACTTGTGTAAATAGAGCAATTCAAATGCAACTCCATGCATGTGTGGCTAGATGTGAATGTGTATGTATGTATATTCATTTCTGATGAGCCACATGTGTATGTATGTATTCAAATTCCTGGTGAAGACGCTGCATATGTCATCATCGTTGCATGTCGCGCTATGCTTCCTCCTTTTTTCCCTATATGCATACTATCTTTTGGTACGATGTTCTTTTATTATTAATGTTCCGGTTACGTGTCTTCTGTAGCAGTCACGGATTTTTTTCCCCTTTTTATTTGATTGGGTTATTTTCTATTTTCCTTATTTGTCCGCTAAACTCAATGTGGTCTTATTCAAAAATAAACAAAAACAAGTAAGGAAGGCTAAGTTCGGGTGTAACCGAACATAACATACTCAGTTGAGAGCTATGGAGACAAAATAAGGAAAATCAATCTGGGGTAACCCTGGAATGTGGTTGTATAACATGTGTATCAAATGAAAGGTATTAAAGAGTATTTTAAGAGAGAATAGGCCATAGTTCTATGGATGAACGCCATTTAGGGATATCGCCATAAAGGTAGACCAGGGCTGACTCTAGAATTTGTTTGTACGATATGGGTATCAAATGAAAGGTGTTACTGAGCATTTTAAGAGGCAGTGGGCCTTAGGTCTATCGGTGGACGCCTTTTCGAGATGTCCCCATTAAGGTGGACCAGGGGTGATTCTAGAATGTGTTTGTACGATATGGGAATCAAATGAAAGGTGTTACTGAGCATTTTAAGAGGGAGTGGGCATTAGGTCTATAGGTGGACGCCTTTTAGAGATATCGCCATTAGGGTGGGCCAGGGGTGACTCTAGAATGTTTGTACGGTATGGGTATCAAACGAAAGGTGTTACTGAGCATTTTAAGAGGGAGTGGGCATTAGGTCTATAGGTGGGCGCCTTTTCGAGATATCGCCATTAGGGTGGGCCAGGGGTGACTCTAGAATGTGTTTGTACGATATGTGCATCAAACGAAAGGTGTTACTGAGCATTTTAAGAGGGAGTGGGCATTAGGTCTATAGGTGGACGCCCTTTCGAGATATCGCCATTAGGGTGGGCCAGGGGTGACTCTAGAATGTTTGTACGATATGGGTATCAAACGAAAGGTGTTACTGAGCATTTTAAGAGGGAGTGGGCATTAGGTCTATAGGTGGACGCCTTTTCGAGATATCGCCATTAGGGTGGGCCAGGGGTGACTCTAGAATGTGTTTGTACGATATGGGTATCAAATGAAAGGTGGTAAGGAGTATTTTAAAAGGGAGTAATCCTTAGTTCTATAGGTGGACGCCTTTTCGAGATATCGCCATAAAGGTGGACCAAGGGTGACTCTAGAATGTTTGTACGATATGGGTATCAAACGAAAGGTGTTACTGAGCATTTTAAGAGGGAGTGGGCATTAGGTCTATAGGTGGACGCCTTTTCGAGATATCGCCATTAGGGTGGGCCAGGGTGACTCTAGAATGTGTTTGTACGATATGGGTATCAAATGAAAGGTGGTAATGAGTATTTTAAAAGGGAGTAATCCTTAGTTCTATAGGTGGACGGCTTTTCGAGATATCGCCATTAGGGTGGGCCAGGTGTGACTCTAGAATGTTTGTACGATATGGGTATCAAACGAAAGGTGTTACTGAGCATTTTAAGAGGGAGTGGGCATTAGGTCTATAGGTGGACGCCTTTTCGAGATATCGCCATTAGGGTGGGACAGGGGTGACTCTAGAATGTTTGTATGATATGGGTATCAAACGAAAGGTGTTACTGAGCATTTTAAGAGGGAGTGTACATTAGGTCTATAGGTGGACGCCTTTTCGAGATATCGCCATTAGGGTGGGCCAGGGGTGACTCTAGAATGTTTGTACGATATGGGTATCAAACGAAAGGTGTTACTGAGCATTTTAAGAGGGAGTGGACATTAGGTCTATAGGTGGACGCCTTTTCGAGATATCGCCATTAGGGTGGGCCAGGGTGACTCTAGAATGTGTTTGTACGATATGGGTATCAAATGAAAGGTGGTAATGAGTATTTTAAAAGGGAGTAATCCTTAGTTCTATAGGTGGACGGCTTTTCGAAATATCGCCATTAGGGTGGGCCAGGTGTGACTCTAGAATGTTTGTACGATATGGGTATCAAACGAAAGCTGTTACTGAGCATTTTAAGAGGGAGTGGGCATTAGGTCTATAGGTGGACGCCTTTTCGAGATATTGCCATTAGGGTGGGCCAGGGGTGACTCTAGAATGTTTGTACGATATGGGTATCAAACGAAAGGTGTTACTGAGCATTTTAAGAGGGAGTGGACACTAGGTCTATAGGTGTACGCCTTTTCGAGATATCGCCATTAGGGTGGGCCAGGGGTTACTCTAGAATGTTTGTACGATATGGGTATCAAACGAAAGGTGTTACTGAGCATTTTAAGAGAGAGGGGGCATTAGTTCTATAGGTGGACGCCTTTTCGAGATATCGCCATTAGGGTGGGACAGGGGTGACTCTGGTATGTTTTTGTACGATATGGATATCAAATTAAAGGTATTAATGAGGGTTTTAAAAGCGAGTGGCCCTTAGATGTATATGTGAAGGCGTTCTCGTGATATCCACCAAAATGTGGACCAGGTGATCCAGAAAATCATCTGTCGGGTACTGCTAATTTATTTATATATGCAATACCACTAACAGTATTCCTGCCAAGATTCCAACGGCTGTTGATTTCGCCTTGTAGAACTTTTTCATTTTCTTCTACTTAATATGGTAGGTGTCACACCCATTTTACAAAGATTTTTCCAAAGTTATATTTTGCGTCAACAAACCAATCCAGTTACCATGTTTCATCCCTTTTTTCGTATTTGGTATAGAATTATGGCATTTTTTTCATTTTTCGTAATTTTCGATATCGATAAAGTGGGCGTGGTTATGGTCAGATTTCGCCCATTTTTTATACCAAGAAAAAGTGAGCTCAGGTAAGTACGTGGGCTAAGTTTAGTAAAGATATATCGGATTTTGCTCAAGTTATTGTGTTAATGGCCGAGCGGAAGGACAGACGGTGGACTGTGTATAAAAACTGGGCGTGGCTTTCACTGATTTCGCCCATTTTCACAGAGAACAGTTACCGTCATAGAATCTATGCTCCTACCAAATTTGAGAAGGATTGGTAAATTTTTGTTCGACTTATGGCAATAAAAGTATTCTAGACAAACTAAATGAAAATGGGCGGAGCCACGCCCATTTTGAAATTTTCTTTTATTTTTGTATTTTGTTGCATCATATCATTACTGGAGTTGAATTTTGACTTAATTTACTTATATACAGTAAAGATATTAAATTTTTTGTTAAAATTTGAATTTAAAAAAATTTTTTTTTAAAAAGTGGGCGTGTTCTTAATCCAATTTTGCTAATTTTTATTTAGCACATATAGAGTAATAGTAGTAACGTTCCTGCCAAATTTCATCATGATATCTTCAACGACTGCCAAATTACAGCTTGCCAAACTTTTAAATTACCTTCTTGTAAAAGTGGGCGGGGCCACGCCCATTGTCCAAAATCTTACTAATTTTCTATTCTGCGTCATAACATCAACCCATCTACCAAGTTTCGTCGCTTTATCTGTCTTTTGTAATGAGTTATCGCACTTTTTCGGTTTTTCGAAATTTTCGATATCGAAAAAGTGGGCGTGGTTATAGTCCGATATCGTTCATTTTAAATAGCGATCTGAGATGAGTGCTCAGGAACCTACATACCAAATTTCATCAAGATACCTCAAAATTTACTCAAGTTATCGTGTTAACGGACGGACGGACGGACGGACGGACGGACGGACGGACGGACGGACGGACGGACGGACGGACATGGCTCAATCAAATTTTTTTTCGATCCTGATTATTTTGATATATGGAAGTCTATATCTATCTCGATTCCTTTATATATGTACAACCAACCGTTATCCAATCAAACTTAATATACTCTGTGAGCTCTGCTCAACTGAGTATAATAAAAGTTTAAAATTTTGTTTGGAAATTACTTTAAACTGTTCAAAACTTCTTCAACTTTTGCTTTTGATTATCTTACTTCTTATCCTAAATCTTATTTATATTGTTGCGAATTCGAAAAAGGTCTCGATAGTTCAGTATCTTCTACTATCGTTGAAATTAAAGAAATTTTGAATAAATTAACGCAAATGATCTGTATACACAATGCTCTTCTTTAACGGCACTGCTATGGTAGTAGATTTTAACTATTTACTGTATACGTATATTTCACTTATAGCATGTTAAAATCAAGCAGATTGAAATTCCCTCAGCTAGCTTTTTATCTGTCATTTGACTTTTCTCGAACAGCCTTCTCGAATATTTGCATATTTACTTCCATTATACATCAACTGCATCTCATATTCACGGCTGCATTCTAGGGATAAGTTACACACACACACACATACATAATAATAATTGGACGTTGTGGCAGCGCACTGCACTCAAATGGCCCAATGACAGCAGGCTAATCCTGTTCATTATTTTTTTTTATACTTTTCATGAAAATGAAATGGTATATTAATTTCGTCACGAAACCGAAAATTGTAAGTCCTTAAAGGAAAATAGATAGACCCACCATTAAGTATACCGAAATAATCAGGTTGAAGAGCTGAGTTGATTTAGCCATGTCCGTCTGTCCGTCTGTCCGTCTGTCTGTTTGTATGCAAACTAGTCCCTCAATTTTTGAGATATCTTGATAAAATTTGGTGAGCGGGTGTATTTGGGTGTCCGATTAGACATTTGTCGGAACCGACCGGATCGGACCACTATAGCATATATCCTCCATACAACCGATTTTTCAGAAAAAGAGGATTTTTGTAATATCTTACCCAATTTAACAGATTGAAGCTTCAAACTTCGCCATATACTTTCGTCGATTGCACATATTGTTGCCTGAAAAAATTGATGAGATCGGTCGTATATATAGTATATATCCCCCATAACCGATTGTTCAGATAAGGAACTTTTCGTAATTACTGCCCCATTTTAAGAGCGAGAGGCTTCAAATTTCAAAGAATGCTTAGGTATATAGCATATATTTTTGTCTGAAAAAATCATAAAGATCGGTGATATATATAGTATATATATGGTGGTATATATAGTAAATATATATATATTTTTGGCAAATTTTAGCCCCATTTTAACAGCTAGAAGCTTCAAATTTCACCGAATACTTACGTATATAGCATATATTGTTGTCTGAAAAAATCATAGAGATCGGTTGTATATATAGTATATATCTCATACAACCGATTGTTCAGATAAGAAACTTTTCGCAATTTCTACCCCAATTTAACAGCTATAAGCTTCAAATTTCACCGATTGCTTACGTATATAGCATATATTGTTGTCTGAAAAAATCATAGAGATCGGTTGTATATATAGTATATATCTCATACAACCGATTGTTCAGATAAGAAACTTTTCGCAATTTCTACCCCATTTTAACAGCTACTAGCTTCAAATTTCACCAAATGCTTACGTATATAGCATATATTGTTGTCTGAAAAAATCATAGAGATCGGTGGTATATATAGTATATATCTCATACAACCGATTGTTCAGATAAGAAACTTTGCGCAATTTCTGCCCGTTTTAACAGCTAGAAGCTTCAAATTTCACAAAATGCTTACGGATATAGCATATATTGTTGTCTGAAAAAATTATAGAGATCGGTGGTATATATATTATATACTTCAAACAAACTGTCATTTTTGCCCCTTTTTTACGGCTAGAAGCTCCAAAATTCATCAAATTTCATCAAATAGTTACGTTTACGTCATATATTTTTGAAATACGTGATTCGTAGTCATAGTTTTTACATGCAGACCACAAAAAACGTGAAGCTTTGCATCCTCACACAGATTACCTACCTATTTTTTATTTTATATTTATCTTAAAAATCGTTTAGATATGTTCAAATTTCACTAAATGCTTACGTGTATAGCATATATTGTTGTCTGAGAAAATCATAGATACCGGTGGTATATATAGTATATATCCCATACAACCGATTGTTCCGATAAGAAACTTTGCGCAATTTCTTCCCCGTTTTAACAGCTAGAAGCTTCAACTTTCACCAAATGCTTACGTGTATAGATTATATTGTTGTCTGAAAAAATCATTGAGATCGATGGTATATATAGTATATATCTCATACAACCGATTGTTCAGTTAAGAAACTTTGCGCAATTTCTGCCCCTTTTTAACAGCTAGACGCTTCAAATTTCACCATATGCTTACATATATAGCATATATTGTTGTCTGAAAAAATCATAGAGATCGGTGGTATATATATTATATACCCCATATAAACTCTAATTTTGTCCCCCTTTTTACGGCTAGAAGCTTCAAAATTCATCAAGTTTCATCAAATAGTTACGTTTACGTCATGTATTTTTGAAATACGTGATTCGTAGTCATAGTTTTTACACGCAGACCACAAAAAACCTGAAACTTTGCATCCTCACACGAATTACCTACCTGTTTTTTATTTTATATTTATCTTAAAAATCGTTAAGGTATGCAGATCTGTTCACTATATATTTCTTATCTTATACATCCGATTATTCGGAGATTACGAACGGGATAAGATTATTGTTCAGCCCCATTCATGAAAGGTATGAAGTCTTCGGCACAGCCGAAGACAGTCCCGTTCTTACTTGTTTTTTATTAATTTTATTACATATTTATAAATTTTTTTTTTTTTTTTTCGGCCGAGTCATTGATGGGCAGTGGTTTGTCAAGCGTCGAGATCTAAAACTGCTCAGCTACAGAAGAAATATCATCAGCTGAGGGTAAACTTAAATTAATAGAATATAGAAACAACAAGTAAGGAAGGCTAAGTTCGGGCGTAACCGAACATTATATACTAAGCGTGAGCTTCAATTGTAAATTCCATTTCAGATAAATTACTTTTATAAATAACATGTGGCACTTCCAGTTTAAAAAAAATATTTTAGTCTAGGACCCTTTTAAAATTCTTTTATATAAAAGTAGGCATGGTATTTAACCGATCCCGTCCATTTTTACTAGAAATATTTTCTGCTATAAGAAAAATATGTGTACACAATTTGATTACGATATGTTAATTTTTCTTCGAGTTATGGCTCTCGAAATATAGAATATTGCTTAGTCATAAAAGGGGCGGTGCCACGCCCATTTTTAAGAATTTGAGGTTTTTCCTATTTATTGTTATAAATCCACTTGGAAAATGAAATACCATTGATACAAAACTCCATTTTGCAAAGATATGGCTTATTTTATTCATCCACGGCCCTTTTAAAAATCTTTTATATAAAAGTGGGCGTGGCCCTTAACCGATTTAGTTAATTTTCCTTCAAAGAATTCCTTATAGCAAAGGCAACCTCGTTGCCGAATTTTGTTACGATAGGTTTAACGATTTTTGATTTATGATTAATAATATTTGTAAAATTGATTTTATCACAGGTGGGCGGTGCCACGCCCATTTAAAAAAATTTTTTCAAATTTTTATCAAGAGTGTCAGTATCAGTCCACATGTAAAATTTTTACATTCTAGGTGTATTATTTACTAAATAATCAGGTTTTTTTTTGTTTTCCACAATTTTATATATATAAAAATTGGGTGTGATTATTATCCAATTTCGCTCATTTTCAATACCAACCTACTCAGGGTCCATGTAAGCTCGTGTACCAAATTTGGTGAAGATATCTCAATATTTACTCAAGTTATCGTGTTAACGGTCGGACGGATGGACGGACATGGCTCAATAAATTTTTTTTTTTCAATACTGATGATTTCGATATATGGAAGTCTATATCTATCTCCATTCCTTTATACCTGTAGAACCATCCGTTATCCAATCAAAGTTAATATACTCTGTGTGCAAAGCACGCTGAATATAAAAATATGCAGCATTAACGATTAAGAGAGATAAGGACAGTCTTTTTTATAGGAAAAAGGGAGTCCGACATATCAAATGTGTTTGAGTGAGAGCTATAATTGTGGCGCAAACACCGGAAAGGTTCGTTAAGTTCGAAATTTGTTCTACACTGTTTTAAAAGAAGAGGTTTGTAGTGTCTCTTAGTGCGACAGGGAACACTAAATTTCATCTCGTTCAGAAGAAATGGGCTTGAAATCGATCCATTCAGTAGTTTTGTCATAAATATTACGCCAAACATTTCTCTACGACTAGCAAGAGTTGTGTATGTGCGCGTAAAATGCGCCCATATTGCTGTGTACATGTAAATGTGACTCTTTCCTATTTCATCACATCACAGTATTCAAACATGTATCACATTATACAAATGTTTTTCTGGAAAATTTTAGTTTGTCTTTGCTTCATTAGTATAAAACTTATAAATTAACACCTTAAAAATAAGCTGATATATTATAAGTAGCCTTTCAAAAGAAACATATGAAGTCATACTATCGGAACATTACATATTACTTATGTATAATTACATACATCATATGTGAGTGTGCCTCCTCCATCTGCGAGTAGCAAAAACTGTTCTTATATGTGTGGTTTATGTTGCCATTACACTTACAGAACAAGCCAAAGAATAACTGATGATAATGGTATTACAATGTTCTCAGTAGGGAAGGCAGCTAAAAAATTGCATTCAGTGTAATACGACAGTTTCATGCCTTTCTCTATATGTGTCACATACATATATTCTTATATATCCCCTGTGCATATTTGTACGCTTTTATGGACATTTGTAGGTATAAAGGTAGTATACGATAGCTTGTTTCATGCCTGATTAAAGCGAATGGGATACAACGAGCATTACAGTCAGTATAGTATGCTAATAGTCATGAAGCTTACTACACAACATACAATTCAGTCACATAGATACGAACGTATCAAATGAAAATAAAGGAAAGCAGAGTGAAATCAGAGAAGACATTACTGGAGGGACCATCGCGTTGAAAAGGTATGAAAGAGGCAGTACAGGCAATTACAATTTATAGGGAATCTGATCAGTGTTCGATGTCATCGCTTTATTCCATTTCTTTGACTAGAGTAGCTCACATAGTATATACATATGTTTATACGCATAGTTCGTATGTACTTAGAATATGAACAAAAATAGTAACAAACAAAATTTATCGCGAAAAGAGTAATCTATACACACACTTGATTCTTTGTTACAGAGTGTCGTAAGAAAATTCAGTGAATCTAGTAATATCTTTAAAAGGCCCCCCACAATAAACTAAACTTCACTGACTCGCGCAACTCCCCGCACTTTGGACCTCATTTAGCATTACTTCAATTACGGGTAAGCGCTATGTGACTTCCATGGCCACTCTTACGCTAATTGGCTACGCATACATCTTCTTGTTTGCTGGGAAGTACATAAAAAAAAATAAATTTAAGGCGCGATAACCTCCGAAGAGTTCTAAGGCCGAGCTTCTCTTCCAATTTGCGTCGTGCTCCTCTTGATTTTCCCTACAAATTGGCCGGACGGGACCTACATGTTTTATGCCGACTCCGAACGGCATCTGCAAGGCAGATGAGTTTTCACTGAGAGCTTTTCATGGCAGAAATACACCCGGAGCGCTTGCCAAACACTGCCGAGGAGCGACCCCGCTTAGAAGAATTTTCTTCTAATTGAAAAACCTTATTTCTAAAATTTTGATTTGCCCTGGGTGCGAACCCAGGGTATATGGTGTGGTAGGCGGAGCACGCTACCATCACACCACGGTGGCCGCCGGGAAGTACATGCCTCACATATATGTGACCGGGTCTATGAAAAGCTGGCTTATGACTCAAAAAAGAAATTGCGAGAAACAGCTGTTAACACCTCTTTTTTTGAGTCATAAGCCACCTTTTCATATACCGGGTCACATATAGTGATCGTCTCCCAGCTGTCACTTCGTTAGGTCATGTTATTGATGTTGATTGCTCGGAGATAGATCGCCAAGTATTTCTTCTTCCCTACTTCACTGTTCGGCGAAGTGCTCGCATGCAAATAAGGTGTGGCATACATTGTCTAATTTTCCACAGTACAGGCAGTTTAGGTGTCCAACCTTGCTAATTCTGTAGTTGTAATCGTATCCGGTTAAAAATTGAAAAAAAAAAAAATAGTTCCTTGGTTCAGTTTCCTACAGTGCTACACTGCTACACTGTGCTACGCTGTTCTTGCCAGCGTTGAATCGATTTTGCTCGTGCCTGTATGGCTATAGGACCTCTACTCGTTTCAGATGCGCACTCGTGTATTGCTTTTCTTTCCATAGCAGGAGGATATATCGGTATGACTCCCACCGAATCTAGTCGCAGCGCCCCTCTACATGGTTCGGTTTTTGTTGAATTTCATATCGTCCACCCAGATTTCTGCATCGTTTAAGAGAATAGAATCCACTTATTGTATGTGCAGACCTTCCGCAGGCCCTCGTATGTGCACCGAGAAGCTAGACAGTAATAGATTCATGCAAAATATTGCGTTGAAGTGTGTGTTTCTATTTGATGTTCCCCAGCCGTAATGCTAATGATAGTGAGGATACGCCTCTTCGTAAGAATGACGCTCTCCGTTGTTGCTGTTGCCAGCTGAAGGCCGCGATCCGCCATCCATCTATTTACCCTGCCCATTACTTGTTATACTCAGCTGAGCTAAGCTCACAGAGTATATTAATTTTGTTCGCATAACGGTAATCCGTAACGACATTAACTAATGGAGATAGATATAGACTTCTATATATCAAAATGATCTGGGCGAAAACATTCATTTAGCCATGCGCGTCCGTCCGTCCGTCCCTCCGTAAACACGATAACTTGAGTAAATTTTGAAGTATCTTAATGAAATTTGGTACGTAAGTTCCTGGGCACTCATCTCATATCGCTATTTAAAATGAACGAAATCGGACTATAACCACGCCCACTTTTTCGATATCGAAAATTTCGAAAAACCGAAAAAGTGCGATAATTTATTACCAAAGACGGATAAAGCGATGAAACAGGGTAGGTGAGTTAACCAACTGACGCAGAATATAAAATTGGTAAAATTTTGGACAACAGGCGTGGCACGGCAAGCTGTAATTTGGCAGTCGCTGAAGATATCATGATGAAATTTGGAAGGAACGTTACCCGTATTAATATATGAGCGCTATATAAAAATTGGCGAAATCGGATGACAAACACGCCCACTTTTTTAAGAGAAAAATTTTAAAAGTCAAATTTTAACAAACAATTTAATATTTTTACAGTATACTAGAAGACCCAGCAGACGTTGTCCTGCCCTAAATTTGGCCAATCTGCATACATTTTAATAAGCTTTTTCCGTCTGACTCTGCCTTCCCCCCACACCCCTTCACTTTTTTCTAATCCTTTTATTCGCTTTTCCCTCCGTCTTTTTTGCTTCATCTATCTCCATCTTCGTCTCATCCTATCCCTTTCTCAATATCCTTCTCCTTCTCCCTTTTCTCTTTTCTCTTCTCTCAATTTATTCTCATTCTTCTGCTATCCTTATTGCCTGTCCCAGAAGGTGCTATGTATTTTATTCCAGTCCTAGTCCCAGTCCCACTCCGAGTCTCAGTCCCAGTGCTAGTCCTAATCCCAGTCCCAGTCCGTCTCTGGATAATATATTACTCTGTACTAAAGCACTCATCAACAGTTTTCATTTGATATACACATTCTAAAACACATTCTAGGGGTACCCGGGTCCACGTTTTGGCCTATATCTCGAGATCCTAGTCACCCAGTGGTATGAAAATTACCCCCTGCTAAAACACTCATCCACAGCTCTCATTTGATATCCATATTCTATAAACACACTCTAGGAGTACCCGGGTCCACGTTTTGGCCTACATCTCGAGACCATAGCCACCCAGGGGTATGAAAATTACCCTCTAATAAAGCACCCGTCAACAGCTTTCATTTGATATACACATTCTAGGGGTACCCGGGTCCACGTTTTGGCCTATATCTCGAGACCCTAGTCACCCAGGGGTATAAAAATTACCCTCTGCTAAAGCACTCATCCACAGTTTTCATTTGATATCCATATTATATAAACACACTCTTGGGGTACCCGGGTCCACGTTTTGGCCTATATCTCGAGACCCTAGTCACCCAGGGGCATGAAAAGTACCCTCTACTAAAGCACTCATCAACAGCTTTCATTTGATGTCCATATTCTATAAACACACTCTAGGGGTACCCGGGTCCACGTTTTGGCCTATATCTCGAGACCCTAGTAACCCAGGGGTATGAAAATTACCCTCCACTAAAGCACTCATCAACGCCTTTCATCTGGTATCCATATTCTATAAACACACTCAAGGGGTACCCAGGTCCACGTTTTGGCCTATATCTCGAGACTCTAGTCACCCATTCACCTATCCTATAGTTCAAGCTAGATGAAACTACACACGGGGTGTAAAACAAATTCAAAATCGGTTCGGTAGTTTAGGAGTCCATTAGCCTCAATTGTGTGACACGTGTTTTTTATATATTAAGATATGTAAATTATGTCAACATTCAACTCCACTAATGATATTGTGCTACAAAATACAAAAATAAAAGAAAATTTCAAAATTGGCGTGGCTCCGCCTTTTTTGTTTAATTTGTCGAACAAGAATTTACAAATCCTTGTGAATTTTGGTAAGGACATAGCTTCTATGGCGGTAACTGTTTTCTGTGAATAAAGGCGAAATCGATTAAAGCCACGCCCAGTTTTTATACACAGTCGACAGTCTGACCTTCCTCTCGGCCGTTAACACGATAACTTGAGCAAAAATCGATATATCTCTATTAAACTCAGTTCACGTACTTATCTGAACTGACTTTATCTTGGTATTAAAAATGGATAAAATCCGACTATGACCACGCACACTTTTTCCATAACGAAAATTTCGTAAAATGAAAACGATGCAATAATTTTATAGCAAATACGAAAAAAGGGATGCAACATGGTGATTGGATTGGTGTTTTGACGCAAAATATAACTTTAGAAAAAACTTTGTAAAATGGGTGTGACACCTACCATATTAAATAGAAGAAAATAGAATAGTTCCGCAGGGCAAAATCAAAAGCCCTTAGAATCATGGCAGGAATACTGCTCGTGGTATTAAATATATAAATAAATTAGCGGTACCCGACAGATGACGTTCTTGGTCACCCTGGTCCGCATTTTGGTCGATATCTCGAAAACGGCTTCACATATACAAATAAGGGCCACTTCCTTTTAAAACACTCATTATTAATACATTTAATTTGATACCCATATCGTACAAACACATTATAGGGTCACGCCTGGTCCACCTTTATGACGATTTCTCGAAAAGGCCTCAATCTCTTGATCTATGGCCCACTCCCTTTTAAAATACTCATTAACACCTTTCATTTGATATCCATATCATACAAATATATTCTAGAGTCACTCCTGTAGTGTAATTCTCTAACTTGTAACGATGCGATTTGTCGAGATTTTAATTAACGATTTTGTCGCATGCCTTATCGATTGTACTATTCACTAACTTAGTTTCAACGACTCGAAATAAATAACATTTAAATTTCGTTTTAATAGTAGAAAAGTGGCAGCACAGCTTAACGAAACCTAAAAAATGCGAAAAGCACAAAAGGAATGCCAAAAATAAATAAATTTTACTAACTGCTTTTAAGTCATTACTGTGCAAGTTTTCACCTATTTTAACAAAAGGTAAGTAAATGCGGTATTAATTTCTTTTTTTTTTCTCTGTTGATATCGCAGTTATTCTTGTACCCCTTAATTGACCATCAAGTTGACAAATAATATCATGAGCCAAGTCTGGTGTTAGTCGGTACAGCTTTCGAAAGTCCGCTGCATTCAAGTGGAATGGGTTATCTGCTTCTCTAAGGAGGCGTCTATCCACTTGTGATAGACTTAGTAATTCTTCATCTTGTGATAAAACGTAAGCCATGTATTCAAGTGCCATTTGATTTATAAATAAAGCAACTTTCCGCTTTTGGAAGTATTTAATTAAAGCTCCGATTTTCTTTTTTAACTAAGATTGCCAGAAATATTAATTTCGTGATTTTTAACGCAGCCAATTTACTTGCCGTTTATTTAACAACACAGCTGATCGTCGATAAACAAATATCGATACAAAATAGTTACTGAATAACGAAATCGTTATAGTTATCGATTCGCAAATAAAGCGATGGAAAACGTCGTTAAAAAATTTGGTGAGTTCCACTATGGGTCCACCTATATGGCGATATCTCGAAAAGCCGTACACCTATAGAAATATGGCCAACTCCCTTTTAAAATACTCTTTAATACCTTCCATTTGATAACCATGTCATACAAACACATTCCAGTATTACTCTAGGTTCATTTTCCTACATGCTGATTTTCCCTTATTTTGTCTCCAAAGCTCTCAGATGTGTGTGTTATGTTCGGTTACACCCGAACTTAGCCTTCCTTACGCATTTTAGTTAAAGCTGTATCAGGTCGCAGCTTCGCGTTGTTATGACAGCTGCCAGGTCGTCCGCGAAAGAAACTAAGGATGTAGTAACTTCTGAAAAATCCAATATAAGAATATATCTCGGCCTAGTTCAGAATTTCCCCTCTCCGAAAGCCGTTCTATTGATGAGATAGTCGTCCCCATCCTATATTTCTCTGCTGAAGCGTTGCTTCAGAAGAAACTCCGTCAGTTTTCCTGCGGTGGCCAGTATCTATTCTCTTTCATCGGGTGGGGAAAATTCTTGTTCTAGAGATTTGTCATACATATGCAACAAAAGTTATTGGCAGATATTTGTAGCTAACCTTATAACTCCCGAAGTTATTCCGTCAGGACCTGGTTTCTAATTGTCATGCTATTCAGTACTGTTTTGAGCTCTCCTTCGTAAAATTGTTTCATGTTGCGTTCTTCTTCGGAGGCGTGCCCCTCCTCTCTGAGTGGTTGGGTGTATCAATGTGTATCATGTTTTTCTCGTCCATCATCTGGTTCAGTATACGTATTTTTTTAACTAATATTGTATAACCTTGCCCCCGTAATCTCGATCCACTCCAACGCAATTCGATTTCCAGCATCTAAATTTGCTTTGATTGATGACACCGCCGAAAGCTTTCTTCAGTTTTCTGTACGTTTAGAGCGTGCTCCGCGCAGCTTTTTATTTTATATTTTATAACCTTGTTGAGCGTTGTGGAAAATAAGGAAAAAAAGTTTCGCTTGAAAACAATTTACTATTTTGTATGCCAAACATTTGTTTTCAAAATATCTGGGAATAATTTCTACTGTCACTGTTTATGTTCACTTACTTGGACTCGTATTTCGTTTCCTTGATGCACCAAAAGGGGAGTTATTTATTGTCTGCGCGTTTGTTATTTGTAGCTGACGTATGACACCACAGCAACCGTACCTGATATCTCATATGTCATGATGGATTATGCGCTGCGCTTCTGCATGTCAGATGCAGACAATAAATACATGAATACATGGAAGAGATAGATACTTGGGTACCTTTTGCATTAATATAATTGGAATGTTCATTTCAAATCTATACGTCTCATAAAGTTGTCTTCTAGTTTCAGTTAATTGTAATAATTTCGCACAGAGAGTACCGATTTGAAGAAGGGATTTTGCATTTCAAAACTCAGCTTTGTTAGATGGTTAATCTCGATATAGTATGAAGGAATCTTTAAAAGGGACGCAAAAAATTGCTAAATCATGGTAAAACTGCAAAAAATCCTTTGAGTTTCTTATGAACACTTATTGTACTCCCAGTTTGGCAGGAATTTACTAAACTGCCGGTGACTTTCAGTTTAAGAGAAATGCCATTCATACTTCTTTTGGCAAAGCCAACTTGCATGGATCATAAATTGTTTTAAGTTTTTTTAAGCCGTAAAAGTATCCGAGGTCGACTGTAACAATTCCTGCGCAACTTCAGAAATCTCTGGAGGTTTTCTCAGGTGGCTAACTCATTTTAACACCAACTGCCTGCAGGTGGGTTACG
Source organism: Eurosta solidaginis (assembly GCF_040869045.1). NCBI lineage: Eukaryota > Metazoa > Arthropoda > Insecta > Diptera > Tephritidae > Eurosta > Eurosta solidaginis. The sequence goes on along the minus strand of NC_090320.1, from coordinate 210,424,615 downwards.
TTCCCAAGTCTTGGAATATGGTCAAAGTCTACTTCATTCCAAAGGCAGGGAATAACACTCATGTCACTTCTAATTACTTTAAACTAATTAGACTATCATTTAATTTAACGCTGGATTGTAGGTCAAAAAAGTTTATTTTTTATATTTTTCAGTCAGCTTAACATAAAAATTTGTAGCGATTGATGCGACTGGAATAACAGCTTTTTCCTTTTTTTGGAGCCTTCTTTCTTTCACCTCTCAAAAAATATGCATCCAACTAGGGTAAATGGGTCGCTACTAAAAATTTTTGTTTCTTAAAAATTAGTAAAAATCGTTAGCAAATCAAGTTCAAAGTAAATTTCTGCACTCTATCTAACAATCCTTCAATATCTGCCAATAAGTAATACTAACGCTTTGATAATTTGGTGTCGTTCAACTAGATGTCGGTACGCCCCTTTTTTAAATTTGCAAATGGATATCTCAAATAGTTGTTGTTGTTGTTTTTGTAGCAGTGCTTGGCCACACCCAAAAGCAGCGACCAATCACGGCTTATCATCAATATCTTTGAACGACAGTCAGATTTTTAACAGAGTTGGTTCAGGGACATATAGGTGTAAGATGCTTTCCTACGAGATTGTTTCCATAAAAGTCTAGGGTTGTAGCTTCATAAGCTACAGTAATATTACGGCATATGCACCTTAAATTTATATTTTTATATTATTATGTGGAAAGTGAACGTGGTCATAAACCAAATCCTATTTTCTTCGTCTCCTTTGTATTGGGAAGAAGCATACCAAATTTCATCATTATAACTGGAAACGTTCTCAAGATATCACTACCAAATTTGATGAAATGCTTCTTCAATACACGGGCGATGCTACGCTTGTTTTTTTAAATTTTAATATAAATAAAGAAATCTCCACACAGACGACCGAATTCCAAATTTGAAGGTAATAGCTTCGTAAGTTACTGAAATATCGAAAGATATTATTTATGGGAAATATTTTAGATTTAGACAGTGGGCGTTGTTACCAACGGATTATGTCCATTTTCGGAAGAAGGTTTACCTGTTCCTAAAAGAAGTAGTGCGCAGATAGAAGTTATTGGAAAAACTAATTAGAATTACCCGTCTGACAATTAAGTGAACGAGTCCGAAAATAACCATAAAAAATACCGAAATGACCCCGAGAGAGTCCCCAAAATCATCTCCAAATAACCACAAAACTTATCCCGATATAGCACACAAAAGACCCCGAAAGGACCTCGAGAGAGTCCACAAAATCATTCCAAGATGGCCTACAAATTACACCGAAAGGATCCCTAGACCATCCTGCAATTTGCCTGAAAGGGTCTCCAGATCATTCCTAGATTGCTCCGAAAGAGTTCTCAGATCATCTCGGCAGGACCCCGAAAGAGTCCCTAAAAGCATCACAAAGTCTCTCAAAAGACCCCAAGAGGACCCCGAAGGGATCTAAAAATAATCCCGGAATTACCCCAAACTGATCCCCCAATGATTATCAATTTCAGGAAAAGTATATGGAATTTGTTAAAATTTTTAACAATTTTTTATACTCAGCGAACAACTCTATACAAAAGTATGTTTATTACTTTAATTTTAAAACAGTAGTATGAAATGGCATAAAAGATTCGATATATATATACTACCTTAAACAAAATTATCAGCATCGAAAAATGTTTTGATTAAGCCATGTCCATCCGTCCGTTCGTCCGCTCGTCCGCACCGTAACAGGTTAACTTGAGTAAAATTTGAGATATCTTAAGGAAATTTGGCTTACTGGCTTACCTATTACGCCCATTTTTACGATATCAAAAATTTCTAAAAATGGTGTAAAAGCGATAATTCAATCCAGACTGATAGAATGATCAAACTTGAAGGCAAGAAAAAGATATTTTAAAAAATTTTTACAAGTGACCGCCCACATTAAGAAGAAGTTAATTTCACAGTCTTCCAAGCCAGAAATCCTAAGCCGTTAAAGATATCGTATTTCAATTTGGTACGGAGATTTCGCCTGCCTTTATACACTCATTTTATAACAAGTAAGGAAGGCTAAGTTCGGGTGTAACTGAACATTACATACTCAGCTGCTAAATTACAGCATACAAAACTATTAAATTGCCTTTTTTTAAAAGTAGGCGGGCCACGCCCATTGTCCAAACTTTTAGTAATTTTCTATTCTGCGTCATAAGTTCAATCCACCTACCAAGTTTCATCGCTTTATCCGTCTTTGGTAATGAATTATGGCACTTTTCGGTTTTTCGAAATTTTAGATATCGAAAATGTGGGCGTGGTTATAGTCCGATTTCGTCCATTTTAAATAGCATTTTGAGATGTATACCCAGGAACACACGTACCAAATTTCATTAAGATACCTCAAAAATTTACTCAAGTTATAGTGTTTACGGACAGATGGACGGACATGGCAAAATGAATTTCTTTTTTCTCCCAGATCATTTTGATATATAGAAGTCTATATCTATCTCGATTAGTTTATGCCGTTACGGGGTATCTTTATGCGAACAAAATTAATATAATCTGTGAGCTCTGCTCAGCTGAGTATACAAATTAACAAAATAAGTTAGCAACCACGCCCATTTATTAAAAAAATCTATATAGGCTCCTTCCATTTCAAGACACTCGGTCCGCGCAGGACATGATTTTTGATTTCGATGAAATTTTAAGATGTTATTCTTTGGTCAAAATAATGAAACAAGTGTTTTATACTCAGTTGAGCAGAGCTCACAGAGTATATTAACTTTGATTGGATAACGATTGGTTGTACAGGTATAAAGGAATCCAGATAGATATAGACTTCTATATATCATAATCATCAATATCGAAAAAAAATTTGATTGAGCCATGTCCGTCTGTCCGTCTGTCCGTTAACACGATAACTTGAGTAAATTTTGAGGTATCTTGATGAAATTTGGTATGTAGGTTCCTGAGCACTCATCTCAGATCGCTATTTAAAATGAACGATATCGGACTATAACCACGCCCACTTTTTCGATATCGAAAATTTCTAAAAATCGAAAAAGTGCGAAAATTCTTTACCAAAGTGGGATATACCGATAAAGCTTGGTAGGTGGGTTGAACTTATGACGCAGAATCGAAAATTAGTAAAATTTTGGACAATGGAAGTGGCACCGCCCACTTATAAAAGAAGGTAATTTCAAAGTTTTGCAAGCTGTAATTTGGCAGTTGTTGAAGACATCATGATGAAATTTGGCAGGAACATTACCCTTATCACTTTATGTGTGCTTAATAAAAATTAACACAATCGGATCAAGAACACGCCCACTTCTAAAAAAAAAATTTTAAAAGTCAAGTTTTAAGGAATTATTCAAAATCTTTACAGTATATAAGTAAATTATGTCTACATTCAACTCCGGTAATGATACAGTGCAACAAAATATAAAAATTAAAGAAAATTTCAAAATGGACGTGTCTCCGCCCTTTTTCATTTAATTTGTCTAGAATACTTTTAATGCCATAAGTCGAACAAGAATTTACCAATCCTTATGAAATTTGGCAAGGGCAATGCTTCTATGACGATAACAGTTTTCTGTGAAAATGGGCGAAATCGGTTGAAGCCACGCCCAGTTTTTATACACAGTCGAGCAAAAATCTATATATCTTTACTAAACTTAGTTCACGTACTTATATGAACTCACTTTATCTTAGTCTCAAAAGTGGGCGAAATCCGACTATGATCACGCCCACTTTTTCGATATCGAAAATTTCGAAAAATGAAAAAATGTCATAATTCTATGCCAAATATGAAAAAAGGGATGAAACATGTTGATTGGATTGGTTTATTGACGCCTTCACATATACAACTAAGGGCCACTCCCTTTCAAAACCTTCATTAATACCTTTAGTTTGATACCCATATCGTACAAACACATTATAGAGTCACCCCTGGTCCACCTTTATGGCGATATCTCCAAACGGCGTTCACTTCTGGAACTAAGGCCCACTTCCTTTTAAAATATTTATTAACACCTTTCATTTTATTCCCATATAGCACAAACACATTTTAGAGTCACCCCTGTCCACCTTTATGTCGATATCTCGAAAATACGTCCACCTATAGAACTAAGGCCCACTGCCTTTTAAAATACTTATTAGCACCTTTCATTGATATCCTTATCGAACAAACAAATTACAGAGTCACTCCTGGTCCACCTTTATGGCGATATCTCCAAAAGGCGTCCACCTATGAACTAAGGCCTACTTCCTTTTAAAATATTCATTAACACCTTTCATTTGATACCCACATCGTACAAACACGTTCTAGAGTCACCCCTGTTCCACAGTTATGGCGATATTTGGAAAAGACGTCTATCTATAGAACTAAGGCCCACTCCCTTTTAAAATACTCATTAACACCTTTCATTTGATTCCCATATCATACAAACACATTCTAGAGTTACTTTAATTCATTTTCCTATATGGTGAATTTCCCTTATTTTGTCTTCAAAGCTCTCCGCTGAGTATGTAATGTTCGGTTACACCCGAACTTAACTTTCCTTACTTATTTTTTTTTTTTTTTGCCTCAAAAAATTTTTTTTCGGATTTATCGGCAATTGAATTCGATAAAATGCAACTGATATTTTATTCACCTATTTTTTAACTGCCAATAACTTTGTCAAAAATTGAGCGATTCTCATGATTTTTTCTTTGAAATGTTCGCTATTACTTTTGATTTTATATAAATTTATAAACAATTGCATATAGTTAAGAAAATTATTTTTTTAGTTACTTACTTACTTACTTAATTAGCGCTTAACCGTCTAAACGGTTATGGCCGTCCAACAAGGCGCGCCAGTCGCTCCTTCGCTCCGCCAACCGGCGCCAATTGGTCACACCAAGGAAGTTTAAATCGTTTTCCAACTGGTCCTTCCAACGGAGTGGGGGCCGCCCTCTACCTCTGCTTCCATAGGCGGGTTCCGATAGAAACACTTTCTTGGCCGGAGCATCAATTAAGCCACACTAAGCGAATACTCATTTACGTTTTTTTGCAGCAAAAATCAAAAACGAAACAATGTGTCACGTCTTCACAGCTAAATTTGTGTTGCATGTGTTGCAAAAAAAAAGTTTTGCCCAAACTGAAGAAATGAAACAAAATAACGCCGTACAACGCGTGAAAAGCAACAAAACGCGACAACCGACCACAATTTGAAAAAAAAGAAAAACACAAAAAGATAATACAAATATTCTTTAAGTAGCTTTACTGACATCTAAAGAGTACCAACAAGAACATAATTATTGATACTGATTCAACTCACGTTAGCACCGTAGAAGAGGATGTGCAAATAAAAGAGAAACTCAAAACAAAGTCAAAGCATCATGTGGGTTGGTTATACGGCAGCTAAATGTTTACACATGAAATCCATAATACTGATGATGTTTGCAAGCAGCCGCGACGAATTCTCATGAAATATCGCTGAACCGTTTATGCGCACACATTACCTGGGGGCATTTCCTGTTCAACGCTATTTCTCACACTTTCCCGCGCATACATTGAACTGTTTGCCTGTGCTATACAGTACAAGGAAGAACGTGTGAACGGAAATGATTGAAGCGGGAAAGCCGTTGCGGAAACTTGAATGCACGCATTCACGCATATATACTTATGTATGAAGATAGATATATTTGTGAGGAAAAAATTGCTAGAAGCAAAATATATATAACTGTTTAAGCGAGTCACAACAAACATGCCCAATTGCTTCAAATTAAATAATAATGGAGCGTATGAGTAAGATTTTTAGTTCTGCTGAAATCCATTAAACAAATTACAAAGAATTTTATGTCATTCTAAAAGGAAAAAGAAATTCGAAAAAAAATCGAAAATAAAACAATTGGTGTGGTCCGGTTCGGAAGTTGAGAGTGAATCAAAATCGTACGACTTGTTTTTTTGATGTTCTAGTCACCCAATTACTTTTCTGTTGGAAATTAACAGCCAGAAAAAGTTTTCAGGTCGGAGTTGAAATTTGCCTCTTTTTAAGGATTTGTTTGATATAACATCTTTGCACATTTTTTGGTTAGATATGTATATATGAAACAGTGCAAACAGAAAAACTTAAATTATTAGAATATAAAATACAAAAAAAAAAAAAAAGTAAAATAAAAAAAAAAAATAGAACTATATAAAATAAAATAAAATAAGATCGCGGGTTCGAATCGAGCTCAAGGCCTAACAATAATTTTTATTATTATTATTGTTATGATAAATTTTTTCTTAATTGAAAAAATTTTTAAATTAGAATAGAAGAAAGAAAAAATTTTAGACAACTGCCAAAGCTCGTTGTATAGATCCATTTCGGGAACTGCTAAATTCCTTCATCGGCAACGTTTAGGCGCCGCTGCTATAACCATTCAGCCACTACAGCGGTTTTTTGTTTGTCTTCATTAATCCTACTTCTATTCTGGTTCGTGCCAATTGATATTCACACCACTGCGACATCTGTTGCAGAATAGCTGTGAAAATTGGACTTGTTTGTTGGCAATGCTACCATAGTGTCAAATTTTATTGACACTTTTTATCCCCGTGCTCTGGGATGTATTAACAATTTTTGTTGCTATATCGGCCTACTGATTTTAAGATCGCGGGTTCGAATCGAGCTCAAGGCCTAACAATAATTTTTTATTATTATTATTGTTATGATAAATTTTTTCTTAATTGAAAAAATTTTTAAATTAGAATAGAAGAAAGAAAAAATTTTAGACAACTGCCAAAGCTCGTTGTATAGATCCATTTCGGGAACTGCTAAATTCCTTCATCGGCAACGTTTAGGCGCCGCTGCTATAACCATTCAGCCACTACAGCGGTTTTTTGTTTGTCTTCATTAATCCTACTTCTATTCTGGTTCGTGCCAATTGATATTCACACCACTGCGACATCTGTTGCAGAATAGCTGTGAAAATTGGACTTGTTTGTTGGCAATGCTGCCATAGTGTCAAATTTTATTGACACTTTTTATCCCCGTGCTCTGGGATGTATTAACAGTTTTTGTTGTTATATCGGCCTACTGATTTTAAGATCGCGGGTTCGAATCGAGCTCAAGGCCTAACAATAATTTTTTATTATTATTATTGTTATGATAAATTTTTTCTTAATTGAAAAAATTTTTAAATTAGAATAGAAGAAAGAAAAAATTTTAGACAACTGCCAAAGCTCGTTGTATAAATCCATTTCGGGAACTGCTAAATTCCTTCATCGGCAACGTTTAGGCGCCGCTGCTATAACCATTCAGCCACTACAGCGGTTTTTTGTTTGTCTTCATTAATCCTACTTCTATTCTGGTTCGTGCCAATTGATATTCACACCACTGCGACATCTGTTGCAGAATAGCTGTGAAAATTGGACTTGTTTGTTGGCAATGCTGCCATAGTGTCAAATTTTATTGACACTTTTTATCCCCGTGCTCTGGGATGTATTAACAATTTTTGTTGTTATATCGGCCTACTGATTTTAAGATCGCGGGTTCGAATCGAGCTCAAGGCCTAACAATAATTTTTTATTATTATTATTGTTATGATAAATTTTTTCTTAATTGAAAAAATTTTTAAATTAGAATAGAAGAAAGAAAAAATTTTAGACAACTGCCAAAGCTCGTTGTATAGATCCATTTCGGGAACTGCTAAATTCCTTCATCGGCAACGTTTAGGCGCCGCTGCTATAACCATTCAGCCACTACAGCGGTTTTTTGTTTGTCTTCATTAATCCTACTTCTATTCTGGTTCCTGCCAATTGATATTCACACCACTGCGACATCTGTTGCAGAATAGCTGTGAAAATTGGACTTGTTTGTTGGCAATGCTGCCATAGTGTCAAATTTTATTGACACTTTTTATCCCCGTGCTCTGGGATGTATTAACAATTTTTGTTGTTATATCGGCCTACTGATTTTAAGATCGCGGGTTCGAATCGAGCTCAAGGCCTAACAATAATTTTTTATTATTATTATTGTTATGATAAATTTTTTCTTAATTGAAAAAATTTTTAAATTAGAATAGAAGAAAGAAAAAATTTTAGACAACTGCCAAAGCTCGTTGTATAGATCCATTTCGGGAACTGCTAAATTCCTTCATCGGCAACGTTTAGGCGCCGCTGCTATAACCATTCAGCCACTACAGCGGTTTTTTGTTTGTCTTCATTAATCCTACTTCTATTCTGGTTCGTGCCAATTGATATTCACACCACTGCGACATCTGTTGCAGAATAGCTGTGAAAATTGGACTTGTTTGTTGGCAATGCTGCCATAGTGTCAAATTTTATTGGCACTTTTTATCCCCGTGCTCTGGGATGTATTAACAATTTTTGTTGTTATATCGGCCTACTGATTTTAAGATCGCGGGTTCGAATCGAGCTCAAGGCCTAACAATAATTTTTTATTATTATTATTGTTATGATAAATTTTTTCTTAATTGAAAAAATTTTTAAATTAGAATAGAAGAAAGAAAAAATTTTAGACAACTGCCAAAGCTCGTTGTATAGATCCATTTCGGGAACTGCTAAATTCCTTCATCGGCAACGTTTAGGCGCCGCTGCTATAACCATTCAGCCACTACAGCGGTTTTTTGTTTGTCTTCATTAATCCTACTTCTATTCTGGTTCGTGCCAATTGATATTCACACCACTGCGACATCTGTTGCAGAATAGCTGTGAAAATTGGACTTGTTTGTTGGCAATGCTGCCATAGTGTCAAATTTTATTGACACTTTTTATCCCCGTGCTCTGGGATGTATTAACAATTTTTGTTGTTATATCGGCCTACTGATTTTAAGATCGCGGGTTCGAATCGAGCTCAAGGCCTAACAATAATTTTTTATTATTATTATTGTTATGATAAATTTTTTCTTAATTGAAAAAATTTTTAAATTAGAATAGAAGAAAGAAAAAATTTTAGACAACTGCCAAAGCTCGTTGTATAGATCCATTTCGGGAACTGCTAAATTCCTTCATCGGCAACGTTTAGGCGCCGCTGCTATAACCATTCAGCCACTACAGCGGTTTTTTGTTTGTCTTCATTAATCCTACTTCTATTCTGGTTCGTGCCAATTGATATTCACACCACTGCGACATCTGTTGCAGAATAGCTGTGAAAATTGGACTTGTTTGTTGGCAATGCTGCCATAGTGTCAAATTTTATTGACACTTTTTATCCCCGTGCTCTGGGATGTATTAACAATTTTTGTTGTTATATCGGCCTACTGATTTTAAGATCGCGGGTTCGAATCGAGCTCAAGGCCTAACAATAATTTTTTATTATTATTATTGTTATGATAAATTTTTTCTTAATTGAAAAAATTTTTAAATTAGAAAGAAGAAAGAAAAAATTTTAGACAACTGCCAAAGCTCGTTGTATAGATCCATTTCGGGAACTGCTAAATTCCTTCATTGGCAACGTTTAGGCGCCGCTGCTATAACCATTCAGCCACTACAGCGGTTTTTTGTTTGTCTTCATTAATCCTACTTCTATTCTGGTTCGTGCCAATTGATATTCACACCACTGCGACATCTGTTGCAGAATAGCTGTGAAAATTGGACTTGTTTGTTGGCAATGCTGCCATAGTGTCAAATTTTATTGACACTTTTTATCCCCGTGCTCTGGGATGTATTAACAATTTTTGTTGTTATATCGGCCTACTGATTTTAAGATCGCGGGTGATGAAGGAATTTAGCAGTTCCCGAAATGGATCTATACAACGAGCTTTGGCAGTTGTCTAAATTTTTTTCTTTCTTCTATTCTAATTTAAAAATTTTTTCAATTAAGAAAAAATTTATCATAACAATAATAATAATAAAAAATTATTGTTAGGCCTTGAGCTCGATTCGAACCCGCGATCTTAAAATCAGTAGGCCGATATAACAACAAAAATTGTTAATACATCCCAGAGCACGGGGATAAAAAGTGTCAATAAAATTTGACACTATGGCAGCATTGCCAACAAACAAGTCCAATTTTCACAGCTATTCTGCAACAGATGTCGCAGTGGTGTGAATATCAATTGGCACGAACCAGAATAGAAGTAGGATTAATGAAGACAAACAAAAAACCGCTGTAGTGGCTGAATGGTTATAGCAGCGGCGCCTAAACGTTGCCGATGAAGGAATTTAGCAGTTCCCGAAATGGATCTATACAACGAGCTTTGGCAGTTGTCTAAAATTTTTTCTTTCTTCTATTCTAATTTAAAAATTTTTTCAATTAAGAAAAAATTTATCATAACAATAATAATAATAAAAAATTATTGTTAGGCCTTGAGCTCGATTCGAACCCGCGATCTTAAAATCAGTAGGCCGATATAACAACAAAAATTGTTAATACATCCCAGAGCACGGGGATAAAAAGTGTCAATAAAATTTGACACTATGGCAGCATTGCCAACAAACAAGTCCAATTTTCACAGCTATTCTGCAACAGATGTCGCAGTGGTGTGAATATCAATTGGCACGAACCAGAATAGAAGTAGGATTAATGAAGACAAACAAAAAACCGCTGTAGTGGCTGAATGGTTATAGCAGCGGCGCCTAAACGTTGCCGATGAAGGAATTTAGCAGTTCCCGAAATGGATCTATACAACGAGCTTTGGCAGTTGTCTAAAATTTTTTCTTTCTTCTATTCTAATTTAAAAATTTTTTCAATTAAGAAAAAATTTATCATAACAATAATAATAATAAAAAATTATTGTTAGGCCTTGAGCTCGATTCGAACCCGCGATCTTAAAATCAGTAGGCCGATATAACAACAAAAATTGTTAATACATCCCAGAGCACGGGGATAAAAAGTGTCAATAAAATTTGACACTATGGCAGCATTGCCAACAAACAAGTCCAATTTTCACAGCTATTCTGCAACAGATGTCGCAGTGGTGTGAATATCAATTGGCACGAACCAGAATAGAAGTAGGATTAATGAAGACAAACAAAAAACCGCTGTAGTGGCTGAATGGTTATAGCAGCGGCGCCTAAACGTTGCCGATGAAGGAATTTAGCAGTTCCCGAAATGGATCTATACAACGAGCTTTGGCAGTTGTCTAAAATTTTTTCTTTCTTCTATTCTAATTTAAAAATTTTTTCAATTAAGAAAAAATTTATCATAACAATAATAATAATAAAAAATTATTGTTAGGCCTTGAGCTCGATTCGAACCCGCGATCTTAAAATCAGTAGGCCGATATAACAACAAAAATTGTTAATACATCCCAGAGCACGGGGATAAAAAGTGTCAATAAAATTTGACACTATGGCAGCATTGCCAACAAACAAGTCCAATTTTCACAGCTATTCTGCAACAGATGTCGCAGTGGTGTGAATATCAATTGGCACGAACCAGAATAGAAGTAGGATTAATGAAGACAAACAAAAAACCGCTGTAGTGGCTGAATGGTTATAGCAGCGGCGCCTAAACGTTGCCAATGAAGGAATTTAGCAGTTCCCGAAATGGATCTATACAACGAGCTTTGGCAGTTGTCTAAAATTTTTTCTTTCTTCTATTCTAATTTAAAAATTTTTTCAATTAAGAAAAAATTTATCATAAAAATAATAATAATAAAAAATTATTGTTAGGCCTTGAGCTCGATTCGAACCCGCGATCTTAAAATCAGTAGGCCGATATAACAACAAAAATTGTTAATACATCCCAGAGCACGGGGATAAAAAGTGTCAATAAAATTTGACACTATGGCAGCATTGCCAACAAACAAGTCCAATTTTCACAGCTATTCTGCAACAGATGTCGCAGTGGTGTGAATATCAATTGGCACGAACCAGAATAGAAGTAGGATTAATGAAGACAAACAAAAAACCGCTGTAGTGGCTGAATGGTTATAGCAGCGGCGCCTAAACGTTGCCGATGAAGGAATTTAGCAGTTCCCGAAATGGATCTATACAACGAGCTTTGGCAGTTGTCTAAAATTTTTTCTTTCTTCTATTCTAATTTAAAAATTTTTTCAATTAAGAAAAAATTTATCATAACAATAATAATAATAAAAAATTATTGTTAGGCCTTGAGCTCGATTCGAACCCGCGATCTTAAAATCAGTAGGCCGATATAACAACAAAAATTGTTAATACATCCCAGAGCACGGGGATAAAAAGTGTCAATAAAATTTGACACTATGGCAGCATTGCCAACAAACAAGTCCAATTTTCACAGCTATTCTGCAACAGATGTCGCAGTGGTGTGAATATCAATTGGCACGAACCAGAATAGAAGTAGGATTAATGAAGACAAACAAAAAACCGCTGTAGTGGCTGAATGGTTATAGCAGCGGCGCCTAAACGTTGCCGATGAAGGAATTTAGCAGTTCCCGAAATGGATCTATACAACGAGCTTTGGCAGTTGTCTAAAATTTTTTCTTTCTTCTATTCTAATTTAAAAATTTTTTCAATTAAGAAAAAATTTATCATAACAATAATAATAATAAAAAATTATTGTTAGGCCTTGAGCTCGATTCGAACCCGCGATCTTAAAATCAGTAGGCCGATATAACAACAAAAATTGTTAATACATCCCAGAGCACGGGGATAAAAAGTGTCAATAAAATTTGACACTATGGCAGCATTGCCAACAAACAAGTCCAATTTTCACAGCTATTCTGCAACAGATGTCGCAGTGGTGTGAATATCAATTGGCACGAACCAGAATAGAAGTAGGATTAATGAAGACAAACAAAAAACCGCTGTAGTGGCTGAATGGTTATAGCAGCGGCGCCTAAACGTTGCCGATGAAGGAATTTAGCAGTTCCCGAAATGGATCTATACAACGAGCTTTGGCAGTTGTCTAAAATTTTTTCTTTCTTCTATTCTAATTTAAAAATTTTTTCAATTAAGAAAAAATTTATCATAACAATAATAATAATAAAAAATTATTGTTAGGCCTTGAGCTCGATTCGAACCCGCGATCTTAAAATCAGTAGGCCGATATAACAACAAAAATTGAAAATAAAATAAGATTAAATTAAATAAAATAAAATAAAATTGAATAAAATAAAACAAAATAAAATAAAATAAAATAAAATAAAATAGAATAATATAAAATAAAATAAAATAATCCTTATTTAATTAGCGAGACATTCTCATATTGTTTTATACAATTGTTTTATTTATTGATATTAGAGGAAAATTACAAAGTTTGCAATCGGCGATGGTTACTAGGACATGCTTCTGAATTCCATTTTTTTTTTTTATTTTTACCTTTATATTAAGTCGCTTTCATGTTTGTCCCCTCATTTCCATACGAATTTTTTGCCCACGGAAAAGTCTTTTTCTGTAACTTCCCGTTGAGCTAGACACTAGACAGAACATAGTTAAGATCTGAAAGACGTTACAATGCAATTGAAAAAAATCCGCTAGGTGGCGCACAAATCGAGATATACAGAAAATTAATTTTAAAATGAAAATTTTGCGATCGACTTTTAACTAACTTCTCGATTATCCAGACACTTGAAACTTAGCACGTAGTTTGCGAGTCAATGGCACTACAATTCTTGGGAAACAAAATGCCGCCAGGTGGCAGACAAATCGAGATAAACGAAAATCTCTGAAAAAACGCAGGGAATCTTGCAATCGATTTTTGATAAACTTCCCGGTGAGCTGGGGATATGAAACTTGAGCCGTAAGTCAGACCCCGGTGACAGTGCAATATTTTGTCAAAAAAAATTCCGCTAGGTGGCGCATGGATTGAGATATTAGGAAAATTAATTTTAATTTGGGTATCTCTCAATCCATTTTTAACTAACTTCCCGGTTACCTAGAGACTTGTAACTTAGCACATGGTTCGAGACCCGGTGACAATACAATTTATAGAAAACAAAGTTCCGCTAGGTGGCGTGCTAATTGAGATAACTACAAATCCCTGAAAAACGAGGGGAATTTTCCGATCGATTTTGAGTAACTCGCTGTGAGCTAGAGAATTGAAACTTAGGCCGTGGGTAAGAACCCGGTGACAATGCAACATTTGATCAAAAAAATTTTGCTAGGTGGCACGCGGATAGAGATAGTAGGAAAACAAATTTTTATTTGGGAATATTTCAATCCATTTTTAACTAACTTCCCGACTACCTAGAGTCTTGAAACTTGGCACTTAGTTAGAGGCCTGGTGACAATACAATTTATAGAAAACAAAGTTCCGCTAGATAGCGCGCTAGTCAAGATAACTGCAAATCCTTTAAAAACGGGGGGAATCTTGCGATCGATTTTCGAGTAACTTCGCGATGAAATAGAAACATGAAACTTGGGCCGTAAGACAGAACCTGGTGATAATGCAATATTTTATCAAAAAAATTCCGCCCGGTGGCGCATGTATCGAGATATTGAGAAAACTAGTCTTAAATTGGGAATCTTGCAATCGATTTTTAAGTAACTTCCTGGATATCTAGAGACAATGTTTGCTCAAAAGATTTAAGCTACGTAACGCACAAGTCGAACTATTTAGAAGATAAGGCCATACCTTCATTGCTAGCTCCTGAGTGTTGCAGGCGTTGTAGAATTTCACCTCTTGAAGGCCCAACTCAATGCACGTCCTTGCATACTTTTAGGCGTACGCGAGTTTCACCACGGTTCTTTTAGACATTCAGGCGTATGCGAATTTCACCACGATTTTCAGCTGTGCAAACTAAATAGCTGACAAACGAGGTGGAAGTCTCTTGTTATAATGCGAAGTGGAATTCTGTTGTTTTCGCCAGTGTTGTCAGCGAAAATTGCACTAATTCTCTTAAATCTTGCTATTTTGAACAAATAAATAAAGATAAGAAATTTCACTTAGGAATTACTTAAATTACTAATCAAAGTTGCAATTGCCTTTTTGTAGGCAGTACTAAAAAATTTAAAATAAAAAGATGATAAAAAAATTGTAAGGACTACCTTTATATAATTTTATTGGGCAGTAAGTACGCATGCGGAAAAGATGGGCATTCCGTATAACGAATATTGCAAAAGTTGCAAAGATCCAAATTCCAGGGAGACAGTAGAACACTTTATCTGTAAATGCCCGGCTCTAGCTAGAGCCCGGCTAAGGTTCCTTGGAACCCCGTTTCTAGAAGACCTCAGAGGATTATCTGTGACAGCAATCTCAAATATTCTTAATTTTGTCAACAGCTCTGGCTGGTTGTGGTACATTGACCGTAACATTCCGTAGATTTTTAGACGAGTTACGTGGCATCAAAACGGCTTTAAATAGCTACTTGGGCGACCAAGGTCGCAGTCATTTCACCTGCCTACCTACCTTTATCTAAATGGACGAAATAATAGGAGGCAATTTTTCCTTCAACACAGACATATTATTGTTGAATTTTGACTAAAATTAAAAAAGGTAGAGTGCGTGTTTAAATTATAAATTATCGATTAGGTAATCCCAAGTACATGGTTTGCCTTAAATTGAAAGATTGTGCTCCACTTTTATAGTTTTAAGTCCCAAAATTCATTAACAAGAGTTATTTTTAAAGTTTTTTTGTCAAAATTCAACTAGAATATGTCTTTATTAAAGGAAAAATTGCCTTCTATTTTTTGGTCCATTTACATAGAGGTAGTCCTTAAAATTTTTTTATCATATTTTTATTGTAACTGAGTATTGAACTCGAAATTTCCAACATTCATACTTTAAACTAGTGTTAAAGCAGATCCATTTAGCCATATGAATGCCCCGATGCTCGCTTTATAATTGGTCTCTAGGTATTGCCTTTTGTTGCTATTTCTTTATACACCATTAGGTACATAGTAGTTCAATATTAATTGTTTGGAATACTTATAGATGCGCTATCGAAAACTTAGTAATATTGGGTTTATAGCAGTGCTTTTATAATACTATTTTCATACAGACGGCTTATTGAATAATAAAGGCAGTTTACTACATTAAGACGCTTATTGACCTCAATATTCCCTACAAAATTCGAATATATAATTATTTCATTAGTAGCTAATCGAATGCCTAATGAAGTCAAAAGCACAATGCAACTCTGTTGGCCGCGTTCCGCTTCTTAGTTTTTGGTGTGTTCAGTGCTAAAAAATGTCATTTGTCAAAGTAAATGTCATTGTCTGCATGGCGGAACGATACAAGGTGGCCGCATCGAACAGCTGATTATAACCTTTTTTATTTGGTTTGATACATCAACTACCGGCGCAGTACGATTTTGACATGTGTCCATCGAATTTACAAGTACATGGAATTTTGTTTGTTTGTAGGTATGTCACCATGCTGCCAGCTTGTATCGTTCCGCCATTTCATCCTTCATACTAATCGAGCAGTTACTTCTGTGTGAAAGCAAAAATTTACGATTTCATTAGAAGGTGAAATGAGATCATTAAGTGTCTGTGTGAAAACAGTATAAGTCCCGCTGCTCATTTTGCAATTGGCCTCTGAGTATTGCCTTTTTGTTGCTATTCCTTTTTACACCATTAGGTACATACTAGTTCCATCTTAATTGTGTGGAATACTTATAGGCGCGTTATCGAAAGCTTAATAACATTGGGTTTATAGCAATGCTTTTATATGCAGTATTTCCGCTAGTCCTATTTTATCAATATTAACATTTGTATTTAATTAGCGCGACATGCCCATATTGCCTTATACAATATTTTATTTATTGATATTAGAGGAAAATTACAAAGTTTACAAACAGCGATGGTTACTAGGACATATTTCTGAATTCCACTTCTTCATCAGCTGGCTTTTCAGGAGCTGAGTATTGAACTTGAAATTTCGATCACTCATACTTTATACTAGTGTAAAAGCAGATGCCTTTATCCACTGAAGGAAAGTAATACTCCCATAAACTTATGTCCCGCGAAGATACTGTGGAAGCAGATGCATGTGCAAAGGTATCCCAGTCTTATTAGCTCAATGCCCAAGTGTGATTTTTCTAATGCAGATAATGAAATTAACGCTATGGTATATACTTTGACAAATAAGATAAAAAATTGCCGTAGCAGATTGTTGCAAGAAATCCAACTTTATTCCGAAGCAGGTGTTGTTTGACAGCCAACGAGTTGCGCGCCTTAACTCAAAAAAGATGTTGAAACACTTAGATGAACTTAGGTCAAGTGGTACTGTAGAGGCTCGTGGGTTATATACTGCACTACGTTCTATTTATTCCAAGCTCTGCGCTAGGAAAAAGTTAAAATATAAATGTAAGGAAATTGACTTATTAAATACTGTCAGAAGCTCGGGAGACTGGTGGAAAGTTGCTAGCTCTTTAAAAACCCGTCCTCTTAGTGTGACTGGCAATTTGGCGTTGAGCGATTTTTACAACTATTTTAAGATTCTTCTGTCGGATAGAAATGAAGTTCCTTGCATGCAACGGGCATTTCCTTCGGTGATAGGCCCTTTTCTCGATGCTCCTTTTGAGGCCCCTGTGCTGCAGATGCTTCTAAAAGATTTAAAAACAACAAGGCTCCCGGTCAAGATCGTATCTGTTATGAGTTTTACAAGTACGCACAAGAGTGTCTCTTAACTGAGCTTCTTGCTTTGTTCAACATAATATTTTTAAAGAAGCAAATTCCTCAATCATTTTGTAACTCTATCATAGTTGCCCTTTTCAAAAAGGGTGATCCCGATCTTCCATCCAATTACAGGGGGCTATCACTGCTTGATTCAATAAACAAAATTTTCGCAGGTTTGCTTCTGAGCCGCATCAATGCTTGGCTTGATTGTAACAATATAATTTCTGAATTCCAGGCGGTTTTCCGTAAAGGCTATTCTACAATGGACAATTTATTTAATTCACCTAGTATAGTTCAGTTGAACTTTGATGTGAAGAAGAAACTTTCGCCATTTTTGTTGATTTTTCATGTGCTTTTGACACAGTTCCACGGTGGTTATGGACATAGGCTGTCACACGTCTAATTCCCCCATTTTTTTACATACCTGAATTTTATTTATAAGCCATATAATATATTACACTGGATTTTATTGTTCAATATTTTATTATACCAATGAAATTCACTTAGCTATAAAGTTCCCATTGGGAATATTGTGTCGCGTAAAGCCACCAAAACGAATTCGCCGCAATGCACAGTGGGGCGATCCGTCGTCACCGACAGCTGTCAAAGCGGCCATCATACATTCTTTTTTATTATCGTTATCATCTTTGCAAATCAGCATCGATTTACAATTACTTCATCTAGCTTTTTTGCGTATATAAAAAAAGTTTTGTGAATGCGAATAACAAATATATATTTATCCTAAATTAAATTGCGTGTGTGCAAAAATCTATAAACAAAAAAGTGTTTGAGAAGCATATGTAATACAAAATAAAAGCAAGCTGCCCTGAAAACTGCAACAACTGCTCCTGGCATAAAGTTACGGAATCAGATTATAAATATAGATTACTTAAGCTTCACACGCAGAAAGCAATACACCGGAATCATCACCCATTTGTATTACTAATCATTGGAAGTGCGGGCAGTGGAACAAGCTGCGTACTACATCATTTTATAGAACACCAGTTGCATTTTGCCACACCAATTGATGCTCATCGCGCTTATATACTGGTACTACAGATTGCCATAATCTTCCCATTGTGCACAATCCCAGGTAATTTGTTTCATCATACACACCTTGTGAAGAAATAAATTATAGCTATCTTGAATCAGTAACTTTTATTGATTGAGCACGCCATACCCGTACTAGAGTACTACCTCCTAACGTTCATCCTCACGCAGCCGTGGAGCGAGATCCAACCAACTAACCCAACAACGGCGATTAGAGGCGATCAAAGTAACTACACGGAATATGCTTTTCTGTAGGTTAGCAGAGCTCGGCCTCTCCAGGCACATTATAGAGGTTTTGCGCTCCATTTATGAGGAAACAGCCAGTCAGGTATGGATGAATGGAGTGCTTTCAGAAACGTTTGCTGTTAATCACGGTGTACGGCAAGGTTGTTTCCTGAGTGCAACTCTGTTCTCATTATATATGTGGGTTCTACTCCGTTTGGTAAATAAAACAACACCGGTTAACATGTAATATAATAGTTTTAATTGGCAATAATTATTTAGTCGCGGTCAAATTTTGTCAAGCGTCCGATTCTTAGCTTAGCGGCTGAATTATCTCTCGTCCGTTCCACTTAGTCTTTTGAGTTGTCATTCGTCAGGGTTGTATTGGTAAGTATGTTAGGTGCGATCCTGTACTAGTACGTCTGTCCACTACGGGTTGTGCGGTTATCGATTCCTACATACATCAACGATTCAAGTGGCAGTCTCTCCGGCGGTGTAAAGGTTGCAATTGGTCTCTAAGTATTGCCTTTTTGTTGCTATTGCTTTATACTCCATTAGGTAAATACTATTCAATTTGTTTTTGATCCCAATTGTGTGGAATACTTATAGGCTCGCTATCGAAAGCTTAGTAACATTGGGTTATAGCAGTACTTTTATAAGCAGTACATTACTTCCGCTGTTCACTATTATATCAATATATATATAGCGAGTGATGCTCATATTGCTTTATACGCGTAGACTAAAATGAAAGGAGTATACATTTTAGTTGATATGCACCTCCGATCCTGACTATCGCAATAACGAACATGATTCTTGGGATAACCATAGAAGCACAGGGCAAATACCCTCTTCTTTTATGTGAAGACTTCAATGAATGATCAACTGTATGGGGTAGTAGTCGAACTAACCTTAGAGGTGGAGTTATTTTCCAAAACCTTATACCCTTGAGGCTAGAGCTTCGAAATGATGTGGAGAAATAAACATTTGACATTTCTAGTATACGCTCCATTATAGATCTCACGTTTGCCAGTATTGAAAAAGCTGGTCTCATGAAGTGATCGATCAGTCAGACGTTTCCTTACACAGCAATCATAGAGCTATTAGCTTAAAGCCACTGGAAACTTCACCAAGGATAGCTTCTAATCAGCTACAAAGAAGGAGATGGCAATACCACATTTTTAATGGAGTCATACTACAAACGAAGGAAACGAGGAAACAGCGTAAGAGCGTGTAAAAAGTTACAAAGCAAGATATGATGACGTACTCAGATCTTAGATTACTCAAAAACATTGCTTAAAAATATTATAAAAAAAAGCGAGGGAGCGTGATTGAAGAAACTAGTGGAAATGTTGATATTGATCCTTGTGCATTGCAGATTACCGGACCTATCAAAGCAAGGACCCTTTAGGTGTGGAGATCCCAAGAATAACAAAGCAGGAGGTACCTAGATGCAACACATAGATTTGCTGATAATAAGTCCCAATGTCCTGACAGTGTGCCAGATATTCCACTTGGAGCAGCGATAAGGTTCAAATCAATTTTCAGTCTTCCATCGCTCATGGAAATGTCAAAGATTGGTATTTTTGCTGAAACATGGTAAGATGACTGACCAGCCATCCTAATTAAGGCCACTTTGTATGGTGGATTCGATGAGAAAGATTCTCTAGCGTATTATTAGTGAGCATATAAAGCAAACTCTGCAGGGCCCAGATGGTTTGTCAAATAATCCGTTTGTATTTCGGAGATCAAGATCTACGATAGATGCAATACAAATTCCCGAATTCATAACTGGAAATAAGTAAAATACAGCTATATGCAAAAGAAAGCACAACATCACCACCGGAAATATATGTAAGGCGGTCTTCTACGAACTAACTTTTCCATAGGCTTGCAAACTGTCGAATACGCAGATGATTTTGTCGTCAAAGTAGTGGCAAAAAAAATGGATATACTCCAAGCATAATAACCCCGTGGGAAGAATAAAAAAATGGATGACGAATATGAGACTTAATATAGCTTGCAATAAGACAGAAGTGGTTTCGGTAGGTTCAAAGGGGACTGTGAATGAGTAAGTCCTAACTGTAGGAGGCTATCAAATAAAACCAAGCCACAACTTGAAATATTTGGGTGTATGCATTGTCTCAAAACTAACTTTTAACGAGCACTTCAGGGTGGTGGGAAATAAATTTTCTAAAAGTAGTAGAGCCCTTATGCGAATAATGCCCAACATTGGCGGCCCAAGCGAAACTACCTGTAAGCTATTGTCCAACGTTACCAACTCGATAATATTATACGTTACAACAGTGAGTCATGGATCTAAAGTGACCCACAAAAAATATATACTAGCAGCTTATCGAATTACTGTTATACCAATAGCAAGTGCTTATCGGGCGTTCTCCGACGACGTGATCCTTGTTATATCTCGGAAAATCACAAGTGATCTGCTTTCAGGCGGAATGGCCTGTCTTTGTGACATAAAAATAGGGTGATCATCTGAAGGAAAGCGCCAAGAAAAGTGAAAGGTCTCGAAAAATAGGTAGAGAGCGAGAGCGGTGGAAATAATCGAAGAAAGAACGCTGAATATTCACGTTAGTTGAGAATGTAGAATATTGGTGTGAGCGGAGTATGTTATGAAACTCTTCTTACTGGCTTTTTTTTTGGGTTTTAAAGATTTTACGATGATTTTTGATGAGGGGAAGACTTATCATAACTACTCGTGTGAATCTGGCTTAGTCCCGTAGCTTCAGTTGTCGTGGATTCATAAAAAGTAGCTATGATATCCTCGTCACTCTAAAAGACCAGTGAGTTGAAATCAGAAAAACTTGTATCACACTAGGTTTAAATACTATCGCACTGATTTACATTACTGTACTTAGATATTTGTATTCGAAGAAAAAAACAAAGGAAACTCTCTAAGATTGGCGGCTATACTTACGCGTTCTCTTAGCCGCTATATACCCTCCCTCCATGACTTTTATTGATGCTCCCAAAAGTCCCAATAAATAAACAACAACTGATTTTCAGACCAGATATGACTTATTTAAAAATGTATTTCTTTATTTAATTATCCTATAGCATTTTTCTTATACTTATAATATATTTCCATTTAAATCCAGACCAAGTTAAGTTTACTAACTACTCTTAAATTAGGAGAGAACAATAGAAAAATATAGAATCTAATAAAAAATACATATATTTATTTTGCCGCATGCGAGAGAAATAAATGTAATGAGAGATTCCCATACGTATGTATGTATGTATGTAGAAGAAAAGTCAAAGAGACACTGACCGCAAATGAATTTCTGAGTAGGCAATATATAAATATATTGCATGATAGAAAATAAATTCTATGAAAACCAAAACTAGATTTATATTTAATTATTATCCAATTGATATTATTAATTATTTTACAATACTTAACGAGAAATCTTCATGAAAAAAAAACCTTCCCAATCGAAATACGAAATTATGGCAGGTTTAGATAAATAGAAAAATGATAAATCAGAAACAACAATGTTTAATACTTACAGAGATACTGGATCTGATGAAGGCCTTCGTAGATTCCGCACACTGTAGGTATGCCATTTTAAGCATGTGGAAATTTGCTGACGTCGATGGGTTTAGATTTTTGATAGTAACACCTATTTTGATTTTATCAAGTCGATTAAATTATTCCTGCACATTTAGTTAAAGCAAAAAAAAAAAAAACTGCACGCATTGAATTCTTTAGACTTCCTCTCGTTTGACTTTTCCCTCTCTTTTGTTCCTAAGACTTTGTTACAATACTGTATTTGTTTATGGAATTTCTTTTCACTTTAATTTTTCTTTTCATTGATTGCACAAAATTTTTCTTACAGTAATAACTCTACTTGGAGCTCTCCTCGTTTCTTTTTTTTTCTCTGTAAATACTTAACAATAATTATTTAGAGATATTTTTTTTTTCTCATTCAAATACTCTTTTTTCTGTATATTTATTTCAACCACGATGGTTTACGTAACTATTATTTAATATCTTCCTCGCTTCACTTTTAATATTATTAACTATTAATTAATTCATAGTTTAAATTAGAGAAACCCTGTAGGGTCAGCTCAAAACTTAAAGCTACTTATTTTCCCAAGTGGTAAAGAAATACTAAGCGAGTCGTTGGCTGACTCTCAATATTTAGTAAAAAGTTCTTTCTGGTTTTTTTTTTTTTTTTTTTTTTGTGATAGAATTTTATTTTGTTTTTGGAACGCCAAACTGCCTGCACTCTTCAGTGTTCTTGTACCTAAGAATTTTCCCAAATATATATATATATAAAAGGTATTTTTATAAGCTAAATTATGCTTGCGGGCTTCCTCCTCTGGAGCAAAAATGCTATTTCCGATGAAAATATGTATGTTGGATTATGGGCTCAAGAGCGAAATCCTCAACCCGCCTCCTCGAATATGTACGTTGACCAATTGGTATATTGATTTTATTTACAATAATTGAAACGTATCAGCTTTATTTATTTAAAACTAGCGTACCATCGCCCGCTTCGCTATGCAATAAATTTAATGATTTGCTGAAAGAGAATAATAAAATTTATACGAAAAAAAAAAAACAAATTTTTTGATACAATTTCATTCAAACTTTATTGTACCATTTTTGGTAGACAACGTTTTTGGTTTTTCCATCTTTCGCGTAAATGAATTATGACGATGGTTTGCCTACTCGTGAGCAAGCTACATACAATTGTCCACGAGAAAAAATTGGGTATTTTAAATTAATACCGAACATTTGTAGAGACTGGGCAGTGAAGACGTTTTCTAAGTTTAAATCGCCGGGCCCAGATGGTATATTCCCGGCCATGCTACAATTCTCAAGCAGGGCGGTCGTGGAATGGCTTAAAATAATATTCGATGGGTGCATAAGACTGAATCATGTTCCGCACTCTTGGAGAACTGCTCGTGTAGCTTTTCTACCAAAGGCGGGGAAGATCGGTCACGTGTATCCCAAAGACTATAGACCCATTAGCTTAACATCATTTCTGCTCAAAACCTTTGAGAGGCTGATAGATGTGTACATAAAGTCCAACGTGGATGGAAAGCTGCTCTCCACAACACAGCATGCGTACACCAAAGGCAAGTCGGTAGACACCGCATTGCATAGGGTGGTAATAAGCATAGAGAAATCCCTGGAATATAAGGACTATGCTCTAGGAGTATTCTTGGACATTGCCGGGGCTTTCAATAATGTTGCAAAATGGGCGATTATGGATGGTCTTAATTACATTAAAGTACATCCTGCCTTAATCAGATGGATCGGCTGCATGTTAAATTGCAGAAAGATTACATCACAATAGGGATTGTACGAGGCCACGAAATCAGTGGACAGGGGCACGCCGCAGGGAGGGGTGCTATCACCTCTGCTGTGGACACTGGTCATCAACCAACTGCTCAGGCAATTCGATGAGGGACCCGTAAAACTTACGGCTTACGCAGATGACGTTGCAATTGTCATAAGTGGAAAATGCCTTCCAACGATTAGTTCTTTGATGGATCGGGCGCTTCGGGATATTCATACCTGGGCATCTAATGTCGGGCTGAAAGTCAATGCGGAGAAGACGGATATGGTCTTGTTTACAAAGAGGTACAAGGTCCCAAATTGGACCAGGCCTAAGTTAGGAGCGGTGACCTTACAGGAGAAACCTTGCACAAAATATCTAGGAATCATCCTAGACAGTAAGCTGTCATGGAAGCTCAACGTGGAGGAGAGGGTCAAGAAGGCCTCAACGGCACTCTATGCATGTAAAAGAATGCTGGGGTGTACGTGGGGCCTATCGCCCTCTCTTTCTCATTGGGTTTTTACAGCGATTGTTTGGTGGAAAGCCACACAAAAAACAACATACCTCAAAAAATTAGAGGGGGTATGCAGACTATCGATGCTTTGCATTACGGGAGCCCTGAAAACAACCCCGACGGCTGCACTGTATGCCATTCTGCACATTCCACCTGTAGACCTGGTAGCAAAGAACAAAGCATTAACGACGGCAACCAGGCTCGGTGCTTCGGGGCAGCTTGAGCGCCGACCATATGGCCATAGTAGTATAGCGTCCTCAGTCACAAGACGAACAGACTACATGATTCCCTACCTGCACTTTGAGGGAGATCTTAAGGCCACAATAGAGGTGGACGGTTGGCGCAAGGGTGCGCAAATGGCGGACGAGGCGATACATGTGTACACCGATGGTTCCAAAATAGTGGAATGAGTAGGGTCTGCGGTATACTGCGCTGATCCGGAATTAAGCAGATCCTACAGGCTGCCGGATTACTGTAGCGTTTTCCAAGCGGAAATATTAGCCGTAACCAAAGCAGTAGAAACCCTGGAAGAGAATAGCTTAAGCTGCAACCGTGTTAACTTTTATATTGACAGTCAAGCAGCAATTAAGGCAATAATCTCGCATAGCACAGCATCTAAATGCGTGTTAGAGTGTAAGCAGTCTCTGGAGAGAATCGGGACAGGGAGAAGCATACATCTATATTGGGTCCCAGGGCATATGGGAATAGATGGGAATGAAAAAGCGGACGAATTAGCTAAAAAGGGTGCATCCCTTGAAGCTTGCTCCGTAGACGTCCCAATTAGATTGGGCGAGATTAAGCGAAGGCGAGAGGTGCACATGATCGACCAAGCAGAAAAGGCGTGGGTTCAAGCGCGGGGCTGTAAAGTGTCGAAGATTATGTGTAGGTCTTACAACCTTAGACTAACACAGTTGCTTCTATCATTAAAAAGAGAGGACTGTAGACTCATGACGGGTATTCTGACTGGACACTGCCTTCTGGCGTCACATGCCTTTAAATTAGGCTTGGTCAGTGATAGCAGGTGTAGGAAGTGCGGGTTGGAGGAGGAAACGATCGAGCACGTTCTGTGCTCGTGCCCTGCACTTGCCAGGCTAAGACTCCAGCTATTAGGAGTGATACAGCTGTCAGATCTAGAAGCAGCAAGTGGCTTAAGTCCTAGGAAGCTTCTAGTATTTGCCAAGAGGACGGAGTTATTTTATAACATAGGTCCTGGTTTTTGATAGGGTTTTTCAGTTTGGTCGTTAAAACAAACTTCTGGTAACACTACGGACTCAATCAGTCTATGTGAGGTCCTCATGGACCGGCCAGTTCAACCTACCTACCTTGTAGAGACTGTCCTTGCGCCTTATTAATTGTCGTAGCGAAGGCAAGGCGAAAGGAGAACTGCAAACTTTTGAAATCGAATAGTAAATTCGTCGGAATCAGTAGAATTCTGGGTAGAAAAACGTCTTCTCCTATGTACTTCCCTTTCAAAATTGTTGCTTCGATAACGTTACCCATTAGCTTTTTCACAGCGAGTCTGGTACCGTTGAAAAGTGGTGGCACATTAATGTTGCGCAGCATAATAATCGGTGTTCCAATTTTTAATCGCCAATTATGAGGTGGTAGGCCTGGCATATCGAGTGAGTTTAAGAATTCAGTTGGATAATTTTCGACATCATCTTGATCAGTAGTAGTGTCCATTGACTTATATGCAACTATGTTACCAGGTAGTTGATCCAAAATAGCTGAATTTATATCATTGACTTCCTTATTTTTCCCAGCTAAAATTGCTCTTTCGCTGAGCCAATCATAGTTTTTGTAATGTTGAACTATGTTTGGAAATACACTCTGTATCAATGCCTCTTTAGACTGAGCAAACGTGCAGAAATTGTTAGGCAATGTAATCATTCCTATTGGATCGACAGACATTTGGCCAATTCCCATTTTCAGTAACTGCTGTGAAAATTGAGCTCATGACGGGTCGATTTGTAGTGAACACGTACGTTTGTAGTAAGTGTAAGCGTGTTTACATGTACCCATAAATACGATGATTTTAAACATGCATTGATTTCATCTGCAGTCGTGGATTTTGGGATCACAGGTAATGTTTGTCTGAAATCTCCAGGCAATAAAATCATGGCATCTCCAAAGACAGTTTGCCTTCCTCGTATTCTTCAAAGTTCTATCAAGTGCTTCCAATTATTTCTTGTGCCATAGTACACTCGTCCCATACGATGAGCTTACATACTTTAAGAACTTTTGCCATTCCAGATGTTTTCGAAATATTACATGGTGGTGTTTCATTTACCTGCATATTCAAATACAACTTTAATGCAGAATGTGCTGTGCGACCGCCTTCCAGTAATGTAGCTGCAATTCTGGAAGAAGCGAGTGCCAATGCAACGTTATTATCTGATCGAATTGCTGCTAATATCAATGAAACCAAAAAGGTTTTGTCTGTTCCCCCAAGATCGTCCAAGAAAAACAATCCACCAGTTGGCTAATATTATTCATGATTGTATCATAAACATGTTGCTGTTGGTCATTCAATTTCGTTAAGTTTGATGTTACAAATGTGTTTAGTTCATTACAATCATAATGGTGTTCACGCTCCAGTTCTCGATTGACCATATGCATTGGACGATTTGCTGCTGGTATGCCCAATTGTACTAACGATTTGTTTGACATCGAAAAACAAATGTCGTCAATCCTTATCAATGCTTCATTGTAAATTTCCAATGTGAATTCCAACTCATAATTTGCAGTATTTCGACGCATTTGGTTTAAAATATCAACTGCCATATAATCTTTGAAATTATTCCAATTATTATCGAAAATAATGTTCGTATTTGATGTGTACTGGCTATTACAGATGAAACGTAAAGCGTATCTTCCCAATGCTTATCATCCTCCAACAAATTTAATTGTTGACATGCTTCACGATATGTAGCGCACAATTCACCATTAATTGTTCTTAAAGCTTGGAATGTTGTTCGGCCACGAACATTAATTAACAACAATCGCAAGTAATAAATAATAGTTTAAAAAAACTAAAAAAACGCGCTTTTATAGCAAACCGAACTAAAAAGTAGAAAATAGATTTCAATTAAAAAGAGTATATAACAGTAGTAGAAGGTCAAACAATCGTTTATAGTTAATCACCTCAAAATAAAATTATAATA
This sequence comes from Eurosta solidaginis, assembly GCF_040869045.1. NCBI lineage: Eukaryota > Metazoa > Arthropoda > Insecta > Diptera > Tephritidae > Eurosta > Eurosta solidaginis. Next base: position 210,396,912 of record NC_090320.1, on the reverse strand, counting down.
AAATTTCTGTTATTAACAGAATAATTTAATTTAGAGTAAAAAACGTGGGGTGCATTTGACTACATTTCACATTTTTCCTCTCAGATAGTTGCCAATAGAATGATTGTAACATTCAATATCAAGCACTCCATGCTTTTTACTGTGAACTAAATTATTCTGTTAATAACTTAAATTTTATTATAATTTTATTTTGAGGTGATTTACTATAAACGATTGTTTGACCTTCTACTACTGTTATATAAACTCTTTTTAATTGAAATTTATTTTCTATTTTTTAGTTCGGTTTGCTATAAAGCGTGTTTTTTTAGTTTTTTAAATTATTATTTATTTTTAATTTTTTAGTTCAAGTAATTTTAAAAGTTTTAGTCGAGAGTGATGAAACCTCGAAACGCCAGCGGTCCATGGATGAATCCAACCCCACGGCACCGAAAAGAGCCAAGACGCAGGGAGGCTGGACGCGGTCTTTCGCCGAAATTGCCAAGGGTCGGCAGATCATTGGCATTATGGACGAGAGCAGCGAAGATGGCAGGATCCCGAAACAAGAGAGGAAGTGGATCGAGGCCGCGCTCGCTACGGTGCATTCAAACGACCCTTGATACGTGTTCAAAGTTTCAATCAAACTTATGGCCATTCAAAATGGTAATAAGACCAATTGACCTTATGGCCGTTGACCTTATGTTACCACACCATCACATTAATGCATTGTCATCGAGCCTTGATATGTGTGCAAAGTTTCAATCAAACTTATGGCCATTCAAAGTGGTTTTAAGGCCAATTGATCTTATGGCCGTTGACCTTATGTCACCACACCATCACACTAATACATTGTCATCGGTACTTGATAAGTATGCAAAGTTTCAAACTAATCAGACTTCTAGAAACCGGTGAAAATTAAGCTCAAAGATTCCGTTACATACAGGCCAAGCTAATAAAATCGTGTTAAAAACACTCAGCATTATTTGGATGAACTGCATAAATGCGTCCTAATGCATCTGTTGAGAACACATTAGGATGACCTTGAACTGGTTTTCATTGTTTTCGCCATTGAAATGTTTTCCTGGATTTATCCCATGTGAGATATTGTGGCACTTATGCATATAGCAATGTTCTTGCAAAATCGTCCGATTGACATAAATGAAAAAAGGCAGTCAAAGTTGTAAACTGTACACTTGTTACTGTAATACCTGTGTTTTCAGGAGTAAAATAAACGCGTTGGTTTTCAAGGTGAACCGCTAAATGAACGACTGTTGGATGTCTTTCGTGTATTGGGTATGAAAAAATTCGCCATATCGCCACGTTACTGCATATATAACGCCCCATTTGATATTTTTTAATCTCGTCGTTGTCATTTTGGACTGCACCGAATACAGCCATATCGCTGCCTTTATTTACATATTTGAAAATGTATTTAATTGGTTTAACGGAATTACAGTATTCCACGTTAATATGCGCTTTGAATGTCAATTTCAACATTTTGATTTCCCATCTTAATTATCGTTGATTTACCATTGTCGTCAGTGGATCGACGACGATATGCCGGATATCCATCGTCACCTGTGACCGTATCCGAAATTAATGCTCGTGAGTATGGCTTCGAACATTTTCCATCAATAATGCACGGAGAGTTCACATGCAATGCATCGCAAGGTCCATGTATCATAGTTTTTGTGACGACTTCGAACAAATCTGGATCAATCGTTTGATCCGGTATTTCAGCTGATATCACACTATCAATTTGATCCGGTGTAATTTTATCAACCAACCTAATGATGGTTTTCGGGATTCGTCCGGGATCCCGCCGGGGATCCAAAAACTCTATGTTTGACAATAAAGTCCATAAGTGATTTTAGTTTTCGTTTGAAAATACGTGCAGTTATGTCATGTCGATCAATTGGGGATTGGCCAGGAAACAAATGGTTTTTGATTTCGCTCCATTGCGGATTGCATGTAAAAGTAATAAACAGATCCGGCCGTCCATAAGCGCGAACATACGCCATGGCATGCTGTGTATATTCATGCATGTGTAGCGGGCTACCAGTATATGTTACTGGTAATATGATCATTCTCCCGATGTCATTCACATTTCCATCGTTATTCACTGCATCCCGTAAGTGAATGTATTCCTCGGAACGTAACTTAGTCTGGTTGAATTTGATATAGTTTAGGCGCTCGGTCACAATTTTTGCGTACATATCCACGACAAATTGGTGGAAAAATCTTCTGCATTTAAGAATGTGAGATTCTTCATTTTCGCGAATCATTAATCGATATTAATAATAACATTGGTTTACAGCCAAAATGCGCCAGAGACACCATTATGAAATTTCTATGTAAAATCCGCCCCTGATTTCCAAAATCAAGGTTATTTTTAATTCTATGGTAACGTTTTTGAGATATTTACGAATAACAGTTCCTTGCAACAAAAAAAAATAAAAAATTGGGTCCACTTATTCATATCTACCTCAAGAACAAATTGAGCAATTCCAAAACGGTTTGAAGGCTTTAAAAGGTAATAAAATTTGCTATAAACTGTGCATACAACACTTTTTGCTAGGCCCTGCAGATTCAAAGATACGAACAATCATTACGGATTTTTTCCATTTTTTTTTTTTTTTTTGTAAAAATATAAAAAAAATTTGTAACTTGCAAGGATCTCGAAAACTTTTCTTTTTTGCAGATTTGTTTTTTTTCTCTCTAATCTGTGCTTTATTATAAAAAAAATAAGCCATTTAATACTTAAGTACCCCACTGGTACATATGAGTTAGTATTCGTATATCAGTTAGTTAGTTTTTGCAGATTTTTTGTCTTCTCTCTAAGCTCTGTTTTATTACAAAAAAAAAAAAAAGATTTCATTAAAAAAAATCGATGGACTAATACAAAAGTTATAAGCATTCAAGTAAATATATCCACTTAATACTTAAGTACCCTACTGGTACATATGCGTTAGTATTCATATATCAATTAGTTAGCGAATATTAAACATATGTACCAGTAGGGTACTTAGTATTAAATGGATATATTTACTTGAATGCTTATAACTTTTGTATTAGTTCATCGACTTTGACGAGTGAAAGCTTATTTTTTTTTTAATAAAACAGAGCTTAGAGAGAAAAAAACAAATCTGCAAAAAAAAAATTTTTCGAGATCCTTCCTCACAAAATACAAATTTTTTTATATTTTTACAAAAAAAATGGAAAAAATCCGTAATAATTGTTCGTTATCTTTGAATCTGAACGCCTTAGGAAAAAGTGTTGCATTAGCAGTTTATAGTAAATTTTATTTCGTTTTAAAAGCTTCAAACCGTTTTGGAAGTGCTCAACTCGTTCTTGAGATATATATGATTATGTGGACCCATTTTTTTTTTTTTTTTTTTTGTAAAAAACCGTTATCCGTAAATTTCTCAAAAACGTTACCATGGAATTAAAAATAACATTGCTTTTCGAAATCAGGGGGTGATTTTACATAGGAATTTCATAATGGCGTCTCTGGTGCAGAAAATAAATTGGAATTTGTGATCCAGTGTAATTCATATAGCTAACTTTTTTATTTGTTTCTGCGCCTGAATTAAAAAATCACATTTGTGAGATTATTATTATCATATGTGAATATTTTTGATGTGTAGACATCTTTGCTCACAGTGTGGGGGAATTTTGAATGCAAGAAGTAAGATGTAAGTGTAAGATGTAAGATGTAAGGTATGGGTGGGTATGGGTATGTATATGGAGGATGGTACGGATATGGGGGATATATGATGTAAGATGTAAGATGTATGATGTAAGATGTAAGAAAAAAATTTTAGCGCTTTTATAAGTGCGTCGTAAAGTTCACGTAAAGTTATCTAAGCACCCTCGTAAGAACTGACTTACACTTCTCTGAAAAATTGTGGAAAAAACGAAGTTTATTCAGAAAACCTCTATAAAAATCTACCACCTATTTTTTAAGTTTGCGTGGTAGAACTTATATTTCAGGAAAAAAGGTGGTAGATCTACCAGTTTACTGATAGAAGTCCGAACACTGCTCGCGGTTGAACTGCATACAAATTAACGGAACATAAGCATCGTTTGTATAACAAATACAAAGCAGTAGTAGGTTCAGCCAGCAACGAAATGTGACATACGTTCGTGTATGTGTGCTGAAGCATCTCTCATAAATAGTGTACAAACCTCGGTGATTATATTTACTCTCCTTCGAAAAAAAATTGCAAATTAGCAGCACGACACAAATCGAAAAATTCGTATATTTATTCAAAAAATGTTGTACACATGAAATTATCTCAAGACGATCGTCACCCAGAGAAAAATTACCACTCATCACCACAGCTTCCTTTTGATACCCATACTGAAGTACTTATTAACAGCTTCCATTTGATACCCATAATGTAAAAATACATGCTAAGGTAATTCTAATCAACGTTTTGGGCAATATCTCGAGACCCTAGTCACGCAGATGTATGAAAATTACCCTCAGCTTGAGAACTTATTAACAGCTTTCATTTGATATCCATATTGTATAAACACATTCTAGGGGTATCAGGGTCTACGTTTTGGCCTATATCTCGAGACCATAGTCACCCAGGGGTACGAAAAACTATCATGTACTAAAACACTAATGAACAGCTTTCATTTGATATCCATATTGTATAAACACATTCTTGGGGTACCCGGGTCCACACTTTGTCCTATATCTGGAGACCCTAGTCACCTAGGGGTACTAAAAGTCACCCATATAAAAGTACTAATCAGAAGCTTCCATTTGATACCCATATTATACAAACACATCGTATAAAAACATATCCGGGTCCACGTTTTAACCTATATCTCAAGACCATAGAAATTTAAAAATAAATTTGTTTGCTAAAAACCTTCCCCTATTTGATCCCTATAATATGAAAAATAACGAATAAAATTGGCCTTGTATCGGCCCCAAAACATGGACAGGAACGAACATCATTTAATTTTTATATATATAGATTTAGTTATTTCAAAACTTTACTTCATTTAAATTTAAACTATGAAAAAATACTGAACTGCTTCTGATGATCGCCAAATCCATAAAGAACTTTTCGAGTGAAGGAAAATGGCTGCAAGCCCAAGTAGATACCGATTTATGCCCATATAAAACAACTCTGTTTTCAGCATTTCGCCCTTTTTCGCCTAGAGTTGGCTCAAATATTAACATTGGGTTTGACAAGTCTTGATATATTTCGCATGATACCAAGCTATCCTATCATTTTCTTTATCTTGCAATTGATACATATTATTTCCTTTTTTATTAATAACTTTGGCTTTAATAAAAACTGGGGCAAATTTTGCATTGAATTTTGTTGAAAGATCGCTAAGGACAAAGTTTCTACGATTAACATTTTCACCTACTGCGAACGTTTGCGACCTACTTCTGAGGTTGTGTTCCTTCGCAGAGTTTTCAAAGGAAGTTTGTATATTGTTCATGATTTCAGCGCGCACTAGTTGAAGCCTATCATCTCGGTTCACTACAAGTCACAGTGAAATAAACTACCAACTCATGCAGATATTGATTGGGCACGCTGGCTTCAAGGAGAATCCATATAAGCGTAAGATTAAGGAGGTTCCTTTCAGTACACACTGTCCCATCGAACTGGAAAGCACAGAGAACACAATTTTTCATTCCCCTCGTTTTCGAAATATTTTCGGTATATAGAGTGTTTAAATAAGAGCATTCCATTAGCCATTCCATTCAGTTCAGCCTATGTGCAGAGACATACATTGTTCGATTGCTGTGATTAAAATAACGTTTATAGTGATGACGCGATTGTTGCGTTCGCAAAGGAAATGCAGAGATATGCGCATGCGAAGAAGTGGCGACTAAATCGTTTTCCCCCCCTTGACGTTATGCCTAAAGGCAGTATCGCGGGGTGTGGGTCATGTACAGGATTAGCCTGGCTTATTTGGGTTACTTTAGGGCAGTGCGCTGCCCCAACGGCTAACAAAAAGTTATAGGTCCTGGATCCAACCCAAGACAAACCTAACCGAACCTAGTTTTGGAGATTTTTAACGGGGCCAGCAAAGCTTATATCGGGCGAATTTTTTCTAATATACATATACATAAATATTTGGTACCTAACAGATATATGTATATTAAGTCATAGAAGCTGCATCGAGTAAAAATAAATTTAAACTGCTCGAATTTCGACAACGAGCGAAACTGGTTTATTTTTATATAACCATTTATATTTATGTATTAATCTATATGATGCGCATAAACAGGTCATATACATAAACTAGTGCAATCATTATTATTGTCATCGACGCCATCAACTCCATCATTAGCAGCAAATGCCGACAGTTATATGGCAGTTCTGGCAATTGCATACCAACAACAACAATACCAACAACCACAACTTTCTAACAACACTTCCAACTTAGTCGCACTCTGTATGACACTTTACAATTATACAAATACAGCAAAAGTACACGTACAACTGATGTCGAAGAAGCTAAAACGTTATGTTATGCAGACTTGTTATAACCAACTTTGCCAGACATAACAATACACTCATAAATATACACAATACACAAAACCATTCATATCACCATCATACTCGTACTAAAGGGAATTGTTGAAAACTTCGACTTGTCAGTCGTTCTTGTTGCTGTGTTTATAGTTTGTTTCTTTTTGTAATGTTGGTTTCATTGCCACATCTGTCTATTGCTGTTTCTGACACCTTCACTTCAAAAATATTTGCAATAAATATACATAGATACATATCTACATATACATATTAACAAATGTGCATACGCTATACCAACAACACTAACCGCAAGTGCAAAGATAGTTTTTAACACCTTAAGCATTTGTGTTGTAGCTGTCGATTTCGATAAGAAAACCCGCCAAGCTGCCACGTATTGCAATAGAAGCGATGGACATTCATCAGAGTTCGTCGCAGTTGAGAATGCAACGTAAAGAACAACAACATACATTAATTGCATACAAACATTAATACCTAAATGTGTAACAAAGTACAAGGATAAGTATATATGTATATTGATTTATACATAACCACCAACAATGCTGTGCAAAACAATAGTTGAGGGATTGTACCATTTCGATACTCCTTCTTCCGCTAAGAAAACAAATATCGATATTAGAGGAAATTAAAAAATTTTCAAGCGGCGATGGTTACTATTACATGTTTCTCAGCTTCACTTCTTCATCAGCTAGCTTTTCGGGAGCTCGAAATCTCTTATATTCTTAATTGATAAGTAATCAGTTTTTGCTAGCTGGTTTGAGGACCGAATTGAAATAAAAACACAAGGGTTTTTTTATATATATTACCAATGATTTTCCTGAAAACATAATTAAAACACTGTTAAATAAATACCAAGAAGAAAAGAAGAAAGAAAGAGAAAAAGAAAAACCGCAGAAAATATTTAAGTCAGTAGCTTATGTGCCAAAATTGTCGGAACGATTGGCCAAATCAGACTGCTACAACAAAGATGAAGTAAAAATAGCCCATAAGCCGATAAATACATTAAAAAACATATATAAACAAACAAAATCAAAAATTCCACATACAGAAGAAAGCAATATAGTGTACGAAATCCCTTGCAATGGAAAAACTACGAACCACGCCACAGCGTTTATGTTGGAACAACAAAAGGCAAACTTAAAACTCGACTATCGCAACACTAATCGGATTACAAATATTGCCACCATACTACAAACCAAAAAACTGCACTTATGACCCACTGTACTGAAAACTCCCACTCACCAAACTTTGACAAAGCTACTATTCTTCAACAAGAACAACATTACAGAAAACGATTTACTCTGGAAATGCTTCACATTATTAACACACCAACCAGAAAACGAATGAACTACAAAATGGACGTAGATAACACCGCCAGCTTATATAGATATTTGTTGACAAACAAACGATCAGCGATAAACTCCACGTCAAGTGATACACACGTGTAAAAAATGTATGCTATTAATTTTTTAAAATTTGTATGTTAGAAAATTTGTTATTTATTTATTTATTTTGTTGTTTTGTAGTTTTCACCCTGAAGACGATTACCGTGTGTAATCGAAATATATTGGTAATATATATAAAAAAAACCATTGTGTTTTTATTTCAATTCGGACCTCAAGCCAGCTAGCAAAAACGGATTATTTAACAAAAAGGTCGCCAAAATCAAAAACTTAATTGATAAGTTTTTGTGCGCTGGCAAAATTAGATGTTGCTGTTCCATTGTCGAACATAGATCCGATATGTTCAGTTTACAAGCACCATTGTGGTACTAGCGCGACCCTCTCGGTAATAGTTTCAAAAACTACTTTGAACCTTTTACCCCATATCGCCCTCCCATCCCCTAGTTCCATGAATAAATTAGGGTCGCCATAGACTCGCCTGTTAAATATGCGTATGGTACATTTATATTCAGGATTTCCTCGCATAGGTGAGGTTCAGAACTGGTATGCGGAAGCTTTAAAGCTTTGAATTACGTTTGTCAACCTTTTGACGCAAATTCATTAAGCTCAAATACTATCTTTTACTATCTACTATATTTAGATTTTGATATAGCTTTTCATGTTTTATTCCAACTCCACACTGTGATGAATTTTCATGGCAGAAATACACTTGAAGTGTTTGCCAAATCACTGCCAGTGGGCGAGGTAGGTAGGTAGGTTGAACTGGCCAGTCCATGAGGACCTCACATAGACTGATTGAATCCGTAGTGTTACCAAAAGTTTGCTTTAACGACCAAACTTAAAAACCCTATCAAAAACCAGGACCTATGTTATAAAATAACTCCGTCCTCTTGGAAAATACTAGAAGCTTCCTAGGACTTAAGACACTTGCTGCTTATATCTCTGACAGCTGTATCACTCCTAATAGCTGGAGTCTTAGCCTGGCAAGTGCAGGGCACGAGCACAGAACATGCTCGATCGTTTCCTCCTCCAACCCGCACTTCCTACATCTGCTATCACTGAGTAAGCCTAATTTAAAGGCATGTGGCGCCAGAAGGCAGTGTCCAGTCAGAATACCCGTCATGAGTCTACAGTCCTCTCTTTTTAATGATAGAAGCAACTGTGTTAGCCTAAGGTTGTAAGACCTACACATAATCTTCGAGACTTTACAGTCCCGCTACAGTAATCCGGCAGCCTGTAGAATCTGCTTATTTCCGTATCAGCGCAGTATACCGCAGACCCTACTCACTCCACTAATTTGGAACTATCGGTGTACACATGTATCGCCTCGCCCGCCATTTGCGCACCCTTGCGCCAACCGTCCACCTCTATTGTGGCCTTAAGATCTCCCTCGAAGCGCAGATAGGGAATCATGTAGTCTGTTCGTCTTGTGATTGATGACGCTATACTACTATGGCCATATGGTCGGCGCTAAAGCTGCCCCGAAGCACCGAGCCTGGTCGCGGTCATTAACGCTTTGTTCTTTGCTACCAGGTCTACAGGTGGGATGTGCAGAATGGCATACACTGCAGCCGTCGGGGTTGTTTTCAGGGCTCCCGTAATGCTAAGCATCGATAGTCTGCATACCCCCTCTCATTTTTGAGGTATTTTGTTTTTTGTGTGGCTTTCCACCAAACAAGAACTCCATAGTATAGAATAGGGCTTACAATCGCTGTAAAAACCCAATGAGAAAGAGAGGGCGATAGGCCCCACGTACACCACAGCATTCTTTTACATGCATAGAGTGCCGTTGAGACCTTCTTGACCCTCTCTTCCACGTTGAGCTTCCATGACAGCTTACTGTCTAGGATGATTCCTAGATATTTTGTGCAAGGTTTCTCCTGTAAGGCCACCCCTCCTAACTTAAGCCTGGTCCAATTTGGGATCTTGTACCTCTTTGTAAATAAGACCATATCCGTCTTTTCCGCATTGACTTTCAACCCGACATTAGATGCCCAAGTATGAATATCCCGAAGCGCCCGATCCATCAAAGAACTAATCGTTGGAAGGCACTTTCCAATTATGACAATTGCAACGTCATCTGCGTAAGCCGTAAGTTTTACGGGTCCCTCATCGAATTGCCTGAGCAGGTGGTTGATGACCAGCGTCCACAGCAGAGGTGATAGCACCCCTCCCTGCGGCGTGCCCCTGTCCACTGATTTCGTGGCCTCCTACACTCCCCATTGTGATGTAATCTTTCTGCAATTTAACATGCAGCCGATCCATCTGTGTATAAGCGACTTCAACTATGACTTTTTTTTCTTTCGTTTGTTTCATTAGCCATTGAGTGTGCTTGTAATTCTCAACTTGTTAGTGAAATATTCTAAAGACATAGTTTAAATTTTTTATCCCAAAGGGGGGTTTTTCAAAGCAAAACAAGGTGGTTCATTCCGCAGCCAATACCTTTGAGCCCTAAGTGCTCGCTCCCAATGAATAAATACAAGGTGTAATAGGGCTTTTTTAAAGCAAAACAAGGTGGCTCATCCTGCAGCCAATACCTTGGCGCCCCCTTAATGTAATTAAGACCATCCATAACCGCCCATTTCGCAACATTATTGAAAGCCCCGGCACTGTCCAAGAAGACTCCTAGAGCATACTCCTTATATTCCAGGGATTTCTCTATGCTTATTACCACCCTATGCAATGCGGTGTCTACCGACTTGCCTTTGGTGTCCGCGTGCTGTGTGGTGGAGAGCAGCTTTTCATCCACGTTGGACTTTATGTACACATCTATCAGCCTCTCAAAGGTGTTTAGCAGAATTGATGTTAAGCAAATGGCTCTATAGGCTTTGGGATACACGTGACCGATCTTCCCCGCCTTTGGTAGAAAAGCTACACGAGCAGTTCTCCAAGAGTGCGGTACATGATTCAGTCTTATGCACCCATCGAATATTATTTTAAGCCATTCCACGATCGCCCTACTTGAGACTTGTAGCATGACCGGGAATATACCATCTGGGCCCGGCAATTTAAACTTAGAAAACATCTTCACTGCCCACTCGATCTTGGTATCGGTCACCAAGCCCGGCACTACTAGCTCCGTGGTCGAAGTGTGAGTGATGTTTGCTGGCTCTTCTAAACCGTCTCGCAATGGTAAATGTGTATCGAGAAGCATCTAAAGAGATTCCTCACTATTATGTGACCATTCCCCGTTCTATTTCTTTATTAGTCCCTGGACTATGTTTCCATTTGCTAGGACTTTTTTCAACCGTGCTGTTTCGCTGGAGCACTCTATGTCCGTACATAAACTTTTCCATGAATTTTTCTTCGTCCTAGTAATTTCACGCTTGTAGATCCTCAGTATATACCTGTCTACGTATACCTGTATACGTCCCGACACGCTTCGCTTTCCGCGGTCTTTGCGAACTTAAACATTTCTTTTACCTATCTTCTTAGAAACCTCAGCTCATTGCTCTACCATGGCGGCTTTGCTTTTCCTCTGAATCTTCTTAGAGGGCAAGCTTTGTTATACGCAGTCATAAGCGTCCTTGTTAGGAATTCATTCGACTCCTCCAGTTCCTCTACATTAGCAACTTCTTTGGGTTTTCCCAGTTTTTTTTTCCACATGTTCCTGGAATTTAGTCCAGTTCATTGACCTAGGGTTTCTAAAGGTTCCTCCCTTGTCTACCCTCTTTAGAGGGATGCTGAAGCTGATATACGCATGTTCGGAGAAGGATGGTCTATAAAGGACCATCCAATCATACCTTGATATATCACGCTCGGAGCTCAATGTAATATCCAGAACATTGCTGGATGTTGGACCAATGTATGTAGGGACATTTCCGCTGTTGGCTATCTGCAAATTGGTTTGCAGGATGTAACAAAACAGATATTCGCCTCTCTCGTTCGTATCTGCTCCTCCCCACGCATTGTGGTGCGCATTTGCATCTGCGCCTATGACCAACCTCCCTTTGCGCCATTCCTCTTGTACTAGCCTTTTGCACTCCATCAGTGGAACCTCCGCAGCATGAGCCATGTAGCAGGACGCCAGGATAAATGCCTGCTTATTATTTTGCTCAACGGAAACCGCTACGAGATCCTCAGTGGTGTAATTAGGCAGCATATATGAATGCATCTGTTTCCTTACCATTACTACAGCTCGCTCTCGTCCTTCCGTTTGCGCGTAGTAAACGCCAAACCCGCGCGCGCTAAGTCCAGAAACCTTTCCTCCCGATGAGAGCCACGGCCCCTGGATCAGCGCCTCCTCAAGGGTTAGGAGGAGTTCGCTCGACGCCACTTTACTGTGTTGGAGGTTTATCTGTAGGACTCGCAGCACCATTGGGCTGTTTGTCCCCCTCCAGCACTTTCGTCTTGACGTCGTCGTCCTCCCCTTGCCCTTTTGGTTTAGAGTATTCGAGGCCCCCTTCAGCCTTTCGTGGCTGTTGTGCCGGGTGTTCCTCTGTGCGAGTCACAGCACCATTTAGCGGTTGACCCTAATCTAGCACGTTCGTGGTGACGTCGGGGACCTCCACCTGTCTTTTTTCCCTTAGGCTTTTGAGGTCCTTTCCGACTTCGCCCACCTCTAGCGTGTTAGGGATTTTTATCCTCTGGACTTCTTTTCCTGAGTCGCATGTGGATTTTGCCAGTGCCAAAGGACATTTTGCCAAGCTGCGTGTACAAAATATCCTCCGATTGCTTGTTTATTTGGAAGATGTAGAACTGACCATCCTCGGTAGGCCGAGTACCTTCCAATCTTGTGTCGGTATGTTCGGATTCTCATTCTGCAGTGTATCTTCCGACTTCATCACGCATGGTATCCATACCTTAACTTTTGGTACCGTGGGGATTTGTGCTTTATCCACCATCTCAAAACGCGCGTTCGTGCCTTGCCTTTGGAGGTTTGGAACCACTTCCTCCAGCCACCGCAAGCTCGCTATGTTGTCGCACGCTATTATCTTCACACCATTATACCATCCCCCCGAATCAAAAGTTGGAAGGGTCTTACTTGGTTGTTCCGCATCATCTTAATCATTAAGCTAATAAGCTCCTTTCCACAGATCTCCACCTTTCAGTAGTCATTTGTCCGAAAGGACTGCTACGATCAACCAGCGCCACAGGTAGTGACTGCTTTGCCACATCACTCATCTTCTGGGGAAAGGAGGAGTCTTAGTGTTATCTCCCTTTGGCACCTCCGAGAAAGCCGGAGTCTTAGCGTTATCTCCCTTTGGATTATCTCCTACTTCCATAATTGAAACTTCCCTCTGACTCGCAGCTTTCGAGGTAGTTGCTACCTCGCTTTTGGAGCCCATCCGTCTTACAGCTTTGGGCCTACTTGTCTTGTCTATGCGACTGCCCTGCCTCGCGGCTCTAGGACTGGGTCATTTCTCCTTCTTGAAAGCAGGCTTGTCGCCTTCCGCCGAACGTTGCCACTTCATTCTGCCATTCGACGCTTCTTCCTTCTCGTACCGGTTGCAGAACCGAGGGTTTCTCACTGCAAACCTTTTGAACTGCCTTTGACCTACTTCTACCGCTTCATGGACCCATTCTAAGCACTCGATCTCCACTTCTGTTGGGTCGACCTCTCCTCCCAAGCGTTGTATAATTCTTAATCTGCACGGTACTGCGAGAGAGCTCTTTTAATTCCTCTGCTCCGTACCCTTCTCCACTCTTCTATTCCGTTTTAATTTGTGTGCTTCTCCAACACGGAGTTCATTGAATCAGCACTACTCTCGCTCCCCGAGTCCGACGCATCGCTTAATTCGTATGCGTTGTCTTTGGATTGCGACTCAGTTCTCCTCTTAACATAGTCCTTATTACAATCAGGTAATGAGTCGTTCATCTTGGTCGTAGGACCACCTGCCCTACAAGGGGGCTCAGCGAACCCGCTTAGAAAAAGTTGTTTCTAAATGAAAAAACTTTTCTAAATTTTCGACGATACCTTTCCCCGGGCTTGAGCCTATGATCTTCGGTGTGGTGGGCGGAGTATGCTAACACCACGCCAACATATATCAATAGAATTTTTTCTAGGGAAATTTATTATACTCAGTTGAGCAGAGCTCATAGAGTATATTAACTTTGATTGGATAACGGTTGGTTGTACAGGTATAAAGGAATCGAGATAGATATAGATTTCCATATATCAAAATCATCAGTATCGAAAACAAAATTTATTGAGCCATGTCCGTCCGTCCGTCCGTCCGTCTGCCCATTAACACGATAACTTGAGTAAATTTTGAGGTATTTTGATGAAATTTGTTATGTAGGTTCCTGAGTACTCATATCAGATCGTTATTTAAAATGAACGATATCGGACTATAACCACACCCACTTTTTCGATATCGAAAATTTCGAAAAACCGAAAAAGTGCGATAATTCATTACCAAAGACGGATTAAGCAATGAAACTTGGTAGGTGAGTTGAACTTATGACGCAGAATAGAAAACTAGTAAAATTTTGGACAATGGGTGTGCAAGCTGTAATTTTGCGGTCGTTGCAGATATCATGATGAAATTTTGCGGGAACGTTACTCCTATTACTATATGTATGCTGAATAAAAATTAGCAAAATCGGATGACGAGCACGCCCACTTTAAAAAAAAAATTATTTTAAAAGACAAATTTTAACAAAAAATTTATAACCTTTACAGCATATAAGTAAATTATGTCAAAATTCGAATCCAGTAATGATAGGGTGCAATGAAATACAAAAATAAAAGGAAATTTCAAAATGGGCATAGCTCCGCCCTTTTCCATTCAATTTGTCTGGGATACTTTTAATGCCATAATTCGAACAAAAATTTACCAATCCTTGTGAAATTTCGTAGGATCTCAGATTCTAGGACGGTAACTGTTTTCTGAAGCCACGCCCAGTTTTTATACACAGTCGACCGTCTGTCCTTCCTCTCGGCCGTTAACACGATAACTTAAGCAAAAATCGATATATCTTTACTAAACTCTGTTCACGTACTTATCTGAACTCACTTTGTATTGGTGTAAAAAATGGCCAAAATCCGAATATGACCACGCCCACTTTTTCGATATCGAAAGTTACGAAAAATTAAAAATGTCATAAAAAAACTTTGCAAAATGGGTGTGACAAAAACTATATTAAGTGGAAGAAAATGAAAAAGTTCTGCTGCGCGAAATGAAAATCTGTTGGAATATTGGCAGGAATAATATTCGTGGTATTACATATATAAATAAATTAGCGGTACCCGACAGATGATGTTCTGGGTCATCCTAATCCACATTTTGGTCAATATCTCTAAAATGCCTTCACATATAAAACTAAGGGCCACGCCCTTTTAAAACCCTCGTTGATAACTTTTATTTGATACCCATATCGTACAAACATATTCTAGGGTCGCCCCTGGTCCACCCTTTTTGCGATATCTCGAAAAGGCGTCCACCTATAGAACTAAGGCCTACGCCCTTTTAAAATACTCATTAACACCTTTCGTTTGATACCCATATCGTACAAACAAAGTCTAGAGTCACCCCTGGTCCACCTTTATGGCGATATCTCGAAAAGGCGGCCACCTATAGAACTAAGCCCACGCCCTTTTAAAATACTCGTTAACACCCTTCATTTCATACCAACATCGTATAAACAAATTCTCCCACCTTTATGGCGATATCCTTAAATGTCGTCCACCCATAGAACTATGGCCTTCATGATGATTTTCCCTTATTTTGTCTCCATAGCTCTCAGCTGAGTATGTAATGTTCGGTTACACCCGAACTTAGCCTTCCTTACTTGTTTTTCTTCTAAATTGGGATAAATTGTAGCCGTAGAACTTATGAGGGTTAACAAAATTATTTGATAGTACTTAAGTAGTTCGGTCTATAACTCCCATTAAAAATTTAACGAGAATTCAATTATAGAGAAGTTTAAATGGCTAGTACAAAGACCTTAGTTTCCGATTTGATAGCGTTACAGCTAGTCAAATTACAACTTGGAGTTTTATGCGGATGAGAGGCTCTATACCAAAATATTTGATTTTATTCGAACAATTCAAAGAAAATGGAAAAGTATAAAAAATAATTTCTTAGTATATGTGGTGGTAATTTTAGGTAGGTAGAAATCGAAATCTGAAAAAAAGTTTCTAAAAGATACAAAAATCCTGTCATTGTCTCCCCTAGTGGGAGACTTTCTGGGGCTGCGCCAATAAAGTTTTTCCTTAGTCTGCACACAAAATTAAAACTGTCCTTTACTTTTTCTAACCTATGCATTAATATTTCAAATATTTTCCTGCGGAAGGTCAATGAAAACATCCACCAATTTTTCGGTGTATCCTGGAAGTTAATGTAATAAAGCAGATGTCTATCATTTGTGGATCACAGTTGATAATTGTAAGAGTCGGTTTGTGCACACTCTTCCTTTTGAAATGCTTTGAAACTGCGTTACTTCATATATACAGAACATTTACGTTATTCGACACTCCAATGACTCCAACGATAACATAAGGGCAGAATTACTATGTGCATTTTTTACTATGTACATTTTTGAAAAATTCTAAGCTCATTTCTATTACTTTGAATAATTTGAGTACAAGAAAACGAAACTGAATTAATAAAAACTCCTGAAACTCTATAATAGTCTTTTAAAGACCAAAAAGTATCCATCCAAACATGGTTGTATTGCTAGTATTGTGCACAACACTGTGCATGTTATAATCAATAGAGCATATGTAGGAATTTGTACGAATGTATTTATGTGAGTGTTTGTTTGGCTATACCTGCATCACCAATTGCCGTTGCCTGTCAAACGAGGCATCTAATGTCGCAATTGTGCCAAGTTGTGAGATTTATTACATCGCTACGTGCGACAATTCATCGTTATTCGAATGAACAATTCCCAATTAAAATTTCCACCTATTTTCGTCTTTCGTGTTACCCCCCGCCGAGTATTTATACCAGCATATCTAACATTCTTAGCTTCATACTTGATGCCTTGCCTTGCGTCTTTCAACTAAAAGCTTCACTTAAATGCCGCCGCTCCAAAAAATCGCTAACAAATTGGCGGCGTAATTTTCACATACACCGGCCACACTTTTGCCTTTACTAACACTAAGGCAGATATCTATTTGTAAATTGCATTAGACATTGCTGAATTTATGTCGCGTCAAAATCTGTTTCGGTTTTTGTTGTTACTATTGTTGTTGTTGCACGGTAATACTTCTTGTTGTTCATTGTTTCGTTGTAGATATTTTCTTTGAAGCTGTTAGATTTTGAGAACTGTTGTTGCGTTACTGTATAGTAGTCATATTTTGTTCACTTCATTTTGTTGATTGTATGTATGTACATTTCCAACAACATTTCCAAAGAGGAACCAATTAAATGCACATTCGGCACACCTAGATAATCGACAGATCTTCCAAATTATTTTAAACTGATCTCACATCATATTTCAACCGATTTCGCATCATATAATTTTTATTCTCAACCGATTTCACGTCATAAGATTTTTACCACCAACCGATTTCATACCAATAAGGAACCGATAAGCGAGGACAATAATATAACTACCGGAAATATATCAACCAAACATAACTTTTTAAATTAATAGCATATACATATATATATAATAGCAATGTATATCTTTGTCTTTTTTTTTTGCAACCTAGTTTAAGATTTGTGAACTAATGTAATAACCTATATTATTGATAATAGTATATGTGAGGAGGTACCAATCGCTCACCGGAAGCACCAAACGTATAAATTTTTCCTAAATGAACCTGGCTGGAAAGACCCCAGGTTGAATGATTCCCCTCAACCCACATAAAAGAACTCTTTTAGGTAGGCTTTAGGGTGTGTGACCATTTAGAATTTTGCTCAAAATGAGCTCACGATGGTTTGGCTTTATTTTGGTGGCGAAAGGCCCGAAATATACTTATAAATTTGTAGCCAGGCGCATATTTTATAACCCTGCTTATACAGAACCAATCTGAGTTACGTTTTTTTTTTATGTCGTAAGGATCAAATAATGTCATTACGAATACGATACCGCCTTGAAAACTCTTCCTTTTTTGTTACATAAAAAAAAAAAAAACAAAAAACATAATTTCTCGTGGAATCATAAGAAAGGTAAAGTGCCTCTTGTGTAAGTTTGTTTTATATTTTACGTATATTTAAATAATTAATTTAATCTATACGTTTATTTTTGTATTGTTTGTTACATGCGTTTGTTTCTGAAAACATAACTATATGATAGTATATTCTTTTTTGTGGAAATAGTGTGAGTAACGTAAAAATCTATGTATACATATTCCATTTTAAATAAGTAAGATACGCGGTTAGTTATGAACCAGAGTCCTTTATACAGCCTTCTATAGTTTTAAGAAATTTAAATAAATATGTTAGAAGTAAATTGAATTGAAAGAAGAAATTAAAAATGGTTCGCTAAATTTAATCGGTTGGGGAGGGGAAAGATGACATTAGGGTAGGTAGAAAGATTCATTTGGAGCAGAAGAAAAGGGGACTCGCTGCCAGGCAAAACAAATCGAGCGGTCCAAGGTAGGGTGGGCTTTCTGCGAGGGAGGTGCACGGATGTAGGTATAATGATGATTGTGACATCCGCCCCGCATCAAGGTTGACAAGGGTTAAGGGCCCCGACCTTTCGCCCTGAGCTAGCTGGGGGACATTCCACCTTGATTGCGCAAAGGGGCGGATTCACCTTCTAACAGGTGTACGTGACAATTATTATTAATATGTACATTCGGCACACCTAGATAAAAAGGGGAATAACTCAAAAGTCTGAAGTTTTGAAGTTAAGCGTGGCTCTGGGCTTCCGAATTTAATACCTAACAAATCGTGTCTTAACTTACTATTTCCTCAACTGAGCAACGCGAAAAGACTTGTAAAAAGTAAAAATTTGATTAGCGCATATTCGGGAGGCTGTCAGTTTTTGGTATTTTCTATTTAATGCGAAGTTTTGACTTGAGCGGTGTTTTGATCTACATACGTGCGCGATTTTAAATCGGAATCACATCCAAGTAATGAAACCCAACTTGCAGTTAGTGTGATAAGCTTTTCATCGGTTCAGATTTGGAAATATGGCATTTTACTATTAGAATTGGAAAGACATGCAATCTATACAAGTAGCAAGCATTATATATATATATATATATTGAGTCATAAGCCACCTTTTCATTGGCCGGGTCACATATGATGAAGTTCAATATCTCAACTATTAATCAAATTTTCCTAACTGATTTCCTTCAAAGTGTCCTTGTGCCTG
The DNA here is from genome assembly GCF_040869045.1 of Eurosta solidaginis. Taxonomy (NCBI): domain Eukaryota; kingdom Metazoa; phylum Arthropoda; class Insecta; order Diptera; family Tephritidae; genus Eurosta; species Eurosta solidaginis. The sequence goes on along the minus strand of NC_090320.1, from coordinate 210,377,786 downwards.
ACAACTCTGATTTCATTCATTAAAAAATCGTCTGTGGAACAGAAATGTCGCAGTTGAGTGTGCAGGGCACCAATCCGGAAAGAGGTGCGTAGAGGCACGCCACATGGGTGTTCTATCACTGCTATATTAGGTTGTGGTAGTAAATGAGTGTCTAGTAGAGGTCGAAGGCAACGACTAAGCTGTTGACTTGGTAAATCTTGTAAGGGATATATTTTCAAACACCCTTTGCGATATTTTCTGGAACCAGCAAACTGGCAAACAACCTTTGAGGAACGCAATATTTTCTTTGTATGAGAAGAATCCAAACACTAGCTTTCAGAATATCCTTGTTTGGCGGTCTGTGGGTACTTTTGGAAGAAGATAATGTCGTAATGGTCTAGTGCGGCGAACTACACATGTCGGGTATAACCAAAATGTTAGTGTCAATTTGAGCGGTGCTCTTAGAAAAATATTTGTTTTAACAAAGCCTTACTGGGCATACAATCAATAGATACTGCAAAAAATAATGGGACTGGCTGGCTTAGCTGATTAGACTTAAAAACTCGGGCTATGGGCTCTCGCAGTTAGGGCATTCCAGCGTTCTAACCAATATTGCTTTGGCCCAGTCAAGACCAGAAATTCCTTGTCAAGAACTGCTATCTATGCGTGCTTCACATAAGTCATACTCTCAAGAGAAAAGTAAGACAAGTAAATAATCTGGGATAGAGAACTGGTTAACTGGTTTACAAATGGGTCGCAGTTGGCCTAGAAAACTGAAGATGGTTTTTTCTGTGAGGAGCACGGTATAAGCCGCAAGTTTAAGTAGCCAAATCATTTTAGCATAATTTATGTGACTATCTAAGAATATGGGTGATGGGATTCTAATCAGTGCTATTACGCGTAGAGAGCTCAACATCTAGTTTGATAGCTTAGCGGATATTAAAGCCCTTAGTTCAGCTGCAAAGCGATCGACGGTGGTATGCCTTATCTATATTGCTATTGAATCGAACAATTTTATGATTAAGTACAAATATGCATCAACGTACACTAATTCTTGTAGGGTAGCGAGATCCTGCTGGCCGGAAATAGATAGCAGGTGGTCTGCAGAAGTTAAACTCTTGCTGGAGTAGCTACCATTCATCTTATCTAAGTATAAATGCCAGCAAACATTGTGGATACTTGTATGTTGCTTATAATTCTAAAGACTCCTATATTTGTAAAACTTTCGGATTTTTTTTACTGGTTCATGACTAGTTTTTGACTATACCAGTTTTTTACTAGTGTGGTATATAACAGCAAATTAAGAATTATTTTATTCCCATTAATCCACCCATATTTACAAACAAATATGTGTTTTTGTAAAAATATGTATGCATGTAGCTTCTGTTCTACTTTCACTAAAAGTTCTCATTTACAAGCGCTCCACTGGGAGTCGCTTTTGTAGATTGGCATGAAGATGGATTTCATAGTCATTTCAAAGGATTATGGCTGTCGCTAAACTTTAACCTCTACTAAGTGACAACTTTCGCAGTATTTACTTCTGCTTTGCACCTGCCATTCTCTATTCGCTGACTAAAACTTGGTCGTTTGTCTTACAATAAAGCCAATAAATAATTTCTCTAACGCATTGGACTAAAATGTGAAAGTTCCGAAAGTCCCACGTTGAATGCTTTTGAACTTCTAGTTGATTGGCTATCTGCACTGTGCTGTGCTTTGTTGAAGTTTAGTTAGTTAGTTTGTAGAGAAAGAGATTGTCTAAGGTGACTTTGCGTGGCAGTTCATTTTATTTAAACAGTTGACCTATTAATTTATAATCTACGTTGTTGTTTATATTTCACGGTTTAAAGGCATGGTAACCAAGCTCGTAATATTATGAAACTCTTTAATTTATTTTTAGGGCATCAACAGGTACTTTATATGAGGTGGAAATAATTGAAAGTATCTGCGAGCATGGCGGATGATTTCAAAATTTATTAAGTGAAAAATATTTAAGAAAAATACCTAGACAAAAATTTAAAGTAGACTCTCAAGCATTGTCTCACACAAATTCATTTTGAATCATTAAATCAAACATGTTAAATAATAATTGAAAATTTTATTATTAATAATGTTAAGTTGTCTTCAGGCAACTCTTTAATGATGAACTGCCAGTCGGCCGGCCTTTTTAATGATTAATAATTAATTAATTTTACTTAAAAATTAATTCACTTATTATTTTACATTACATAATTAATGTAAATATTTCAATATTTTTATTCATTTTGAATCTTTTATTAACAAAGTAAATATAGTTATTTGATAAATGTCAATTTGTTTATGATTTTTAATTAGCCACGACCACTTTTGATATCGAAAACTTCGAAAACGTGAAAGAGTGTGATAGTTTATTACCAAACACCCATCAAGAGATGAACTTGCCATTTAGTTTGAGTTTATAACAAGAAATGTAATCGGAAAAATATTGGGAAAAGGGCGTGGAACCGTCCACATTTAGAAGGAGGAAATTTAAAACTTTTTCGAACCAAAAATCTTTAGCCGTTGATTATATCATATTGATGATTGATTGGTGGCAGAAGGCCAGGCAAAGAACGGCAACGGCTAAACTAAGCAAACTACATCGACTTCTTTGCGTTGGCATAACGGGTGCGATAAGAGCCGCCCCTGCCAACGCACTTAGTGCTTTAGTGGGAATACCTCCTTCCCTATTCTGATAGAGAAACAGGCAACACTAAGTGCACTAAGACTTCCAAATATTTCTGAGTTGAAGCAAGGAAATATGATAGGGCATATGAAAGTAATAATAAAATGCATAGGAAATCCCTCATTACGACTGCGTGACGTAAGGTCCCCTAAGCTCAGCATCGCACGGAACTTTGAAGTGTCCATTTTGGACAGGACCTACTGGGAAATTGGGAATCCTTATAACGACCCTGACTCAGAGGTCTGGTTCACGGATGGATCGAAATTCGATGACGGAAGAACGAGAGCTGGCATCTATGGGCCGAACTTCAACCATATTTCAGGCAGAAATTCATACAATAGAAGTCTGTGAGAATGTCTGCGGAGAGGCTCAACGTCGAAGAGGATCTACATCTAAGCTAGTAGATGAATGCACTAAAACCCTTAATGCCCTGGTAGCCAAAACCAGGGTTTTTATAGGATGGGTTCCCGAACATCATTCCTTTCGTGGACTTACAAAAGCACACACCAGGGAAACTATAAGTAACTGGGAAAATAAACAATTAAGACGTCACTGGATTGACTGCCCAAGGCAAAGGCAAGCCAAACTGTTTACATCTCCGGCAACGAAAGTATCAGCCAAACTCATTAATCTAAGCAGGGAGGACCTAAGAACTCTTACAGGGTACTATATTGGACACTGCGGTCTACGATATCACTAAAGTAAATTAAATCTATCGGATATCCAAATTTGTCGTTTCTGTGAGCTGGATGATGAAACGCCGGTTCACATTCTCTGCGAATGCATCGCTCTATCTAGGCAGAGACTATCCCATCTAGGTGATGGGACTCTTATTCCCTATTGCATATGGAGAAAAGCCTGAAGAGGTACTTAGGTACATCAAAAGCCTCGCAGTGCTTCCAGGCCTATTAATAAAAATAATATCATATTGAAAGATTGTTCTTATGAAAATTAACAAAAAAGTTGGCCCGTTTTCAAAAAAATCAATATTGAAATTTCGAAAAATGTGGTAAGATAAATAATCTGCTGGAACCTTATTTGCTGGTTGACTTTATGAATAGAAACAGAATTTTTTTAAATTTTACTGTCCACATTTAGAAGAAGAAAGTTTTAAAGTTCTCCAAGCAGTGAATATAAAGTCGTTAAAGACACTTTATTAAAAATTTGGCACGGATATTTTCCGTTCTATTATAAATTTTTTTGTGAAAAGTAACAAAATCAGTTGGAGACCACGCCAATTTATAAACTTTTCATAGTAATTTCAAGAAATTGGCGAAAGTGCTATAATTCATTACCAAAGAAAGATACAGCGACAAAACATTATATGTTTGTTGACTTTGTGACGAAAAATAAAATATTGTGTTTGATTTTACTGGTCTGTAAATACTTAATTATTATATTAATTTGTTGTCCTCAAGACCGAGTTTGTTATTTTTTTCTTATACTCAGCGTGCTTTGCACACAGAATATATTAACTTTGATTGGATAACGGTTGGTTGTACAAGTATAAAGGAATCGAGATAGATATAGACTTCCATATATCAAAATCATCAGTATCGAAAACAATTCGTCCGTCTGTCTGTACGTCTGACCGTCTGTCCATTAACACGATAACTTGAGTAAATTTTCAGTTATCTTGATGAAATTTGGTATGTAGGTTCCTGGGCACTCATCTCAGATCACTATTTAAAATGAACGATATCCGACTATAACCACGCCCACTTTTCGATATCGAAAATTTCGAAAATCGAAAAAGTGCGATAATTCATTACCAAAGACGGATAAAGCGATAAAACGTTGTAGGTGGGTTGACCTTATGACGCAGAATAGAAAATTAGTAAAATTTTGGACAATAAGCCCCCTGGTCCACCCCTATGGCGATTTCTCGAAAAGGCGTCCACCCGTTTTAAAATACTCATTAACACCTTTCATTTGACATCCGTTGCAGTGCGCGGACGTGTTATTGATCGCTCTTCGAATTGTTATTCTTTTTACTTTGTAAACAAGTTTTATCTTTTTGGAAGTTATGGAAGGATTTTTAGCGAACAAGCAAACGGATGTTATCTACACGGACTTCAGCAAAGCATTTGATACCGTTAACCATAAGTTATTTTTTCATAAACTTGATTTAATGGGCTTTCCGTTTCACCTATTAATGTGGCTGAAAAGTTATCTTTCTAACCGGACCCAAAAATTCCTGTTCAAGAGCAATCTGTCGGAATCGTTCGAAGTTTCCTCCTGTGTACCCCAGGGAAGTCATCTAGTCCCTTTGCTCTTTACCATTTTCATTAATGACTTTCCACAGGCAATATTATATTCCCATACTATAATGTATGCGGATGACGTAAAACTTTGCTACACTTAATGTCCTACCGATTTGAGTTCCTTGGATCTTCTTCAGGCCGACTTGGACTCGTTCCAATGTTGGTGCACAGCAAATTTACTAGCTTTAAATTGCTCTAAATGTAAGCATATTACATTTCACCAAGTGAAGCCAGCATTGAAACCTTATGTAATAGATGGTACGCGTTTGGAGCGTATATCTATTGCAAATGATCTAGGTGTCCTTTTTGATCCGAAATTGAATTTAACATGCATATTTCATCTATTATCAACAAAGCGTTGGGTTTACTTGGATTTATTAAAAGATGGGCTAAAAAGTTCGAGGATCCGTACCTCACTAAGGTCCTCTAAACATCGCTGGTTCGTCCAATACTCAAGTATTGCTGATTTGTTTGGTCCCCTGTTTCTCAAAAGCATAGAAACCGTCTAGAGTCAGGTCAAAATTAATTTTTGATATTCGCATTGCGCGCCACAATTGGGACACAAGTCTCCACCTTCCTCCATACAGAAGTAGACTTCTTATTATTAACTTACCCACTCTGGAAAATCGGAGAATATTACTGGGGGTATCGTTCATCCATAAGATCATTATTGGAGAAATTGATTCTTCGGACCTTCTCAGCCGCTTGTTTTTTGCGGTTCCCCCTAGAGTATCCAGACACTACGTTCCTTTTTATTTACCCCTTTGTCGGCGAAACTTTGCTAAAAACAATCCTCTTCTTATCTGGTGCGCGCACTACAATGACTTGTATAGCTGCATCAGTCTTGAAGGTACTATTGCCACTATACGTAATGCAATCCTTGCCTATCTAATTTAAGAGACACAGGCTCTATCTCGTTTAAGGATGGAGGCACATTTATCAACATGTATCATTAAGAAGGAACAAGACAGTACTGTGTTGATTGGAATCTGGTGCATTCCAACAACGTTAAAAACATGCTTTTTCATGAGTCACTGACCGGAATCGTATGCATTCTGGCAGTATAATCTTATGGGTCAGGCATCGAACTGATTGGAATCCGGTGCATTCCAACAACACAGGTCATGTTACTTTTTTATGCCTTGTGATGGCATATTCTCATTACATTACTCTTAGCATTGCCGGATTTCCATGACATGCTGATTGGAATCTTGTTGCATTCCAACAGCAAGATTGGAATCCATTGCATTCCGAAATCATGCTGAGCGGAATCTGATGCATTCCGCCAGTATAAGATCTCGGTATAAGATATTATTTCTGCTCATATTTTTTATTATTATTATATTCTGAAATTAAAGTGTAATGTTCAATAATGTATCTTTGTTTGTAAAATAACATTGTTGAAATCTCGATATATCTTAGATTTTTAACTTTTGAGTTGTATATTTATATATCTTTTATATTATGCAGTCGACCATAATTTGTCGTCGACTTTAAATAATAAATAAATAAAATAAATAAAATTTTCGTTCAAACACATTATAGATTCACCCCTGGTCCGCCTTTATGGCGATATCTCGAAAAGGCGCCCACCTATGGAACTAATCCCACTCCCTTTTAAAATACTCATTAGCACCTTTAATTTGATACCCATGTCATACAAACACATTCCAGCGTTACCCTACTTTCATTTTTCTACATGGTGATTTTCCCTTATTTGACAAAGATGAAGGAAAATTGTTCCAAATAAACGTCAACCTTGGTCTACAATTTGGTCGATATTTCCCAATTTATGTGATAAGGAATTTAAAACCACTTATAAAACATCTACGAAACCCTACGAAACCTACGCAGCTAAGTTCTCAGCTGAGAATGTAATGCTCGGTTACGCCCGATCTTAGCCTTCCTTACTTGTTTTAATTATATCATTTAGTTCAATTAAATGATTACTATACCCAGCGTGTACTTGTACACAAGTACACCATAACTCTAATTCGACAACGGTAGTAGGTAGTGGATTGAAGGAGTTGAGATAAATATGTACTTCATTATATCAAAATTATCAGCATTGAAAAATATTTGGAATAAGCTTACTTGAGTAAAACATTTAGATACCTTTGTGAAATTCTGTATACTATTTAATCTTGACCCCCGAAAGAGTGATATTGAAAATGAGCAAAATAGACCGATAACCACGACCACTTTTTCGAAAACTTCGAAAAATGGAAAGAGTGTGATACTTTATTACCAAATATCCATCAAGAGATGATCTTGTCATTTAGGTTGAGTTTATAACAAGAAATATAATCGCAAAAATATTGGGAAAAGGGCGTCGCACCGTCCACATTTAGAAGAAGGAAAGTTAAATGTGTGCCGAGCCAAAAATCCTTAGCCGTTGATTATATCATATTGAAATTTGACAACAGGCTGTCATTATGAAAATTAACAAACAAATTGGACCGTTTATAAAAACTACAATATCGAGATTTCGAAAAATGTGGTAATTCATTACCAAAGATAAATAAGATGCTGGAACTTTATTTGTTGGTTGACTTTATGAAAAGAAAAATAATTTTTAAAACTTTGAAAATTGGGCGTGGCACTGTCCACATTTAGAAGAAGAAAATTTTAAAGTTTTTCAAGCAGTAAATATAAAGTCGTTAAAGACATTTTCATAATAAATTCAAAAAATTGGCAAAATTGTGTTAATTGATTACCAGAGATAAGTACAGCGACGAAACTTGATCAGTTGGTTGCCTTTGTGACGAAAAAGAAAATGTTGTATGTGATTTTACTGGTCTGTAAATAATTAATTATTATATTAATTTGTTGTCTTCAAGACCAAGTTTGTTATTTTGTTTTTTTTTTTCTAATTTACTAATTTTTTATGTATAATAATTCAATTTAAATAACTTTTAAGATATACATTTTACAAAAATAACAAAATCGGTTTTGAAGATGAAAAATAAAATATTTGTAAGTTCCTGGAAAATGCTCGCGACACCACCCGATTTTAAAACAAGTAACTTTAATAGTTTTTAAACCGTAACTAGTTTTGATATTTGGCAGAGAGGCTATCCTTACTGCCGCTATGCGAATATGTTATTGAAGCTTAAGCTCGCTCTATGTGCAAAGGGAACAGCTAACTACAAAACACTCTCATAGTCGTTTATTCTTGTAACGGTGAATAAAAGAAAATACAACACAAGAATTTATTCTTACAGTGGCCATAGAAGAGCTAAACTTAAACTAAGAAAAATCAAAATATAATGTTGCCCATTTGATGTAAAGCCACCACATATATAAACCTTGTGAAAATAAACGGAAACGTATCGCGACCACGCCCACTTTTAATAAGTCTGTATAGACATGTCGAAAAATGAAAAAAATGCGATATTTCATTACCAAAGATAGATGATGTGACGAAACTTGATATGTGAGTTAACTTTATGACAAAAAATAGAAGCTTGGTAAAATTTTGAATAGGTTGCGTGCCCACATTTAAAACATAAAAATTAAAATTTTTGCAAGCCGTGAATCAAAAGTTATTAAGATTTGGCATAGAGGTAGTCCTAGAATTATGCGAGAAATAGAGCACAATTCAGAATAGCATCTTGATAAGTAGCAAAATACATATGTAAATAGAAAACAACTATTTGGTTTTAGGTTTGTAAGACAGCAAAGCAAAGTCTATTTTAAATCTTATTGTTGTGAACAATTTTAAATCCGGTCAGAAATATGAAAGTTATATCAAAAACATCAACTTTTTTCCTTAAAGAATTTCATGGGAATTCTCGTGTGGGTTAAATGTACCAAATTTTCGAAAAATTTTTGGTTCATTATCAATATGCTCAAAGTAGCTTTGTCATAAATGGTAAAAAAGTAACGTTTATAAATTGTTTTTTAAAAACTGTTGTACACCGAATGCATATAGTCTTAAAAGGTTTGAAATGCAACGTAGCAATTGAGTTAACCAATTCTGCTGAAATTTTGCACAACTTTTTTTTGGACCCTAATAAATTATATTGTGCCCGGCAAAGCAAACTAAAGTAAAAAGTCATCTCTCGGCAAACGAAATAATGATGAACTGTACTAGCTTCACGCAGGCATCAACATATTCTAGCGAATGAAAATTCAGCGTCTACGCTGGCAGTGCGTCTAAGAAGATTATGTTATCGGATCTATCCTATGAAAGTAGAGGAAGAGGACGGCCTCACTCCGCTGAAAGGTGCAGGTGGAAAACAATTTATACTCCCTTGGTGTGAACAATTGGCGCCAGTTGGCAGAGCGAAGGAGCCACTGGTGCGCTTTGTTGTTTAAACGGTTAAGCGCCAATTTAGTAAGTAAGTAAGTCCTGGAATTTTTGGGATTAAAAGAAGACTACTTTTTCCATCGTATTTTTAGTATCCACCCACATGATTTCATCTAGCAGAACGTTAACATTTTTATACTCAGTTGAGCAGAGCTCACAGAGTTGGTTGTACAGGTATAAAGGAATCGAGATAGATATAGACTTCCATATATCAAAATCATCAGGATCGAAAAAAAATTTGATTGAGCCATGTCCGTCCGTCCGTTCGTCCGTCCGTCCGTTAACACGATAACTTGAGTACATTTTAAGGTATCTTGATGAAATTTGGTATGTAGGTTCCTGAGCACTCATCTCAGATCGCTATTTAAAATGAACGATATCGGACTATAACCGCGCCCACTTTTTCGATTGCGAAAATTTCGAAAAACCGAAAAAGTGCGATAATTCATTACCAAAGAGGGATAAAGCGATGAAACTTGGTAGGTGAGTTGAACTTATGACGGAGAATAGAAAATTAGTAATATTTTGTACAATGGGCGTGGCACCGCCCGCTTTTAAAAGAAGGTAATTTAAAAGTTTTGCAAGCTGTAATTTGGCAGTCGTTGAAGATATCATGATGAAATTTGGCAGGAACGTTACTCCTGTTATTATATGTATGCTTAATAAAAATTTGAAAAATCGGAGTATGACCACGCCCACTTTTAAAAACAATTTTTTTTTAAGTCAAATTTTAACAAAAAATTTAATATCTTTACAGTATATTAGTAAATTATATCAACATTCAATTCCAGTAATGATATGGTGCAACAAAATACAAAAATAAAAGAAAATTTCAAAATGGGCGTGGTTCCGCCCTTTTTCATTTAATTTGTCTAGGATATTTTTAATGCCATAAGTCTAACAAAAATTTACCAATCCTTGTGAAATTTGGTAGGGGCTTAGATTCTAGGACGATAACTTATTTCTGCGAAAAAGGGCGAAATCGGTTGAAGCCACGCCCAGTTTTTATACACAGTCGACCGTCTGTCCTTCCCCTCGGCCGTTAACATGATAACTTGAGTAAACATCGATATATCTTTACTAAATTCAGTTCACGAATTTATCCGAAATCACTTTGAATTGGTATAAAAAATGGCCAAATCCGCCTATGAACACGCCCACTTTTTCTATATCGAAAATTTAGAAAAATGAAAAAAATGCCATAATTCTTATACCAAATACGAAAATAGGGACGAAACATGGTAATTGGATTGGTTTATTGACGCAAAATATAACTTTAGAAAAAAACTTTTTAAAATGGGTGTCACACCTACCCATATTAAGTAGAACAAAATTAAAAAGTTCTGCAGGGCGAAATAAAAAACCCTTGAAATCTTGGCAGGAATACTGTTCGTGGTATTATATATATAAATAAATTAGCGGTATCCAACAGATGATGTTCTGGGTCCACATTTTCGATATCTGGAAAACGCCTTCACATATACAACTACCACCACTCTCTTTTAAAACCCTCATTAATACCTTTAATTTGACACCCATATCGTACAAACAAAGTCTAGCGTCACCCCTTGTCCACCTTTATGGCAATATCTCGAAAAGGAGTCCACCTATAGAACTAAGGCCCACTCCCTTTTAAAATACTCATTAACACCTTTTGTTTGATACTCATATCGTACAAACACATTCTAGAGTCACCCCTGGTCCGCCTTTATGACGATATCTCGAAAAGGCGTCCACCTATAGAACTAGGGTCCACTCCTTTTTAAAATACTCATTAACCGCTTTCATTTGATACCCATGTCGCACAAACAAATTCTAGGGTCACCGCTCGTCCACCTTTATGGCGATATCTCGAAACGGCGTCCACCTATGGAACTAAGGATTACTCCCTTTTAAAATACTCATTAACACGTTTCATTTGGTACCCATATCGTACAAACAAAATCTAGAGTCAACCCTGATCCACCTTTATGGCGTTATCCCTAAATGGCTTCGACCTATAGAACTATGACCCACTCCCTCATAAAATATTTATTTATTTATTTTCCCTTATGTTGTCACCGTAGCTCTCAACTGAGTATGGAATGTTCGGTTACACTCGAACTTAACCTTCCTTACTTGTGATAATAGTAATTGTTGTATCCTGAGATAATTTTCCTTCACCGCTTATCAAATTTGGTTAGCAGACAAACCAGTTTCGGCTTTGTTGCATTAGCTCCTGCTCTATCCAGCTATATCAAAAATAATTTTTGAAAAAAAAATTGCTACTTGGCAGGTTGGCCCCTGGAAGAGAAAAACTTCAGCTGCAACCGTGTTACCTTTTATATCGACGGTCCAGCAGCAGTTAAGACAATAATTTCGCAGAGCACAGCATCTAAATGCGTGTTAGATTGTAAGCAGTCCCTAGAGAGAATCGCGACAGGGAGAAGAATACATCTTTATTGGGCCCGAGGGTATATGAGAATAGATGGGAATGCAAAAGCGGATGAACTAGCTAAAAAGGGGCTTCCCTTGAAGCTTGCTCCGTAGACGTCCCAATTAAACTGGGCGAGATTAAGCGAAGGCGAGAGGTGCACATGATCGACCAAGCGGGAAAGGCGTGGGTTCAAGCGCGGGACTGTAAAGTGTCGAAAATTATGTGTAGATCTTACAACCTTAGACTAACGAAGTTGCATCATTTCATTTCATTTACTATTAAAAAGAGAGGACTGTAAGCTCATGACGGGTATTCTGACTGGGCACTGCCTTCTGGCGTCACATGCCCTTAAATTAATACTGCCTTCTGTCGGCACATGCCCTTAAATTAGGCTTGGTCAGTGATAGCAGATGTAGGAAGTGCGAGTTGGAGGAGGAAACGATCGAGCACATTTGCACACAATGACCAAAAATCCTTGGCAATAAGTCAACTTGTCAAGCAGTCAGCAGTCTTAAGTTAGACAGTCCGTTGGGTAGACAGCTTGTTTCATTTAGAAAGCTTTAACATGCAAATCTACATTGAAACTCTCACTCATCTTATACAAAGTCTAAGGCATACTAAATAATATGCTTACCTATATATGTGTGTAGGTATATATATGGGCTGTGTGTTAACCCAATATGCACAGGTACAACTTTTTTCTAACCTTTGAGAAATATGTAGTTCTCAAATGGAAATCCGACTTTTACAACAATTGGAGATCAAGTCGTTTTTCCAAAGTTTGTTTTCAAATTGAGTGCTCTTGGAGGTCAATTTGAGGTATTACGTATTACTTAAAATTTTTTCAGATGGTAACGCGTTTATTCATTTATGTGTGTGGCAATGCTGTCCTGTCAAAAGATTGGGTAGCGGTGATAGCAGTGAAACTCAAAAAGTGAATTAATTGATATATTTCGGGGAAGTATCTAATTTTAATATTGTAAATATTTAATTAATTAAATATACATATATGCAACTATTAAAATGCATAGAAGCAAGAAAATTAGAAGTGAGGTAAGGCAGGTGGTGGTTTTGCTGTCGGAGCGCTCGCCAACAATTGAAAGTTTGCCAATGGAACCTGCACGAAAAAAAATATCTCAGCTTTGGTGCAAAGAATTTTTAAAATTTTGTAAGAATCCAATTAATGAATTACAATTACTTTAAATTTTTAAATACTTTAATTAATTTTTAAATATGTAAAATGAATTACTATTTATTTTAATTTATGTTTATTCTATTAAACTGAAACCAAATTTATATACAACGCTGTTATTTTTATTCAATTGGGTTGGGAAATTTAATTCTAGAAGAGTTTTCTTTTTCACTTGAATTCAATTGGAGACTGATGTTGAAGTTCAAATTTATATCAAATAATTTCTCAAGTGGAGAACTGAAATTATTTACGTATAAAAAATATGCCGTTTTGTTTGAGAATGGGTTGGTTCTCCAATGGAGGTACAATGGATAATAAACATTGGAATTTGGAAAACGAGTTGGATTTCCATTTGACCTCAAACCAATCTCCAACAAAAATGTTTATTGGGAAGATGTAATCACAAATAGGAATACATATATATTGCATATATGTACATTAACCTGGGTCGATTTGTATGGACGAAAGTTAACCTATATCGCGCCATCGATTTTTCGATAGGATTTGGGCTCAGGAAAAAAAGTTCCACTACGCATACCCAAAAAAATAATTTTCGAGCCTGCAAAAAAAAAATCGATTTTTCGAACAAAGTTCTACTAAATATCCATAAAAGAAATTTTTTTTTTTCAAAAAACTGCATTTACCAATTTTGCATTTACCAACTGACCCGAAAAAAAATACATAAAAAATGATTTGGAGCCTTGAAAACGAAAAATGCATAAAAAATCGAAAAAATCGTTGAAATTTTGCAGGCTCAAAAATTATTTTTTGGGGTATGCGTAGTGAACTTTTTTTCCTGAGCCCAAATCCTATCGAAAAATCGATGGCGCGATATCGGTTAATAAATCGACCCAGTCTAATGTACATACACAGGTATATACATACGTAAATACATAAGTTGGCTATTTAGTGGGTGATTTACTTGTGTGTGAGTGTAAAGTCTTGTTTTGCATTTAAATTGAATCATTACATGAAAACGTTCACACATTCTACTTACAATATTATGTGTGTGAAAATATATATAAAAGTGTCGTTAGAACGCCAGTAAAGGAACTGGCTGTAAACTAACTCACAACTAGTATGAATATTAAGTTATACTAGTCAATAACCGTTTATTTTTAACATCGTTAGCTTCAGCTTCACTTGCATGTTTGTATGTATGTGGGTTAGGGAGAACTAAACAGTGATTTTACACTTGCTGTGAAATGTGTCATTGTGATTTTTATTTAAGACTCATGTAGGTAACGAGAAACTGAGGTCGTTCGACTTCGCCGGTATTCGAAATATGGTTATATTCAGCACGAAATACATGAATAAAAATATGAATCGAGCTACATGGTTGTCCCCGATCGAAATACATGCAGTCAGATCGACCACTTTGTGGTGCCTCTAGTATTTTACGTTCATCTCTGTGCGGCTAAAGCCAAGGAACAAAAAACACAAGGAAAACTAAACTTCAATTGTGCAATTGCAACAGATTTCCGATAATTTCGCAACTCGATTCTCAGACCTCGTCTCTGAGAGTACAAGTTAAGCCGCAACAAAATATGATCGGACGAGTGCATGCCCGACGATTAAGCCCACCGTGAATTTGCTGATTGCACCTGGTTAATCTACCAGCCACCAGATTTTAACTATGCGCCAAATCTTTTCAATCAATTGGCCCTCACGGTGATTGATGTATGTATAAGAGCTGTTTATAATCAAATAACCGATTAGCCAAAATTGTTAAGAAACATGTCCGATTATCACTAAAACAGGCCGACAAAATACAAATAAATTTTGCAATAAGCAGCACGATTATATTTTCGACGTATTGGACCTGATTCGTGAGTAAAAACAGTCCAGGTTGTCAAGTTTCCGAGCTTTAAAACCTTAGAGTGCAAAAATAACTTGTTTTGAGTACATTTGAGATCATGTAACTTCGAGATATATTTCTTTTTTGTTTCGTTATCGTTGTTGAACCAGAAAGTACCACTCCGTCTCCTTGAAGTCAACTTTGAGTTACTAAGAAAATCCTATTTTGCTTCTGAGACAAAATTGTTTTAGTTAACTGAGTTTTGCGCAGGTATTGAAAACAGTCCGAACATTGACGAATTTACCAAGCTCCGTAAATTAAATAGCAGATTTTTAAGAATCAAAAAAATATATTTTTTTTTCGCTTTAAGTTTGAATATCTGAAACACTTGCCGTGCCTGGAGGGTTTGACTTAATTATCGATTGTCGAAATCTTCGAGAAAATATGTATGTTTTGTTGATAATTTTAAAATTCATTTGAATTTCGTCGGCGTGCCTAATCGACTATGTGCTTACATTCGATTAGTGGTATATTCGACTATTCGAAGTCGTTTTTTTTAATTTTGAATGAGTTTTGCTATTCGTCAAGGCGTTGTGCATTTGTTGTTAGCCATCTACTGTTCACATATTTTGCACTTTGCTCCTTTCGCATCCACGAAACTGGAATATAAATTAAATGTCAAGATACTCAATTAGCGCAAACATTTAAATTTTTTTTTAATTTTTTTCTCAAAACAAAAATTTTTAAAATTCTACAAATTTATTTTTAATTGAATAAAGAAATCTGTCGATTGCATGCTATGGTGAAATCAAATAACAGCTAATCGACTTTTAATCAATGCAAAAGTTACTACACGACTAGTCGATTAATCGAATAATCGATTGTTAACAATAACCCAAGTATGCATTTATAACCTAATTAAAAATTAAAAAGTTGCAGTTATGTCACATACGTTTGATAAAATCGAATATTGCCAAACGGCTACTAAGTCTAATGCACTAATGTATGTGAGACTTTATACCAAATAATAGTAAAAAGGGGTTAGTAGCAAGAACTCGCGAATTATTTTTGTCGAGTTATCGGTTTTTTATCGCCGAGTTATCACTTTCTTATCGGTTTCTTATCTGCTTATAATAGCCCGGTGAAATATGTGACTTCGATTTAATAGTGAAGCATTATCGGTATCTATTTCAAAACAAACCAATGAGTCATCGGTAGTAAATCGATAGAACTTCTATAATAAATCTATAACATACCAATAAATTTTGAAAACAAATCGATAAACTGTCTGTAACTTTTTAGTAACACATCGATAACTTTTTGATAAATATCTGATAACATTTTGATAAACTCTCGATATTTTTTCGATGCTTTCGATAAATTTCCGATAATATATCGATAACTTGTTGACAAAAAATCAATAGCTTTTCGTAATATATCAGTTTTCGATGATAAATCAACAAATTTGCAATAAAAAACCAATAGCTCGTAGATAAAAAATCAGTTATTCACGGATAACCTTTGTTGCTGATAGCAAATTTGAAACACTTCGATAACAAATCTCATCATCGTTAACAAACCGTTACAATTTCGATCACAAACTGATAACACGCCGTCAGATTTGGTTCTGTCTTTGGTTTTGACATGTAAACTTTCATTTCCTCTCTCCTGCTTTTCTTTTTTCCATTCCTGTCTTTTTCTTTCGTTGCCTTGCCTTTCCTTTCCTTGTCCTGCCTCCCTTGCCTTGTTTTATCCTGATTTTCTATCTGATTTCGCTCATATCAACTTTATCATGTACATTGTTCCTACGTTCTGTATTACTTCATACAACATACAAATATTTCCTTTACATTAGGCATACCACTTACAAAGGCTACGCTCACGCTTATACTTTACACCTTACGCTTACATCCAAGACTCCTCCATACCATGAGCAAAGATGTTTATACATTAAAATTCTGACGTATACGCACCGGCAGCCATCTTTTCATTTGGTACGGATATGTTTGTCTGCAATTGTTGTTGGTTGGTTTTTAATAAAACGTGATTAATAAACATGCAACTGTCATCATTAATACGTATCGTTGGAATATTACTTCCACAGTGAAACAATTTAATCGTAGGTGGTACAAATATTCATCCATATTTACAGTTGGTTACAATTTGTATCTTTTACGGTGCAGTTCAAGTTCAGTCACAAAATTATAGTTATATACCAATTATTTTTACACTAGTATGGTATTTCGTTGCAGAGACTTACTAACGTACAACTTCAAATGTGATCATACTCATATGTATATTCTTTGCCTTTAATAAAATTTGAATATTTACTAGCCGGTATGAGTTTAATTTGTAGTAACCTGATTACAACACCTTTGAGCATATATTTAGTTCTATGTCAGACATGTTGATGGTGCCTTGTAAGAAATATCACGTTATAAGATTAAAAATTAATCACCTTCATGTAATGAAACACGTTGTGAGTTCTGTTTTCCCTAGATAAGGTAAACAAGATGGGCCTTGCGGAAGATGAGGACAAGACAAAATATTTGCTGTCATCCAAGAATGAATCAGCGCATTCGCACCTTGGCAGCTACGTCACTCTTAACAGATATAAATTCGAAATTGTCAAGTATTTTGTCTATTCGCGAATCAGTATTAACAGAAAAAACAATGTCAGCCTAGAAATTATACGTAGAAAAACTTGTCAACAAGTGCTACTTTGGACTAAGTAGCCAATTTAAAAGTAAAGTCCTCTCTCGACAAACAGAAATCACGCTCTACAGTTAGCTTATCATACCTGTCCTGATGTGTGGCTTGGAATCATCTACGTAGTGGAAGGAAGACGTTATGGCTCTTGGAATGTTTGAATGAAAAGTTTTCCGCAAGATTTGTGGTCCTATTTGTGATGCCGACGGCGAATATTAAATGAGGTGCAATGATGAGCTGTATAATCGCCTATATAGAAAAGCTGAGTTTAAGTGTGATTTTGGTGCGTTAATCCAATCATCCAACATCTATTGGCCCTCCTGAGTGATAGACATGCATAAATATATTGATAGAATCGAGCTCATATAGGTCTTTGTTTAAAATGATATCGAAAATTTTCCACTAAAGCAAAACTCACATACTATCTTATTTATGTTCGCTTAAGTGTAATCCGTTTATGTAAGCGAGATAAACATAGTCTTCTATAGTTATACAAAAATAATGATTAGTAGATAGAAAGTAAGGGAAAGGAAAGAAATTGGAAATGTGAGGGAAATATACAAAGAAGAGGAGCACATAGAATGGACGGTGATGAAGAAAACTAAAGAGAGGTTGAGGAAGAGAAAACAAAGTTGAAGTATAAGAAAAACCTAGAAAAAGTGAAAGACGCAAGGTACGAAAAAGACAATCAAACATTGGTAGAAGAAGGGAGAGGAAAGATGATGCAAAATTTGTTTGCAGAAGCCTAAATATAACAAGTACCCCTGTGTACTGGTTAGGTTAGGTTGAACTGGCCGGTCCATGAGGACCTCACATAGAATGAATAAGTCCGTAGTTTTACCAGAAGTTTGTTTTAACGACCAAACTGAAAAACCCTATCAAAAACGAGGACCTATGTTATAAAATAACTCGGTCCTCTTGGCAAATACCAGAAGCTTCCTTGGATTTAAGCAATTTGCTGCTTCTAGATCTGACAACTGTATAACTTCTAATACCTGAAGTTTTAGTCTGACAGGCGCAGGGCAAGAGCACAGAACGTGCTCGATCGTTTCCTCCTCCAGCCCGCACTTCCTACATCTGCTATCACTGACCAAGCCTAATTTAGAACCTACTAAAGGATTTTGCATCACTGATTTCGCTTATTCTTTCAACCAATCGCAATATAAACTTATTAAAAAATCGGCACTTTTTTGTAACTTGCTTTTTTTAACAACTTGAGGAAAATTTGAAAACATGTTCGCCTTGGGCCATTTTATTTGAATTCATTGTTCATTATTAATTTTTGGAAAAAAATACGCAAAGTGAGCGGCGTGCGAAAAACGACCAAAATCGGCGGCGACGGCGGCGTTTTTCGGCGGCGTATATCTCTACCCCAGTATTCTTTTACATGCATAAAGTGCTGTTGAAGCCTTCTTCACCCTCTCCTCCACGTTGAGCTGCCATGACAGCTTACTGTCTAGGATGATTCCTAGATACTTTGTGCAAGGTTTCCCCTGTAGGATCACCCCTCCTAACTTAGTCCTGATCCAATTTGGGACCTTATACCTCTTTGTAAACAAGACCATATCGGTCTTATCCGCGTTGACTTTCAACCCGACATTTGATGCCCAGGTATGAATATCCCGAAGCGCCCGATCCATCAAAGAGCTAATCGTTGGAAGGCACTTTCCACTTATGACAATTGCAACGTCATCCGCGTAAGCCTTAAGTTTTACGGGTCCCTCATTAAATCGCCTGAGAAGTTGGTTGATGACCAGCGTCCACAGCAGAGGAGATAGAACCCCTCCTTGCGGCGTTCCCCTGTCCACGGATTTCGTGGCCTCGTACAATCCCCATTGTGATGTAATCTTCCTGCAATTAAACATGCAGCCGATTCATCTGTTTAAGGCTGGATGTACTTTAATGTAATTAATACCATCCATAATCGCCAAGTAAGAAACATTATTGAAAGCCCCGGCAATGTCTAAGAATACTCCTAGAGCATATTCCTTATATTCCAGGGCTTTCTCTACGCTTACCCTGTGCAATGCGGTGTGTACCCAATTGCCTGCGGTGTACGCATGTTGTGTTGTGGAGAGCAGCTTTTCATCTACGTTGCACTTTATGCACACATCTACCAGCCTCTCAAAGGTGTGCCTTGGTAGAGCACACACATTGCAGGGAGGAATAGTAGAACGTCTCAACTATCTACCTATGTCATAAATATAACAAGTAAGGAAGGCTAAGTTCGGGTGTAACCGAACATTACATACTCAGTTGAGAGCTATGGAGACAAAATAAGGAAAATCACCATGTAGGAAAATGAACCTAGGGTAACCATGGAATGTGGTTGTATGACATGTGTATCAAATGGAAGGTATTAAAGAGTATTTTAAGAGAGAGTAGGCCATAGTTCTATGGATGGACGCCATTTAGGGATATCGCCATAAAGGTGGAGCAGGGCTGACTCTAGAATTTATTTGTACGATATGGGTATCAAATGAAAGGTGTTACTGAGCATTTTAAGAGGGAGTGGGCCTTAGGTCTATCGGTGGACGGCTTTTCGAGATATCGCCATTAGGGTGGGCCAGGGGTGACTCTAGAATGTTTGTACGATATGGGTATCAAACGAAAGCTGTTACTGAGCATTTTAAGAGGGAGTGGGTATTAGGTCTATAGGTGGACGCCTTTTCGAAATGTCGCCATTAAGGTGGGCCAGGGTGACTCTAGAATGTGTTTGTATGATATGGGTATCAAATGAAAGATGGTAATGAGTATTTTAAAAGGGAGTAATCCTTAGTTCTATAGGTGGACGCCTTTTCGAGATATCGCCATAAAGGTGGACCAAGGGTGACTCTAGAATGTTTGTACGATATGGGTATCAAACGAAAGGTGTTACTGAGCATTTTAAGAGGGAGTGGGTATTAGGTCTATAGGTGGACGCCTTTTCGAAATGTCGCCATTAAGGTGGACCAGGGGTGACTCTAGAATATGTTTGTACGATATGGGTATCAAATGAAAGCTGTTAATGAGTATTTTGAAAAGGAGTGATCCTTAGTTCCATAGGTGGACGCCGTTTCGAGATATCGCCATAAAGGTGGACCAGGGGTGTCTCTAGAATGTGTTTGTACGATATGGGAATCAAATGAAAGGTGTTACTGAGCATTTTAAGAGGGAGTGGGTATTAGGTCTATAGGTGGACGCCGTTTCGAGATATCGCCATAAAGGTGGACCAGGGGTGTGTCTCTAGAATGTGTTTGTACGATATGGGAATCAAATGAAAGGTGTTACTGAGCATTTTAAGAGGGAGTGGGTATTAGGTCTATAGGTGGACGCCTTTTCGAAATGTCGCCATTAAGGTGGGCCAGGGTGACTCTAGAATGTGTTTGTATGATATGGGTATCAAATGAAAGATGGTAATGAGTATTTTAAAAGGGCGTAATCCTTAGTTCTATAGGTGGACGCCTTTTCGAGATATCGCCATAAAGGTGGACCAAGGGTGACTCTAGAATGTTTGTACGATATGGGTATCAAACGAAAGGTGTTACAGAGCATTTTAAGAGGGAGTGGGCATGAGGTCTATAGGTGGACGCCTTTTCGAGATATCGTCATTAGGGTGGGCCAGGGGTGACTCTAGAATGTGTTTGTACGATATGGGTATCAAACGAAAGGTGTTACTGAGCATTTTAAGAGGGAGTGGCATTAGGTCTATAGGTGGACGCCTTTTCGAGATATCGCCATTAGGGTGGGCCAGGGGTGACTCTAGAATGTTTGTACGATATGGGTATCAAACGAAAGGTGTTACTGAGCATTTTAAGAGGGAGTGGGCATTAGATCTATAGGTGGACGCCTTTTCGAGATATCGCCATTAGGGTGGGCCAGGGGTGACTCTAGAATGTTTGTACGATATGGGTATCAAACGAAAGGTGTTACTGAGCATTTTAAGAGGGAGTGGGCATTAGGTCTATAGGTGGACGCTTTTTCGCGATATCGCCATTAGGGTGGGCCGGGGGTGACTCTAGAATGTTTGTACGATATGGGTATCAAACGAAAGGTGTTACTGAGCATTTTAAGAGGGAGTGGACATTAGGTCTATAGGTGGACGCCTTTTCGAGATATCGCCATTAGGGTGGGCCAGGGGTGACTCTAGATTGTTTGTACGATATGGGTATCAAACGAAAGGTGTTACTGAGCATTTTAAGAGGGAGTGGGCATTAGGTCTATAGGTGGACGCCTTTTTGAAATATCGCCATTAGGGTGGGCCAGGGGTGACTCTAGAATGTGTTTGTACGATATGGATATCAAATTAAAGGTATTAATGAGGGTTTTAAAAGCGAGTGACCCTTCGATATATATGTGAATGCGTTCTCGCGATATCGACCTAAATGTGGACCAGGTGATCCAGAAAATCATCTGTCGGGTACTGCTAATTTATTTATATATGCAATACCACTAACAGTATTCCTGCCAAGATTCTAAGGGCTGTTGATTTCGCCTTGTAGAACTTTTTCATTTTTTTCTACTCAATATGGTAGGTGTCACACCCATTTTGCAAAGTTTTTTCCAAAGTTATATTTTATGTCAATAAACCAATCCAGTTACCATGTTTCATCCCTTTTTTCGTATTTGGTATGGAATTATGGCATTTTTTCATTTTTCGTAATTTTCGATATCGATAAAGTGGGCGTGGTTATGGTCGGATTTCGGCCATTTTTTTATACCAAGATAAAGTGAGTTCAGATAAGTACGTGGGCTAAGTTTAGTAAAGATATATCGGTTTTTGCTCAAGTTATTGTGTTAACGGCCGAGCGGAAGGACAGACGGTGGACTGTGTATAAAAATTGGGCGCGGCTTCCACCGATTTCGCCCATTTTCACAGAGAACAGTTACCGTCATAGAATCTATGCCCCTACCAAATTTGAGAAGGATTGGTAAATTTTTGTTCGACTTATGGCATTAAAAATATTCTAGATAAACTAAATGAAAATGGGCGGAGCCACGCCCATTTTGAAATTTTCTTTTATTTTTGTATTTTGTTGCATCATATCATTACTGGAGTTGAATTTTGACTTAATTTACTTATATACAGTAAAGATATTAAATTTTTTGTTAAAATTTGAATTTAAAAAAATTTTTTTTTAAAAAGTGGGCGTGTTCTTCATCCAATTTTGCTAATTTTTATTTAGCACACAAATAGTAATAGTAGTAACGTTCCTGCCAAATTTCATCATGATATCTTCAACGACTGCCAAATTACAGCTTGCAAAACTTTTAAATTACCTTCTTGTAAAAGGGGGCGGTGCCACGCCCATTGTCCAAAATCTTACTAATTTTCTATTCTGCATCATAACCTCAACCCATCTACCAAGTTTCATCGCTTTAACCGTCTTTGGCAATGAATTATCGCATTTTTTCGGTTTTTCGAAATTTTCGATATCGAAAAAATGGGCGTGGTTATAGTCCGATATCGTTCGTTTTAAATAGTGATCTAAGGTGAGTGCCCAGGAATCTACATACAAAATTTCATCAAGATACCTCAAAATGTACTCAAGTTATCGTGTTAACGGGCAGACGGGCGGACGGACGGACGGACGGACATGGCTCAATCAAATTTTTTTTCGAACTGATGATTTTGATATATGGAAGTCTATATCTATCTCGATTCCTTTATACCTGTACAACCAACCGTTATCCAATCAAAGTTAATATACTCTGTGAGCTCTGCTCAACTGAGTATAAAAATTATTGTAAATTTAAAAATTGTACCTGCGTTAGTTTCATATAATCTCGATGAGGTACATAAAAACAGGTTGTCTCACATGGTGTTTTGGTAGCGTGTTCCGCCCACCACACCGAAGAGCCTGGGTTAAACCCCGGTCGACTTTTGGATTTCATATCGTACGCCTATAATTCATCAAGTTAATTTACTATTCGAGTATTTGTAGCGCTTGTAAAGCGTAAAACGCCATTTTGTCATCTTCATCATTGCAATGTCTATAGCATCATTGAAAGGGCAACGAGGCAGATACAGAGCCTCAATAACAAGCGCATTTAATATGTCAAGTGAAATCAGCAACGAAACACCTGTGGTAGAATGGGAAGTAAGGATGGGTTTCCAATCTCAACGAAGCAGGGAAAGAGCTGAAAATCGTCGATAATCAAATTAACCGGTTGGAAGAGAGTACAGAACATTCCTTGTCATCGTTCATGAAAAATAAAATAAAATAAATGTAAGGCGCTATAACCTCCGAAGTGATCTAAGGCCGAGCTTCTCTTCCAATTTGCGTCGTGCTCCTCTTGATTTTCCCTACAAATTGGGCGGACGGGACCTTCATGTTTTATGCCGACTCCGAACGGCATCTGCAAGGCAGATGAGTTTTCACTGAGAGCTTTTCATGGCAGAAATACACCCGGAGCGCTTGCCAGTCACTGCCAAGGGGCGACCCCGCTTAGAAAAATTTTCTTCTAATTGAAAAGCCTTATTTCTAAAATTTTGATGTTGCTTTGCCCGGGAGTTGAACCCAGGGCATACGGTGTGATAGGCGGAGCACGCTACCATCACACCACGGTGGCCGCCGTTCATGAAGTACGAGGAAAAAATACATACGGGGACACTCTCGCATAACTACACAATTACGGGAAAATCAAGAAATAGCGAGTAGGCAACAGACGCCGCAAGCATCAGTTAACGGTTTGCACTTAGGTCTGCAAAATTTAGTGTTGCAATATAATTATTTCGTAATACCGAAATTGACAGTACCCACATTTTCGGGTGAATACAGTGCTTGGAAAACATTCAGCGATATATTCAAAGGAGCAGTAGACTCAAAATCAAATCTGTCGAATACGCAAAAGTTTTTTTATCATCGTTTTTGGCTGGTGAAGCTGCGGATTTAATAAAAAATATACCGGTTACGAACGACACTTATACAGAGGCATGGAACAAACTTGAACAACGCTACGATAGGCCACATTTGGTAGCAAGATCATTCATTAAAGGATTTATGAAACTACCAACAGCAACTACAACAAACCCTAAAGTTTTGTGCAAAATTATTGATGGTGCAGACGAGTGCTTGCGAGGGTTATCAGCTACAAACATTAAGGAACGTGACCCATGGTTAATTTTTATTCTTCTGAACAAATTGGATGAAGAAACACGTCACCACTGGTTTGAACATATTAGATCAAAAACCAGTATTACAATTGATGCATTTTTAAAATTTCTCCATGCTCATTTTATTCATTTGGAATCGAATGAGTTATACACAGCAGGTGCTGCAGTGCGTAATACATCAGTACGATCGCATGTCACAGCAACAACAACATCAAGTTCATCATGCGCCTTTTGTAATGGGCAACACAACAGTGTACAGAATTTATTGCAGCATCTATATCAGACCGTCGTAAATAAGTAAGATCGAAGGATATTTGCTTCAACTGCCTCAACCTAGGTCATCGAGTAAAAGATTGTAAATCAAGCTTCATTTGTCGCACTTGTCATGCGAAACATCATACACTTCTTCATGACGGTGTTGGTAAACAAGAATCAAAATCTTATTTAGGTAAAATTACATCTCAAACAAATACTAATAACATTACTTTGCAGAGCGCTTTGGATGATGCACTTACAAGTCATCATGTACTACAGGGACAACTAAGTGGTCAAGTTGAGCTTCCTACAGCAGTAGTGACGGTGAAAGACACTGTAGGACAAGTCCAATATCTATGTGCTCAGATTGACACTGGCTCGCAAGTATCATTTGTATCGGAAGCCTGTGTTCAGGGGCGCGACTGCACATTAAAGGCATTTCATTATCAGAAGCGGAAATAACGAAGGGTTGCGTGAATGTGGTGATCAGCTCTCGGATTGACGATTCCCATTTATCAGTTTACGCATACCTACTTCAGCGAATCACAGAAAATATCCCAAAGCACTGTATAACTAACATACCCTGGAACAAAGTCGCACATTTTAACGAAAGTGCACCAATCGATTTTTTACTCGGTGCTGATGTTGCTTGCAAACTTCAAATATAAAAACCAAAATTTTTTGCAACCAACTCAATTTTTGGATGCATCCTTTCGGGTCAAATCGAAGTTGCAACCAGTGAAGGTGCGGTCGCATCCTATACAGCCACAATTAACGTGGACGAACTACTTAAACGATTTTGGGATTTGGACGAATACAAACCAGTTGGTAAACAATCAAAACATGACGATCCGTCTGAGATTAATTTTAGAGAAACTCATAAACGTTCCACCGTTGTTTTTGAATTGCCGTTAAACAGGAAGGGTTAGCCTTTGCGAATACATTACAAGGATCTGTTCAGAGGTTGAGCAGCATGGAACGGCGCTTCCACGCTAATACGAAACTACAGCAAGAGTATACGGAATTTATGCGGGAATACATAGCTTTGGGTCATATGCAACATATATCTTCAGAAGACATAAACAAGTCGCCTCATTATTACTTGCCACACCATGCAGTGTTTAAGCCTGATAGCTCTACAACTAGGCTGCGTGTGGTGTAGATGGATCTTCCAAAGATATTGAAGGCAAATCTCTCAATGATCAGTTATTAGTAGGTCCACTTATTCAGCGAGACTTATTTGGCGTTTCAATGCGCTTTCGCCAATTTAAGTATGTGTTCGTTGCGGACATTACACAGATGTTCAGACAAATTTGGGTGTCGCATGTGCACCAAGATTACCAGCGTATTTTATGGAGATCATTTCCACACGAGTCTGTTAAGCAGTCACATACGGAACAGCATCAGCGCCGTTTCTGTCTGTTCGCATCTTGCAACAACTGGCAAGCGATAACTTAGATAAATTTCCTCATGCAGCTAGTATTATCAAAATTAACATTTATGTTGATGACGTCACGGTTGGCGGTGACAATATAGATGAGGTGATTAGAATCAAAAATGAATTAATACACCTACTCAAGTCTGGGGGGTTCCATCTCCGAAAATGATGCTCCAACTCCTCGACAATTATGCAAACGGTTTCTGCTGATGAATGTGAAATCATTTCAAAAAACAGAATTGCAAATTCTTCTGATTACATCAAGGTACTGGGCCTTTATTGGAATCCAAAGTCAGATAAGTATACGTTTCATGTTGAATCAATACATAATTAAATGAATACGTTGCATAACTAAACGACACATCCTTTCAGAAATCGCTCGTATATTTGATATTTTTGGGTTTTTAGCACCGGTTGTGGTCAAACTGAAAATTCTCTTTCAAAAGATATGACTAACAAACGTTAACTGGGATGACAATGTGCTAGACGACATAAGTAGCACTTTGCGACGCATACGGGACACATTGTATTGTTTGGAAGTAGGGTCTATTCCAAGACTTATTTTACGTTCAACAACGCTTTTCGAGTTGCATTGCTTTTGTGACGTCTCGACTTCTGCAATTGTTTATCGGCAATAGAACTGAAGAAATTCTTGACGCTTTACCAAGAAATAAATGGCACTGTATTGATACCAAAGAGAATCCCGTGGATTGTGCTTTCAGAGGCATAACACCGGAGCAATTACTTAACCATAACTTAAGGTGGTCAGGTCCAACTCGGTTACAAAATCCAAAATCACGCTGGCCCAAATACACGACATTAGAAAAATTTGAACTTGCAGAAGATTTATTGGAACGAAGGACAATTGTACTGCATACCATAACCCGCAAAAAGGTTTCATCGATTTTTGTTGACTATGCAATCAAGGTGTCATCATTTTCACGTATAATCAATGTCATCCCATACGTTCTACGATTCATATCACGACTAAAGCATAAAACCAACATTCAAAAGGTTAGTTTGGAACACAAAAAGCTAGAACAAGCACGATGCGTATTATTTGGCACCATTCAGCATGAATTTTTTGAAGATACATTTCAACGTTTAACAAAAAACTCCAACAAGAAGGACAATCTTACACAATTATCGCCGTTCATCGATACACAGGATATTCTACGTGTAGGAGGCCATACTGATCGTGCAGCAGTATCATGCAACATCAAACACGCAGTCATTCTTCCGAAACAACATGTATCCGGATTAATGATAGAGGAGCTACACAAGATTTATTTGCATGTATGAGTCAATTAGCTCTTTGTCATCAGTCAGCGCTACTGGATTGAAAGTACCAGAAAAATGATAAGATCTGTGGTACATCAATGTAAACAGTGCTTCATACTATGGAAACAAACTGCAACACAGCGGATGGCGGATTTACCAGCAGTGCGTCTGAACCCAGCCAGAGCATTTCTCAATTCCACGCCGTTACAGTGGTCCCAATACGCACTGAGAAGGGCATTTATAAACTTCCAATCACGAAAGTTGCATTGTTGCCAACGGCTGAATGAAACTATCGTTCAGAGGGCTGGCGGTATGATGCGGAATTAAATCATCCCTGAAGTATTTTCTTCACAATGTCAAAATGCCACCTTGGATATCTACCTATGCCACACTAAAATAGATACATACCAGGAATTTTCAAGAAACCAACAGAAAAATTTTCATTCTACATCAATATCATTTTTATTTGTGAATTTAATATCATTTGAGCTTAATAAATACAGTCCATTAATTTAGAACCAAATCAATACAATATTATTCATCACCATCATTCATCTTCCCTGTAGATGCTGTTCAGATTCGATATAAAATATGTAGGCCGTGCCCACCAATTTTTAGGATAAATTAATTAAAAACGTTGAAGTGTGAGTGGGAGTGGAGTTGGGATTGGCAGTGGGGGTCGAAGTGGGAGGAAGATAAAAGTTATAAGGGTTTACCCTTAAGAAAAAAAAATTAAAGATAACGTAGAAACAAATGGCGTGCAAATGAATAGGAGAAATAAGGCCCACTTTTTAAATGTAGGCGAACTAATTTTTGTTATTGCAAAAAAACTTCACATCTAAAAAATTGTGTTTGCTTCAAAACATTACTCACAATTTCACTTATTATAAATCCAGCTATTGTTTACAGTTCGTGATTTGTTAATATATATAAATGTTTATTGAATTTGCATTTAACGGGTGAGTAAACATTTCAATTGTTTCCATATAAAAATTTTTCGTTGGTAAAAACAAGAAAAAAAATATATAATAAAATCTATGCATGTGTCCATAAACAGCGGAGAATATTTGAATTTTCAAAACGTTTTGCAGTAGCCATTAAATATTTGCTAACGCAATTGTTTGTTTACACAAATATTTATTTGGAATAATAACTTTATGTATTTTTGCCTTAATTATAAGTTGTATACATTTTATACATTTTTTTTAAACCTACTTTAAAAAATTTAGTTAATAAAAAATTTTTTTATGAGCAAAACACTAAAATTGCAATAAAACGCTTGAGGCTGAATTCTCACAAATATAATTTTTCATGAAAAAATTATTTTAATTATGAATAATCAAAAATAACTATCCGCATACATACATATGTGTCTATGTATGAAAACATGTTCATTATATAAATGCACAAGTAAAATAACTAAGTCACGTGGAAGATACAGGAAAATAGTTATTTTAATTGGCTTTGTAAATAGCCATTATTGGCCTAATTAAATAGTTTATTTTTGCGTCAAAGGGCCTAAATTGCAAATTGTGCTGAAATATAAAACATAGATAACTTTATAATATAATATATCAATAATGTGTTTGTATGCAGCATTTAACTTATGCTGTTATTTAATTAGTTTTTTGTGCAAAGGATTTTGAAAGCTTTGTGCTTTTCCTAAGTATTTAACCCATCAACGCCCAAATCAAATTCGTTTGTAGCAAATATTTTTAATTGCCATTTATTCATTCATTCATGGTCAAAGAAGAAATTTCAACTTAATTTTTTTTTTTTTTCATTTTCTAGAAAAATTTCTGACTTTATCTGGGTACAATGGACAGTTTTAGTATGAAACTAAGTAAAGCACTTGCATTCGATGCAAAGTGTTTTGTGCACAATAAAAATTTCCAGCGGCACTCAGAGTGATAAACTAAGCACCGCAGTGGCTTTGTCAAGCACCAACTACTCCGTACGAAGGACGGGGTTGTCTGTATACAGTAGGTTTCAGATAAGTTCGCACAATGTGGCGTCTGAATGACAATTGATCCATTAGAGGTGTATTGTCAACTTAACATAGTAAAGCGAGTAGCTTTTTGTTTCCTCTAGCAGACATCCTATACAAGCTAATTGATTGATTCATTTGGTCCACTCCCCCCATGCATTGATCATAATTTATTAACATTCTGGATGCATCAAAATTTGCCTTTTTCTTTTGAGTATTAATTTTCTTATGGGTTCTATGAAATCAAAATTTTTCTAATTGTGACCACATTATTCTCCATCTTTATGATACAGAAGGGGTGTCCTCGTATAGGAGGACGTTGGCCGGTAATGGGTTAATGAGAACAAATGCGAACATATCTTAAGTGTTGAGCTTGTGATATTCGATTTATTGAATATACGAATCCTCTAATATTCGATTTTCCGAACCGATTAGTTGAAATATTCATATTCGATTTCTTTCTTATTTGACTAATCGAAGCTGAACGATTACACCAGTTTACCAATTTTCAGTTTCAAAAGAGTTTCTCGATGAAAAACACCATTCTGACCAAATTTTTGGTCTCTGAAAACGAGAACGACACTCATTTATTTTTCTCAAGAAGCGTTTTTGCGATTTTCGCAAAAGACGTGTTTTATGCCAGTTGATAATAATACTGACTTACTTATTTAATTGGCACTTAACAATTTAAATGGTCCAACAAGGCGCGCCAGTCGCTTCTTCGCTTTTCTAACTGACTCCTTGGTCACACCAAGGGAGTTTAAATCGATTTTTACCTGCTCCTTTCAGCGGAGTGGTGCCCACCATCTTCATTTGCTTCCATAGGCGGGTTTCGATAAAAAAAATGCTTAGCCAGAGCGTCATCTTTCATTCGCATAACATAACCTAGCTAACTAAGCCGCTGTGTCTTAATTCTCTGGACTATGTTGATGTCTGCGTAAAGATCGAAGAACTCATTATTAAATCTTCTTCGGTACTCGCAATCGCCAACGCGTAGAGGTCCATAAATCTTTCGAAGAACTTTTATCTCGAACACTCCCAGAGCCGCTTCATATGATGTTATCATGGTCTATGCTTCTGCACCATATAGCGGGAAGGGTACGATAAGTGACTTGTAGAGCATAATTTTCGTTTGTCGAGAGAGAATTTTGCTTTTCAATTGCCTACCCAGTCCAGACTAGCGTTTATTAACAAGAGTGGTCCTTCCTGGATTTCAGAGCAGATGTTGTTTTTAGTGTTAATAGTGGTTCCCAGATAAACGAAACCAACAGTAGCGTGGTTGCCAAGGCGCAAATGCGCTGTCTCTTTGCTCGATGACAGCTGCTTCTTCATTTTGTCCTCATTCACCATCAAACCCATCTTAACACTTCTTTTTCCTGTTTGGAGTAAGCAAAATTTACTTCACGGGTTTTCAGGCCGATGATATCAATGTCATCAGCATATGCCAGTAATTGCACGCTTTTATAGTATATTGTTCCAGTGCGGTTAAGTTCTGCAGCTAGTATAATTTTCTCCAGCATCAAATTAAAGAAATCGCACGATAGGGGGTCACCCTGTCTGAAACCTCATTTAGTTTCGAACGGCATGCAGAGGTCCTTCCCAATTCTAACTGAGCTGATGGTGTTGCTCAATGTCATTGCACAGCCGTATACATTTTGCCGGGAAACCAAATTCAGATATAGCGGCATACCGGCAGTTTCTTTTCGTGTCTTCGAAGGTGGATTTAAAATCGACGAAGAGGTGATGTGTATCGATTCTTTTTCAGAGTTTTTTTTTCAAGATTTGGCGTATTGTGAAAATCTGGTCGATGTTAGATTAACCGGGTCTCAAGCCGCACTGATAAGGATCAATCAGCCGATTCACGTTGGGCTTCAATCTTTCGCACAATGCACTTGGCAGGACCTTATATGCGATACTAAGAAGGCTGATTCTGCGATAGTTGGCGCAGTTTGCAGTACTCCCTTTCTTGTGAACTGTGCAAGTGTAGATTCCAATCGTCGGGCATGCACTCGTGCGATCATATATTGCAAAGAAGCAGATGCCGCCGCATTTGATAGCTCGGTAGGTAATCCTTCGGACGCAAAAATTATATTGCTATGTGTTCTGTAAAGCGTTGCCATTTCGAGATCAGTTCGGTCGCTTCCAGTAGGTTTTCGAAACTTTTTCCTTGTCGTTTTACGATGATTTTAGGACCATTCAGGGTTTTATCGAGATTGCTGTAGGTAATATTTTGTAAACATTTGTGAACTATCTCTGGTAGTATAGTGCTACATGCCACTCCCTGGGATAGGAAAGGTTACTATCCTAGCCCCCAAGACAAGATACTACCCTGTGCGTTTTCTTTTGTAGTCACACATGGCTTTTTCTCTTTGGAATTCTTTAGATGGATCTAAATATATTGCAGTTGTGCTATATTCTGATGGTCGTTATCAAGCCAGTACATTACAGATATTTTGCTAAATTTCAAACTTATATGTCCCCAAATTAAATTTTTCCTTCTTGCCAATTTGTCGTATAAGGGTGATAAGTGAAGGTCACAAAACTGTGAAAACTTGGGGACATATCCGCCCCGCAGTACGTGAACCAGTGCAGTGCAGCTGGTACTTCTACCTGAGTGAAAAAGGTGCTGCCATGGCGCTGTTCATCTTTCGCATGCGACTTGTTGGTCTGCGCATTTAAGGTTATCTCGACCGTTTCCAAGGTAACCTAGGGGAACATCCGCCTTATGTCCACCCTATCACCCTCAGGTCTGCCACCGCACCTAGATCAAAGCGTTAGCTTAAAGGGCTTTCACTTTGTCTTTATAATGCACTTCCCCACAGCCCACTGATTGATCAAACGAGCTCCGGCTGTTATATCTCTGCTTTTCGTTCTGATGCTGTGCAGTCATAGAGGCTGTGGTGTCCACCGATTGAGCCAGCACTCACCGGAGACTTCTTGCTGTTCTTATTGTAGATGTCGAACCAACAGGGCGAGCAACTGCGCTACCGATCCGTAGTACATCGAATTTCTATTACTATTTGCATCCGTTTCTTCTGTCCGCCAAACTATTGACATAAAGTTGTTTCCGTCGCGATATTCATGTGTTGAAGTACGGAAATTATTACTGGTTTAAAACATCGCACATACAGCGGAAGATAGAACGCTAGTAGCGTTTCACCTAACAGCAACTTGTTTTATTTCCGGAGAGCTTATAGAAAAATTGCGCGAATGAAAAATGTATACTTTGGCACGGAAAAACCACATCACTCCTCACATTATACAACAACAAACAGAGCACCACTCAAAGCTTTTCGCTGTCACTAGGCTGGCTGCACATATAATGCAAAGCCTTTTGTATCGTCTCAACAAACATAAATTCATCATAAATTTCATCATTTTCGTATATGTAATATTAATTAACTAAATATATCTTTTATTTATTTATATTTAAATATGATAATTTTTTTATCCGTTCAAATTAGCTACTACGCTCGCTCTTCGCCCACTATTCAGCTGCTCTTGTCCACTATCATATAAGCGTTCAGCTGCTGCCCAGTGCCACGACTGTTGGCAGAAAACCAAGGTTGTTGTTGTCTTTGAAACGAAAAAGACAAAACCCGAAGGTTTTAGGGAGTGTTATCGATATTGCTGGTTACTGTACGTTCCGGCAACAAGCACCCATAAGGTACTAGTTCGACCATGTCGGGAATGGTTAATATGACCACACTGAAAACTCTAAGTCATCTTTCCCGCCGCCCCCTAGTTCCATCATGAACTTGGAATCGCAGGAGCCTCGTCTGCTAAATATGTATATGATACATGCATATTTGTAACAGGATTCGCCTCGCGTAGGTGGGGTTGTCAATTGGGCTGCGGAAGCTATGAAAACCAATCATCTCTCTCCATTGGTAACCTATGACTCCATTCGTTCTAAACGTCTTAGTCTGTAGCATAGTGCCAAGCCAAGCCTCCTCGCTTTTTCATTATTGGCTTGGAAAGCTACTGTACTCCTAGCATCCATGTGTATTTGTATTTAGCACATAAATACTGGATTGATTGAGTGTTGCATTTGTCTACGACAAAACCTACCTCATAATATTTAAAAATAATTTCAAAATAGTTTTATTTTGTCAACCTTCCTTCTCACTTGTAGGTACTTGTCTCTTTCTTTTCTTCCACTACCCTCCATCCTAAATTGCCTTATTTCTTCTTCCTGTCCTATTCAATTTTCTTCCTACTCTCTGTCCACGGCATATCTTACTTAGTCTTTTTCATGTTGCTCTTGTACCGAAAAGGACTCCCTGTTGGTTTACGGGGGTTTGTTGATAATAGTCTTCTGTCGGATATTGATTCGTGACGCTACGAAAAATTGCACCATTAAGGTACCAGCACAACCATCTCTGCAACGGTTTGATGTGATCACGTTGGACCTTCTAGGTCACCTATCCCCATTCTTTTGTGTCGAAGTTGCGGTGGCATGCGTCTTCCCTGATAGATAAAAAGGATTTTTCATTTGTAGGTGAAATTGAAAATTGGGTTGGAAAAAATTATAAATTGCACTGTCAATACCTTCAAAGGATTGCCCTACACCCTCCCTTTTCCTCTTCACTTCTAAACCATAAAAACTATTTTTTTGAAGCAGTTAAATTTAAAAAAAATCGTAGATATCATACGAAATTTGTTAGAGTATTTCGAATACTGGTTCACTTCCTATTTTTTTTTTTAATAAAAAAAAAATAAATTTTTTGCCAATATACGATTTTATTAAAACACTGACCTTATAAATAAAATTTATATTAGAACTTATGCGTACTCACGCTTCATAAAAAATCCAATTTCAGAATAAGGTTAACGCTCACAGTTGTTCGAAGTATTGAATTGTATTCATATTATCCCTTTTTTCATATGAAAAATTATGCAATTTCTCTTGCACACGGTTCAGCACTAAATGTCACATTTCAACCAAATGATGTATCATTTATTAAATTCACTAGATGAAAATCCAAAACTGAGAGGGCGTGCCAATACATATTTATAACTTTGTTAATACTTTATAAAAAAGGAGTTAAATTTAATCAAAAAATATTTATGTATATTGCCCTTGTCATATTTGTTGATGGTAATAATGCTATTGATGACTTTATTATTTTATAGTGATTTGATCAATGAAAAATTATTCTTTAAAATAAATCATATTACGGGATATATAAATAAACGAAAATGTGTACAAAATACGAGGGTGTCATATGTGTATACGAGTATGTATGTATATAAGTACACTGTGCTAACATACATACATATAAACCAATTACGCACTATCCCCATAGATTTATATTGACAAGCCATTTGTCACAGTTTTGTTTGGCAAAAATTGATTCTGAAAAGTTACGGTGACCAAAGGTTCTATTTTACTTATTTTACGCCTTCTGAAATTGAAGTTTTCTAAGGCAGCCGTTGCACACTGGTTCATCCATTTTGAATATATTTGTTTTTATACCTTTCA
Organism: Eurosta solidaginis; assembly: GCF_040869045.1. Classification (NCBI taxonomy): domain Eukaryota; kingdom Metazoa; phylum Arthropoda; class Insecta; order Diptera; family Tephritidae; genus Eurosta; species Eurosta solidaginis. Next base: position 210,342,873 of record NC_090320.1, on the reverse strand, counting down.
TGAAAATGAAATGGTATATTAATTTCGTCACGAAACCCAAAATTGTAAGTCCTTAAAAGAAAATAGATAGACCCACCATTAAGTATACCGAAATAATCAGAGTGAAGAGCTGAGTTGATTTAGCCATGTCCGTCTGTCTGTCTGTCCGTCTATCCGTCTGTCAGTTTGTATGCAAACTAGTCCCTCAATTTTTGAGATATCTTGATAAAATTTGGTAAGCGAGTGTATTTGGGTGTCCGATTAGACATTTGTCGGAACCGGCCGGATCGGATCACTATAGCATATATCCTCCATACAACCGATTTTTCAGAAAAAGAGGATTTTTGTAATATCTTACTCAATTTAACAGATTGAAGCTTCAAACTTCACCATATACTTTCGTATATTGCACATATTGTTGCCTGAAAAAATTGATGCGATCGGTCGTATATATAGTATATATCCCCCACAACCGATTGTTCAGATAAGAAACTTTTCGTAATTACTGCCCCATTTTAAGAGCTAGAGGCTTCAAATTTCAACGAATGCTTACGTATATAGCATATATTGTTGTCTAAAAAAATCATACAGATCGGTGATATATATAGTATATATATGGTGATATATATAGTATATATATATAGTATATATGTATATTTTCGCAATTTTAGCCCCATTTTAACAGCTAGAAGCTTCAAATTTCACCGAAAGCTTACGTATATGGCATGTATTGTTGTGTCAAAAAATCATAGAGATCGGTGATATATATAATATATATATGATGGTATATATAGTATATATATAATATATATATATTTTTTTTGTGATTTCGGCCCCATTTTAACGGCTAGAATTTCAAATTTCACCAAATGCTTACGAGTATACCATATATTGATGTCTAAAAAAATCATAGAGATCGGTTGTATATATAGTATATATCTCATACAACCGATTGTTCAGATAAGAAACTTTTCGCAATTTCTACCCCATTTCAACAGTTATAAGCTTCGAATTTCACCAATTGTTTACGTATATAGTATATATTGTTGTGTCAAAAAATCATAGAGATCGGTGATATATATAATATATATATGATGGTATATATAGATATATATAATATATATATAAGAAGCTTCAAATTTCACCAAATGCTTACGTGTATAGCAAATATTGATGTCTGAAAAAATCATTGAGATCGGGTGTATACATAGTATATATCTCATACAACCGATTGTTCAGATAAGAAACTTTGCGCAATTTCTACCCCGTTTTAACAGCTAGAAGCTTCAAATTTCACCAAATGCTTACGTGTGTATTATATATTGTTGTCTGAAAAAATCATTGAGATCGGTGGTATATATAGTATATATCTCATACAACCGATTGTTCAGATAAGAAACTTTGCGCAATTTCTGCCTCGTTTTAACAGCTAGATGCTTCAAATTTCACTAAATGCTTACGTATATAGCATTTATTGTTGTCTGAAAAAATCATAGAGATCGGTGGTACATATATAATATACCCCATATAAACTGGGTTTTTTGCCCCTTTTTTACGGCTTGAAGCTTCAAAATTCAAAACATTTCATCAAATAGTTACGTTTACGTCATATATTGTTGAAATACGTGATTCGTAGTCATAGTTTTTACACGCAGACCACAAAAAACCTGAAACTTTGCATCCTCACACAAAGTACCTACCTATTTTTTATTTTATATTTATCTTAAAAATCGCTTAGGTATGTAAATCTGTTCACTAGATATTTCTTATCTTATACATCCGATTATTCGGAGATTACGAACGGGATAAGATTATTGTTCAGCTCCATTCATGAAAGGTTCAAAGTCTTCGGCATAACCGAAGACAGTCCCGTCCTTACTTGTTTGTTTTACTAAAGGCAAAGCTGTTAGGTTACTTTTGTTGATATAGCCGCTCAATAAAGACCGCACTTAGACTGAATGTATCCATAGTGTTACCAGAATTTGTTTGGCGACCCAACGGAAGAACCCCAATTACGTGCCAATACTTATGTTATAGAATAAATCCGTCCTCTTGGCAAATACAAGAAGTTTTCTAGAACCTAGCTCAATTGCTGCCCCGAGATCTGGCAAATCTGCCGGCCCTTATAGCTCGAGCTTTGACCCGGCAGGGCGCAGAGCACAAACACAAAACCTGCTCAACCGTTTCCTCCAGCAGCTCGCACTTTCTACATCTGCTGTTACTGGCGATTATAGCACTTAACGCCAGAAGTCAGTGTCCAGTTAGTATTGTTTAAGTCTTAGAACTTACATACTTCAGAACCTCATGACAATACCGCATAAGGGAAAAGTGTTTTCGTTAGGGATTCAGGGATCACGTAAGTTAAAATTAATTTTGCTTTATAGTTTTAAGGAAATTACCAATAATCCAGAGACCTGAAACCTTGAACGAAACTTCGGGCTTTAAGAGGTTGTTATATTGAAGATAATGAGTAAGGGATGGAGATATTAAGTGGTATTATAAATTTCATTTAATTCCATGAATCTTGCGATCGATTTTAAAGTGACTAGTCACTGAGCTATAAACGTTAAACCTCACACATAATTCAGGTCACTTTAAATATGCAACATTAGGAGAAAAAAGGCCTTCGGGTTGTGTCATATAACTACAACAACAACAACAACCATAGCGGAAGATATCATCTCCCGCATAAACCGTAGTGAATTGTTTAATTTGTTGTTCTGACACGAACCAATTTCAATGTGTTAATATTTACTCTGGTGGCACGAAATATTATCATTTCAGCTAAAGTTAAACGATCACCAGCCTACGTGAAAGAGTAATTTTACTTCGTATACTTATACCATGAGAATAATTAGACATTTTGTAAGTTGAAAAATATTAAAAAATAATTTTTATACTCAGCTGAGCAAAGCTCACAGAGTATATTAATATATAGGTATCTTGATGAAATTTGGTATGTAGGTTCCTGGGCACTCATCTCATATCGTTGTTTAAAATGAACGATATCGGACTATAACCACGGCCACTTTTTCGATATCGAAAATTTCGAAAAATCGAAAAAGTGCGATAATTCATTACCAAATACGGATTAAGCGATGAAACTTGGTAAGTTAGTTGAACTTATGACGCAGAATAGAAAAATGGTAAAATTTTGGACAATGGGTGTGGCACCGCCCACTTTTACAAGAAGGTAATTTAGAAGTTTTGCAAACTGTTATTTGGCAGTCGTTGAAGATATCATGATGAAATTTGGCAGGAACGTTACTCTTATTACTATATGTCTGCTTACTAAAAATTAGAAAAATCGGAGAACGACCACGCCCACTTTTTAAAAAAATTTTTTTTTTAATTCAAATTTTTAAAGAAAAGTTAATATCTTTACAGTATATAAGTAAATTATGTCAACATTCAACTCCAGTAATGATAAGGTGCAGGAAAATACAAAAATAAAAGAAAATTTCAAAATGAGCGTGCCTTCGCCCTTTTTCATTTAATTTGTCTAGAATACTTTTAATGCCATAATGTAATAATGAAAAATTAAAACTTGGTTACTCGTTTGATGTCCAAAGGATCATTGTCTTTATTGACGAAATTACCTTAATATTTATACAAAATTATTTTAATTAATTCTTATGAGCTACCTACATACATATTCACATTGATATATACTTACATACTAAATGTACAAAATATGAGCTGCGTAGATACGTATGTGCAGCTCGGTGGGAAACGCAAGCTCAGCGGAAATAATATTAGTTGTGGGAAAGGCATAGTGAGCAAATGACATCTAGTTGTGGGAAATGCTTAGTAAGCAAAAACAGAATAAAGTAAGTTAAGTGTCAATGCGTCGTGAGAATAAATTGTGTGCAGGCAAAAGCTGGTGGTGAGCAAATCATCAGCTTTAACTTGTAACAGAATACGTCTCGAGTTACGTATTAGTAGACTGTCGTGGCGCGTGTCGGAATATATGTATGTAAAATTGACTGAATATATATGTAAGAGTTAATACATCTCAAGGCATATCAAAACAAGTCAAAATATTTGTTTGTACAAATGAATGAATGACTGAATGAATGAGTGAATGAATGAATGCTACAATAAGTCGAACAAAAATGTAGCAATCGGTGTGAAATTTGGTAAGGGTAAAGCTTCTATGACGATAATTCTTTTCTGTGAAAATGGGCGAAATCCGTTGAAGCCACGCCCAGTTTCTATAGAGAGTCGATCCTCTGTCCTTCCGCTCGGCCGTTAACACGATAACTTGAGCAAAAATCGATAAATCTTTATTAAACTTAGTTCACATACTTACCTGCTCTCACTTTATCTTAGTATTAAAAATGGGCAAAATCCGACTATGACCACGCCCACTTTTTCGATATTGAAAATTTCAAAAATGAAAAAAATTTCATAATTCTATTCCAAATACGAAAAAAGGGATGAAACATGGTGATTGGACTGGTTTTTTGACGCAAAATATAACTTAAGAAAAGATGAAGAAGAAGAAAATGAAAAAGTTCTGCAGGGCGAAATCCAAAGCCCTTGGCATCATGGCAGGGAGACTGTTCGTGGTATTACATAAATAAATAAATTAGCGGTCCCCGATGTGGGTTTACAACCATTTAAAATTTATACACCGATTCGTAATTTTATAGTTCATTTTAAATAAAAAGATCACTATTTTCATTAAAACTTTATTATAGCAAGTAAGGAAGGTTAAGTTTAGGTGTAATCGAACATTACATACTCAGTTGAGAGCTATGGTGACAGCATAAGGGAAAATAACCATGTAGGAAAATGAACCGAGGGAAACCCTGGAATGTGTTTGTATGACATGTGTATCAAGTGAAAGGTATTAAAGAGTATTTTAAGAGGGAGTGGGCCATAGTTCTATAGGTGGACTCCATTTAGGGATATCGCCATAAAGGTGGATCAGGGTTGACTCTAGAATGCGTTTGAACGATATGGGTATCAAATGAAAGGTGTTAATGAGTATTTTAAAAGGGACTAATCCTTAGTTCCATAGGTGGACGCCGTTTCGAGATATCTCCACAAAGGTGGACCAGGGGCGCCCCTAGAATTTGTTTGTACAATATGGGCATCAAAAGAATGGTGTTAATGAGTATTTGAAAAGGGAGTGGGCCTTAGTTCTATAGGTGGATGCCGTTTCGAAATATCATCATAAAAGTCGACCAGGGGTGACTCTAGAATGTGCTTGTACGATATGGGTATCAAATTAAAGGTATTAATGAGGGTTTTAAAAGGGAGTGATGGTTGTTCTATAGGTGGTCGCCTTTTCGAGATATCGCCATAAAAGTGGACCAGGGGTTACTCTAGAATGCGTTTGTACGATATGGGTATTAAATGAAAGGTGTTAATGAGTATTTTAAAAGGGAGTAATCCTTAGTTCCATAGGTGGACGCCGTTTCGAGATATCGCCATAAAGGTGGGCCAGGGGTGACTCTAGAATTCGTTTGTGCAATATGGGTATCAAACGAAAGGAGTTAATGAGTATTTTAAAAGGGAGTGGGCCTTAGTTCTATAGGTGGACGCCTTTTCGAGGTATCGCAATAAAGGTGGACCAGGGGTGACTCTAGACCTTGTTTGTACGATATGGGTATCAAATTAAAGGTGTTAATGAGTATTTTTAAAATGGAGTGGGCTTTCGTTCCATAGGTGTTCGCCTTTTCGAGATATCGCCATAAAGCTTTACCAGGGGTGACTTTAGAATATCTTTGTACGATATGGGTATCAAATAAAAGGTGTTAATGGGCATTTTAAAAGGGGTGTGGGGCTTAGTTCTATAGGTGGACGCCTTTTCGAGATATGGCCATAAAGGTGGACCAGGGGTGACTCTAGAATGAGTTTGTACGATATGGGTATCAAATTAAAGGTACTAATGAGAGTTTTAAAAGGAAGTGGTGGTAGTTGTATATGTGAAGGCGTTTTCCAGATATCGACCAAAATGTGGACCAGGGTGACCCAGAACATCATCTGTTGGATACCGCTAATTTATTTATATATGTAATACCTGCCAGGATTTTAAGGGTTTTTTATTTCGCCCGGCAGAACTTTTTCATTTTCTTCTACTTAATATGGTAGGTGTCACAACCATTTTGTAAAGTTTTTTCTAAAGTTATATTTCGCGTCAATAAACCAATCCAATTACCTTACCATGTTTCATCCCTTTTTTCATATTTGGTATAGAATTATGGTATTTTTTTCATTTTTCGTAATATTCGATATCGAAAAAGTGGGCGTGGTCATAGTCGGATTTCGTTAATTTTTCATACCAAGATAAAGTGAGTTCA